>NC_138292.1:12885000-13485000 GCF_965601325.2 Salmo salar
CCCATCTACTCTACCTACCAGACAGACAGTTACCCATCTACTCTATCAACTAGACAGACAGTTAACCATCGACTCTACCTACTAGACAGACAGACAGTTACCCATCTACTCTACCAACTAGACAGACAGTTAACCATCGACTCTACCAACTAGACAGACAGTTAACTTCTCTAGGGCCAGTGGGACGATTTCGTCCCACCTACGTAACAGCCAGTGGAATCCCGTGGCGCGTTATTCAAATACCTTAGAAATGCTATTACTTCAATTTCTCAAACATATGACTATTTTACACCATTTTAAAGACAAGACTCTTGTTAATCTAACCACACTGTCCGATTTCAAAAAGGCTTTACAACGAAAGCAAAACATTAGATTATGTCAGCAGAGTACCCAGCCAGAAATAATCAGACACCCATTTTTCAAACTAGCATATAATGTCACATAAACCCAAACCACAGCCAAATGCAGCACTAACCTTTGATGATCTTCATCAGATGACAATCTTAGGACATTATGTTATACAATACATGCATGTTTTGTTCAATCAAGTTCATATTTATATCAAAAACCAGCTTTTTACATTAGCATGTGACGTTCAGAACTAGCATACCCCCCGCAAACTTCCGGTGAATTTACTAAATTACTCACGATAAACGTTCACAAAAAACATAACAATTATTTTAAGAATTATAGATACAGAACTCCTCTATGCACTCGCTATGTCCGATTTTAAAATAGCTTTTCGGTGAAAGCACATTTTGCAATATTCTAAGTAGATAGCCCGGCATCACAGGCTAGCTATTTAGACACCCACCAAGTTTAGCACTCACCAAAGTCAGATTTACTATAAGAAAAATGTTATTACCTTTGCTGTTCTTCGTCAGAATGCACTCCCAGGACTTCTACTTCAATAACAAATGTTGGTTTGGTTCAAAATAATCCATCGTTATATCCAAATAGCGGCGTTTTGTTCGTGCGTTCAAGACACTATCCGAAAGGGTAAAGAAGGGTGATGCGCCCGACGCGTTTCATGACAAAAAAATTCTAAATATTCCATTACCGTACTTCGAAGCATGTCAACCGCTGTTTAAAATCAATTTTTATGCCATTTTTCTCGTAAAAAAGCGATAATATTCCGACCGGGAATCTGTGTTTTAGTACAAAGAGAGAGAAAATAAAAACATGGGGTCGCCTCGTGCACGCGCCTCAGTCTCATTGTCCTCTGATAGACCACTTACCAAAGGCGCTAATGTTTTTCAGCCAGGGGCTGCAGCAAAGATCCTCAGTTTTCAATAAAGAGTGTCAAGAAGAACAAGAACTTGTCAGACAGGCCACTTCCTTTAAGGAATCTTCTCAGGTTTTTGCCTGCCATATGAGTTCTGTTATACTCACAGACACCATTCAAACAGTTTTAGAATCTTTAGGGTGTTTTCTATCCAAAGCCAATAATTATATGCATATTCTACTTTCTGGGCAGTAGTAATAACCAGATTAAATCGGGTACGTATTTTATCCGGCCGTGTAAATACTGCCCCCTAGCCCTAACAGGTTAACCATCTGCTCTACCTACCAGACAGACAGACAGACAGACAGACAGACAGACAGACAGACAGACAGACAGACAGACAGACAGACAGACAGACAGACAGACAGACAGACAGACAGACAGACAGACAGACAGACAGACAGACAGACAGTTACCTTTTGGTTACTGGCCCAATGCTCTTAACCGCTAGGCTACCTGCCGTTCAGTAGGGCACACTGTAGCTACAATGTTTTGTAACGGAAAACGAAAACAAGTTTTTCTTATTAGACTGTAAGAGAGTTTAGGAGGTGAAAAGAATAGCTAGTTAACGAGGTGATTAAACAAGTGTTTCTTGGAAAAGATTCCAAAAGGCTTTGCTACCACATCTCTTCTGTTAGGTGTCTGGCTCTGTAATGGCAAAGCGCTTCATTTCAAAGTAGACTGCTTCTAATTTATGGTTCAATGGCCTGTGTTGTTGTTTCTGTCGCACTGCTCTGCTTTATCTTGGCCAGGTTGCAGTTGTAAATGAGAACTAGTTCTCAACTAGCTTACCTGGTTAAATAAAGGTTAAATACGTTTAAAAAAATAAAAAATAAAATAAAAAAACACCTCTGCCTGCTAGACAGACAGACAGTTACCTAGCAACATTCTGAGTGTCCCAAATGGCTCCCTGTTCCCTATACAGCCCTATAGTCGCTGGTCTAAAGTAGTGCACTATTGCTGCTTTTCAACTGTAACATCAGTGTTACACTAGTCTATACACCCTTATGGTATACTAGGGCAACTGTGTTTCTGTAGCTAGGGCTGACGTTGAGGAGTTGTGAGAAGGTGCTTTGTGAGAAGGTGTTAAAGTCCACAGTTTGCCAATGTTATGTAAATGCAAGTTGAAAAGTACCAGTGGCCTGGCTTTGGCCCCAGGTGAGAGCAAGTCCGCCGGAGCCATGGCCCAGTGGGACACGGATGCCAGCCTGCTTAAGGCTTCCAAATGGTTCCCAGCGAAAACAATTAGAAAGAGTTAGTGCATATATTATGATGACATTTTGTGCCGTTTTAGTTTGTTTTGGACTTCGGTAAGGGTTTTTCCGGCTGTTCAGGCACACAACATCTTTCTTGAGGCAAGCCGAAGACAGTAGCTGAAGTCTAGGCCCCTTCATCGGTGATTGGTCAACAGTAGGCATACTTCAATAAAGTCTTTGTTGTCATTCAATCAGAGATGACCCGCTTTCATACAATTTTTTTGGAGAAATACTGCACAAAACATCTTAGTTAGATGTAAAATTGTGCGACCAAGATCTCCTCCGCATAAACGTCAAAATGAATGACAGATTTATTGAGTTATCTTAGATTAATTCTTACTATTTTGATGAAGTGTATACTGGCTACGGCGTCTCAAAATGGACAAACAGTACTATTGCGTTTTTTTCTAGCTTTTCAAGCAAAGGTTTTTTTAAGGGAGTATGCGAGCACACTCATTCAGTTTGCCTAGATGACTTCAGGCTAGCCACCAGCCGAACTGAGGCATGCTAACGCCTTTAGATGGAAGCAGAAAAGTCTGGGCGTTTTGGGTAAAATACTGTATTGAAATGTGTCATATATAGGCAGTCATTTGGGACTCAAGCATCTCACTGTAGAAATCCCCCTATCACCTGGGTGATGTACATTTAACATTTACATTTTAGTCATTTAGCAGACACTCTTATCCAGAGTGATTTACAGGCGCAATTAGGGTTAAGTGCCTTGCTCAAGAGCACATCAACAGATGTTTCAACCAGTCTACTCAGTGATTCGAACCAGCAACCTTTTGGTTACTGGCCCAATGCTCTTAACCGCTAGGCTACCTGCCGTTCAGTAGGGCACACTGTAGCTACAATGTTTTGTAACGGAAAACAAAAACAAGTTTTTCTTATTAGACTGTAAGAGAGTTTAGGAGGTGAAAAGAATAGCTAGTTAACGAGGTGATTAAACAAGTGTTTCTTGGAAAAGATTCCAAAAGGCTTTGCTACCACATCTCTTCTGTAATGGCAAAGCGCTTCATTTCAAAGTAGACTGCTTCTAATTTATGGTTCAATGGCCTCTAACTTCAATACCTGAAGTAGTGATGTCAGACGATGTTGAGGGATGTAATGGAACATGTCATCCCTGAAAGAGATGGGGAGGTCTTCTCGTTAATCATTTTAACCAAGCACGGGCGTCACTTCTCTGATTGTCATAAGCCCCACAGTGGCATTTCAATGATGGATTATTTAACCAGCCCTGCGCCCCTTCCCTTGCTTCCGCATGCAATGACAATCTCTTCCTGGAAGAGAGAGAGAGGACGATCTATCATTCAGTGTAACTGCCAAGCTTTTCTTTTTATTCTATCTACTGTCATAGATAGATGGTTCCCCTGGAGTCCTCAAGTCACCCCGGACTACAGGGATGGATGGGTGAATAGATGGTTCCCCTGGAGTCCTCAAGTCACCCCTGGACTACAGGGATGGATGGGTGAATAGATGGTTCTCCTGAAGTCATCATGTCACCCCTGGACTACAGGGATGGATGGGCCAAGGAAGGCCCTCCCCACTGCTGTCTGTCACACTAGCAATATGTCACTATGACTGCTATTCATGTATCTATATCTCCTGCCCTCTGAATCACAAACTACAATCTGTAGGACAATTCATTACTGTCAATTACTGTCAATCAAACTCTTCGTCCGCAAAGGGAATAGGGTGCCATTTGGAACACAGCCATACTGATCTTTTTAGGATTATGACTGACGTGTTGTTGATTGAATCTCATCTCTGAGTGATTCCTCCTCTAACCTCAGTGTGTATACTGTCTACACGTCTGTCCTTTGACATTGACTGAAATTCATTTCAGAGTGACTCTATAGCCTAAGTGTGTGTCTACACATGTGTCCCCTGACAGGGTATCATCCAGAAGATAGCAGACATCCACAAGGTGAAGTGTGTTTCCTGTCTGGGCCTGCGTCTCAGCCACCTGCGCTCAGGGAACATCCACTGGCTGCACCCCGACATGGGGGTGTCCCGCGTCAGGGAGAGGTACGAGCTGCTCCACCCTCAGGATGAGTGGAGGTAAGAACTAGGACAGAGACATACTGTATGAAGCTATATTTACACTGCTGATCCCTGGTCCCAGTTCTGTCCGTATGTGCTGTTTGACCAACTCCTATTGTCATTGTTGCGTTGGCAAGACAGCACAAACTGATCTGGGAGCAGGCTACATAGACACGTTGAAATACTGTATAAAGCCATATTTACACTGGTCTGTCACCTTAAAAGCCTTTACGCTGCCGCCTTTATGCATATTCGCTCCATGTAATTCTGCTTTAATATAAATATTTAAACACTTCCTATGAATACAATCGTCATAATGCATTATAAGTGCATGTACAGCACCTTATGAGCTTTGCATAACTTAATTCATAACTCAATTATGTGAGTAAGACATCCGGGCTACAGCCTTGCCACTTGAAACGCATGACCATGTTTAAACTGTCTAACTAGTGCTCACTAGCTAATATGGGAACAAATTTGGTTGTTTTAATGGATTCAGACCAGTGGCAAAGCCAAGGGGCTAAAATATGTCATGGAACGAAGTGTCCTTGTTACTAGGGAGATGTGTGCAGTCAATGTCATTGCAAGGCGCTTGGTTATTTGATCAATGTAGTACAGGGATGAAATCAGGATTTTATGTGCCTTGTATTTTCAAATGTAAACCCACGGATGGGGGAATTGGGCAGAGTTGCAACGGAACCGAAAATCAATTGTTGCCATGCTGTTAATTAGGCCGAGTGGCCTTGAATTTCCTTCCAGTCTGCCTGCATAAATCATGCTTCCTCAGAAGCAGGCTGAAAACCCTCCATATGGCGTTCCAATGTAATTAGGCCTTTATAGGCTAATATACATGTCTCCTCCTGTCTCATCACTGTTGTTGGAAGGGAAATTAGACTACAATGAGAGATTCACTGACAAAGTCAACTGAGAACTTGTTGAGGAGGATAGTAATTAGAGAGGACTGAACTATCTGTTTATGTGATTCCCTTCTACTCCTGACTGAGTGGAAGATATGGAGAGAGAAATGCCATATCAGAGATAGCAGAGCAATGTCTAAACAGCTTTTATTTGGGTGATATTCCACACTGTACTCCCCCTCACCTTTGCTTCCTTCATGGCCAGACAGGGCAGTGTGTTGACATGTTTGGGAGGTAAAGGATTTGTTTTAGAACTTTATCCAGCCTTCCTCTAACAGATACTACTGTTCTCTGGGCAGGTTGCTTCTCACTCACCTTATTATAACTTTGTGTGTGTGTGCGTGCGTGCGTGTGTGCGTGCGTGCGTGCGTGTGCGCGTGTGTGTGCGCATGTGTCTCTTCAATTCTGAAATGTGTCCAGCTGGAAGAATACATTTGAATAATGTAACAGGCCTAGTTAGATGTTCCCAAAGAATAAAAACATGACAGCAGGCATTTCATGACTCAGTTTAAACCCTGGCCACCTGTCCTTCTCAGAATTATATATGAATCCCAACTGTGATGCTCACAAATCAAGATGGAACGTAACTGTTCTAAGTGAATGTTCTAAGAATACTCAATGATACAATACGTTCTACCTCGCAGAACAACCTGTTCTGTTCCTAAGCAGCATTGTATTTGCATAGGACGGTAGGACCTACCATTGAACACAGTGAGATAATGCATGCTTTATACTGTAGACCACAACCACCACAGCAGAGCTCATTCTGTCTGTCCCCACCTCATCTCAGTCAGGCATCAGTGCAGAAGTAATGGAGCTAAATAATACAGAGGACATGAATTGACTGTGTGCTATTGTTAGTGGTTCTCTGGTGAAGTTAGCTCAGGGGATACTCAGTGACTGTGCTGCTCATTCATTATGAAATAGTCTCTTTATTCAGCCTTAATTCCTTCTGGCGATAGAATAAGCCCTGTATCGTCAGTAATAGCAAAAATCAAACACCATTCAGATGCTGTAGTGATTTAACACAGGAAGTAGACCTATTGCAGTTGTCGTGACGTTGGCCTGTGGGTAAGGTTTATGACCCCCCCCATAAATACCTTTCTCCCTTCCCCTCTCTTACTGACCCTACTGAAGGACTGCTGTCCTGTTAAATATAGAGAGTCTGGGAACATCAAACAAATGGGGAAAGGAACCATATTTTGGTAATAAAACCAGTTGGAAATATGCTTGATAACGTAATGAATATGTATGTTAGTTCGCTTGTCATCTGAGACATTATGACTGATGACAGGACGACATAAACGGTACATGAGAAAGTATACACTCTCTAGTTATCAGAGTAACATTGAATTGTTATGCAATTGAAATGTTTGATATTGAAATTGTTTGTTAGGAGATTAAATGTAATTTTAGCTTCCAAATGAGAGAATTGGGTTTTCATAAGGAAAGTGCCCTGCTTGATCAGTGGCCCACCCCTGTGAAGATGCAGGGGTTATAAACGATGAAACACATCCTTCCCCCGCTCCACTATATAAGCCTTTGACGAAAAGATAACCAGGTTGTTCCAGTACGGGAGGTCTGCAGCCTCTACGTTAGAAGGACACACATGTCAAGTACAGAACTAAGCCAACCTCGGCGTGAGCTTTGATGGCGAATGGTATGAACTTTGAGCTTATTCACTACAGAAGTGATACTTCCTAGCCGTTGAGTTAGCAGCGGCCGCTGTAGACGGGGGCTAGGAAAGGACGGACGACGGATCCAGTCTAACAGACGGACGAAGATACCACCACGTATCCAATTTACCACCAGAGACATTTTTAAGAGTTTACAGGAAGATCTGTTGGCCAACCCGGCCAGCATCTACGACCAATCTACCGAAGCGCAGCTCAGAGTAAATATTTATTGCATTTTCCTTTTCCAAATGGGCGGTAATTTAGAATGCATAAGATAATGTATTTACGATAGCATAGCTGCTGTTTCTGTGTTCCTAAATCTTCCCGCTCTTTCATTCAAGCCCAACCCCCTTTCCTTTGTGTAACCAGCTTTCATACAGGTTCCGTTCACCAGGGGTGAATTCTGTATGACATCATTGTATTCTGTGTATTTGTAATTCTGTGTGATTAGTTAGGTATTTAGTAAATAAATAATTAAACCCAATTTTGTATTGCTGATTCAACTTGTTAGCCAGGGTTCGTGAAGATAGCCAAGAATTTACATCTTTCATTATGAGACTGAAAATAAGATAAGGGTTAATATTGACTGCTATCGATGTAAAATATTATAAAGTATTTTAAGAGTTTATTCGGAAGATAACGGCTCTATAAACGTTCTTCCGTGGTGCCCCGACTTTGTAGTTAATTACATTTACATGATTAGCTTAATCAGGTAATATTAATTACAGAGAAATCATTTTATAAGTTAGCATGTCATATCACTTAATCCGGCATAGCCAAAGACACGACACAGTGTTCATTTGTTACATTTCTGTTGTTTAGAGCATTTCAATGCCTGCATCCCAAATGGTTCCATGTTCCCTTTAAAGTGCACTACTTTTGACCAGGGCCCGTAGGGGCTATATAGGAAATAGGGTGACCATTTGGGACGCATCCAGTGTCAGACCACATGCTATGTCTCTCATTAGCTTTGCGTTCCTCACCAGGCTGTACAAGGCTGTTGAAAGGAAGAATGGATAATGGATGGATATCTGTGTTGGGGGGGGTGACCTCGTCTCAATGCTTTCATGCCATGGAGCGTGTTACTGCTTGTCTTTCTGTGTCTCCGTTGTTGAGCTGGTGAATGGTGCATAGTTTGCACAATAAAAGCAAGCAATTGATACATTAGGAGAAAACGATCCTAATTTACCTTATTGTCGAAGACAAATTTATCTTGAACATTGGATCTCACAGTCATGTCAATAGCATGTTCATCGAAGAAACATTCTAGAACACTGGTTCAATGGAAGTGTTGACAGACCAGCAGACACTCTAAAATACTCATTCAATACCCATGACACTGTCCTCAAGCCATTCATACAGACATCAAATGAATGACTTGCCTTTTACACATAGAATCATAATGTACTGAGTCATGTACCTTCCACTGGCTGCTGTTCTATTATCTCTCTCTGGTGTAGATCACAGCTGAGTAGAAACACCAGAACTGCATTCAAAGACCATCTGATCTGATATGACAGAGCCGGGAAAGGTTTTCTCTAGTCAAAGACTTTGTAATTAGAAGGAACAGGCTTAGAACAGAGTTTGAACAAGCAGCTATTTCAAGCTGTTCAGTAGTTTATTTCACCTTGTAGGTTGATCAGAAGGCTGTGGCTGGATGTTATAGTTATTCCAGGAATGATCATGGAGGTCTCTCCCTGCCAAAGATGATGATGATGTCTCGATGATGCCTATGCCTATATAGGGCACTACTTTTGACCAGGGCCCATAAGGTTCTGGTCAAACGTAGTGCACTATGTAGGTAATAGGGTGCCATTTGGGACACAGACTCAGTCTCACTGATCTCTTTGATCAGTTCCATATGAAAGGATCCTCTGGGAAAGTACAGAATAATGACAACGTGCTGGCTTGTACCGTACAGCTTACACATTCACAGCGCTTTATAATAACACACAGAGGTTGTTAGATATCAAAACAGCATTTGCTCTGTCCTAACTCTTCTGTATCAATGTGTTCCTTTGGAACCTTGTTTCTGAGTTGTCCTTCGTCCTCTTTAGCATCGAGCTAACCATATGGCATTTCTTTCTCCACAGGTATGAGCTACGGATACGCTACTTGCCAAAAGGATTCTTGAACCATTTTTCAGAAGACAAACCTACACTGAACTACTTCTACCATCAGGTGAGGAAAGAAACCATAATTAGATTGAGTTAGGACCGTCAGGTGTGGACAGAAACCATATTCAGATTGAGTTGGGACTGTCAGGTGTGGACAGAAACCATATTCAGATTGAGTTAGGACCGTCAGGTGTGGACAGAAACCATAATCAGATTGAGTTGGGACTGTCAGGTGTGGACAGAAACCATATTCAGATTGAGTTGGGACCGTCAGGTGTGGACAGAAAACATATTCAGATTGAGTTAGGACCGTCAGGTGTGGACAGAAACCATAATCAGATTGAGTTAGGACCGTCAGGTGTGGACAGAAACCATATTCAGATTGAGTTGGGACCGTCAGGTGTGGACAGAAACCATATTCAGATTGAGTTGGGACTGTCAGGTGTGGACAGAAACCATAATCAGATTGAGTTAGGACCGTCAGGTGTGGACAGAAACCATAATCAGATTGACTTAGGACCGTCAGGTGTGGACAGAAACCATATTCAGATTGAGTTAGGACCATCAGGTGTGGACAGAAACCATATTCAGATTGAGTTAGGACTGTCAGGTGTGGACAGAAACCATATTCAGATTGAGTTAGGACCGTCAGGTGAGGAAAGAAACCATAATCAGATTGAGTTAGGACTGTCAGGTGTGGACAGAAACCATATTCAGATTGAGTTGGGACTGTCAGGTGTGGACAGAAACCATATTCAGATTGAGTTGGGACTGTCAGGTGTGGACAGAAACCATATTCAGATTGAGTTAGGACCGTCAGGTGTGGACAGAAACCATATTCAGATTGAGTTGGGACTGTCAGGTGTGGACAGAAACCATATTCAGATTGAGTTAGGACTGTCAGGTGTGGACAGAAACCATATTCAGATTGAGTTAGGACCGTCAGGTGTGAACAGAAACCATATTCAGATTGAGTTGGGACCGTCAGGTGTGGACAGAAACCATCTTCAGATTGAGTTAGGACTGTCAGGTGTGGACAGAAACCATATTCAGATTGAGTTAGGACCGTCAGGTGAGGAAAGAAACCATAATCAGATTGAGTTGGGACTGTCAGGTGTGGACAGAAACCATATTCAGATTGAGTTAGGACCGTCAGGTGTGGACAGAAACCATATTCAGATTGAGTTGGGACTGTCAGGTGTGGACAGAAACCATATTCAGATTGAGTTGGGACCGTCAGGTGTGGACAGAAACCATAATCATATTGAGTTAGGACCGTCAGGTGTGGACAGAAACCATATTCAGATTGAGTTAGGACTGTCAGGTGTGGACAGAAACCATATTCAGATTGAGTTGGGACTGTCAGGTGTGGACAGAAACCATATTCAGATTGAGTTTGGACTGTCAGGTGTGGACAGAAACCATATTCAGATTGAGTTAGGACCGTCAGGTGTGGACAGAAACCATATTCAGATTGAGTTAGGACCGTCAGGTATGGACAGAAACCATTCAGAGTTCTTCCCTCTCTGTTTATCAGAGAAAGACACTATAGTGTCTTATGATTTTTTTCACAACAGGTAGAGGACAATGTGTGACAACGTCAGCTGGCTATACTTCAAATGGCTGCAGGCTATATAAACTCTGTTAAATAGCTTCTGGAGACAGTGAAACGGCCCTGCTGGGGTGGTGCAGTGGGACTGAGAGTGCGTTATATAGCTGTCTGGGCTGCTGGCCAGAGGTTCTTTGAGAAGAAACCCACCAGAAAGTCCAACAGCTGAAAGCTGTGTGTGGCTACAGTCTGGTAGATTCACCTGCTGGGTGATATGAACGGCAGCCATCCCCTGCTGGGTGATACGAACGGCAGCCATCCACTGCTGGGTGATATGAATGGCAGCCATCGCCTGCCGGGTGATGCAGATATAGATGTACTATTGTAAAGTGGTTGTTCCACTGGATATCATAAGGTGAATGCACCAATTTGTAAGTCGCTCTGGATAAGAGCGTCTGCTAAATGACGTAAATGTAAATGTAATGATACGAACGGCAGCCATCCCCTGCTGGGTGTTAGGAACGGCAGCCATCCCCCTGCTGGGTGTTAGGAACGGCAGCCATCCCCTGCTGGGTGTTAGGAACGGCAGCCATCCCCTGCTGGGTGTTAGGAACGGCAGCCATCCCCTGCTGGGTGTTAGGAACGGCAGCCATCCCCTGCTGGGTGTTAGGAACGGCAGCGATTCAACATATAGAACCACCTAGAAATGAATAGACATTGATGGCTGATGTTCTGGTCAGAGGTGATAGGACGGCCACCTGCTGCTGTTACATACAAGCTCTGGTGTTTTCTCTCTTAGAGAACTGAGTTAGCCTCAAGTCTCGTGGCTCATTAAAGTCAGTCCATGTGAGCTGGACCCATCAGCTGCAGCTCAATCAGACTAACTAATTAATAATATAATCATATAATATATGCCATTTAGGAGACGATTTTATCCAAAGCGACTTACGCGTGGGTGGTCCAGGGAATCGAACCGGCTATCCTGGCATTGCTTTACCAGCTGAGCATCTGATGACAACCACAAGTAACTGAGGACCTCGTTCCATCTCCCTGTTGCTGTCTTACAGTAGATTCACAATGCTCACTACACTATCTGTCACTACTTTAGGAGTTCTCTTTGTCATGGAGAATGACTGTGATGATGTTTCTCAGGTCAAGAGTGACTACATGTTGTCATGGAGAATGACTGTGATGATGTTTCTCAGGTCAAGAGTGACTACATGTTGTCATGGAGAATGACTGTGATGATGTTTCTCAGGTCAAGAGTGACTACATGTTGTCATGGAGAATGACTGTGATGATGTTTCTCAGGTCAAGAGTGACTACATGTTGGAGGTAGCTGATCGAGTCGACCAAGACATTGCACTTAAATTGGGCTGCCTTGAAATCAGGTGAGTTCTATTTCAAATACTTGATATTTGATATCTTATAAACAGTGAATTCATGTACTCGTCCAATATTCCATAATTAGATATACATTTTGACAACTCACAATTTGTTTATTATCTTTTGTTTTCTGTTACAGGAGATTTTTTAGGGAAATGCGAGGAAATGCCCTGGATAAGAAATCAAATTATGAATTATTAGAGTAAGTGATTATTTTACTTAAAGGCCCAGTGCAGTCAAAACTAGATTTTACTTGTGTTTTATATATATTTCCACACTTTGAGGTTGGAATAATACTGTGAAGTTGGGAAAATTATGATAATGCCCTTTTAGTGTAAGGGCTGTTTGAAAAGACTGCCTGCAATTTCAGCCTGTTTTGGTGGGATGGAGTTTTGGCCTGCCTGCTGACATCACCAGGTGGTAAATGAGTTAATAGACCAATAAGAAAGAGAGTCCCAAACGTCTCTGCCCATAACTGCTTGTTTTCAGTTTCCCACTCAGACCACTCCAAGACAGTCCTACGTCCCAAATAGGATGCCATTTGGGACGTAGTCTCTGTTGAAATGTGTCTGATCTATTTATAGTGTTAGAATAATTTATCCTCATTCTCATCACCTTCTACAGCGTCATTATAATGTCCCCACACCCCAGTGATGGCACTGTGATAGTGTGAACAGGACCCCCACTATTTTATAGCCCTTTCAATTCAATTCAAAGGGCTTTATTGGCATGTGAAACATGTTTACATTGCCAAAGCCTTTCACACTCTGGGAAGGTGGCTGCCCGATAATATCTATCAGTTTAACCAAGGATGTGTCTAAAATCGCACCCTATTCCCTTTATAGGGTCCTGGTGAAAAGTTTTGCCCTATTAGGTAATAGGGTGCGATGTGGGATGCAGCCCAGGGTTCCTGCTGGGAAACAGACATGCTGAACTCATTAAGGTCCTTTCGGCTCCCGAGTGGCGCAGCGGTCTAAGGCACTGCATCTCAGTGCTAGAGTTGTCACTACAGACACCCTGGTTCAATTACAGGCTGTATCATATCTGGCCATGATTGGGAGTCCCGTAGGGTGGAGCAGAATTGACCCAGCGTCATCCATGTTAGGGTTTGGCTGGGGTAGGCCGTCATTGTAAATAAGAATTTGTTCTTAACTGATTTGCCCAGTTAAATAAAGGTTCAATAAATAAAATAAAGTGGAACTGACAGCATTTTAGTAACATTACATCTTATTAAAATCTCTTCATATACACCCCCAGGAAGAACATCACACTTTTATTACATATGGTCATTTTCACATTTTCTTAATTTCTTAGACTGTTTGGGAATTACGTATACTAAGGCATTTGAAAATTCTATGTAGCAATATAGAGTGGGAAAGTAGCCTCGTGTTTGGACAATTAATAGACACTGCAGTAAATAAAACCGAATTATAACATCTCTCTCGTACAGGACCGGAGTCTACACAGACCGGTGTGCCATAGCCAATCAGAGCTACAGTAGGCCTTTATGCAAACAAGCCATTTGCCACACGGCCTGCCATCATTCACTTTGAACTGGACTGTGTGTTTACAGGCAGTAGGGCCTGTCATCATTCACTTTGAACTGAACTGTGTGTTTACAGGCAGTAGGCCCTGCCATCATTCACTATGAACTGGACTGTGTGTTTACAGGCAGTAGGGCCTGCCATCATTCACTATGAACTGGACTGTGTGTTTACAGGCAGAAGGGCCTGTCATCATTCACTTTGACCTGGACTGTGTGTATACAGGCAGTAGGGCCTGTCATCATTCACTTTGAACTAGACTGTGTTTACAGGCAGTTGCAACAACGCGACTTTAGATCATTAGAACGCATTCACCAAAAGCCACAAAATAGACCTGAATGGATTTCTTTAAATACCACGGGAGTCCTCATACATTTGGAAACTTTACAGTTCTATTGATCAAACAACCATGAAAAGGTAGGCTCTCGCTCCCTTAGTTGTTTATGCACATCAACAACAACAAGATCAACAACTAATGCTAGCCAGAGCAATATGTGCTAAAATGTAATGAAGGAACATTAGATAAACCCTCTCAAACTTGTTCAGCTAGTTGGCCGTCAAAATTGCACTGATAAACAATGGGGAAGCCTACTCGTCCTTCTTAAGCTTGCTTGCCAATCCATGCTTGTCCCAACCAAGCACCAAAGCTAACTGGCTAAAGTTGGCTAACTTGCTAGCTAGCTACTTAGAGACAGAAATGAGAGAACACCTCACTCTGACCGTTTACTGACACTGGTCATATTCAGCAGGTGTTGCGCGTTCGTTAATTCATCAGTTATTCTGCGCTCTGGCACACTCAAATGAGAGTGTTCTGAAATCGGAGTAGCTAGATAGCCAGAGTGAATTTGAGAACACGAGATATACTAGCTAACTGGATAACAGTCATTCAAGTTCTAGTTAGCTAAATAAATAACTGTATATAGCCACTAAAAAAAAAATATGAGGGGAAAAGTCAGTGCATCCTGAATGGAGGAAGCAAACAATGTGATTTACAACCTGATAGCAGTATTTTCTGAAATGTATTGGTGAATTATATTAATCTTGCATTGAACTGCATTAATCTATTCTGCAAACAATGCCTTAGTGTACGCCGTGGAACGCTGAGTCAAATAGAACCTATTTTTAAAACCTCTTATGAAATTAATTTTGTAGCATAAACTGGGAATTTGATGATTTTGACTGATATTATGATTGTCTGTTTGTTTCATATCTGCAAAGCAGTTAAAATGCTATCAGTTCCAATTTAACTGAGCAGCTTCACACTGTCACCACTGGTTGCGACAGAATCCTGGCTCTGGCTTATTCTCAACAAATAGATGCAATCTGAAGATTTGCCCTATCAGCCACAGCGGGTAGGCTATGGCTACTGTACGCCCCAAGTGGCACACTATTCCTTACATAGTGTGCTACTTTTGTCTCACTATGTGATGCACTATAGGGAATACTGTGCCATTGGGGATGCAGCCTATATCAGGAGCTAGAGTTTTATGTTCCTCGTTGGAGCATGGTGGTGGAGGTGAAAGGCCATTGGTGTCTTTATGTTCCCAAAGCAAATTATTTGTTTGTTCTGGACATATTTGCGTTAGTATGTATTTTCAGACTGACTGTGTGTTGCAGAGCCAGAACAACACCACTCCACCACGCTGGGATATTAGTCAGCCAAACTGCCTGGGTGAATGGTGATGTTATATATCTAGGCCAGACTGTGTACTTGGCCTATACAGAGAGAGACCGCAGGCTGGCTCTTAACCAAATGATAGGGCTATGGAGGGGTGGTGAGTGTGTGGCGTTGACTACACAGTAGCTAGCTATGGAAATGCTCAGTCCTGTTGCCATCTACCAACTGACAGGTGCTCTATCTGGAGCCAACTAAAAACAAAGTGGTGCTTTAAGAGGGAATTATGCTGTTTTAAAGACACTCGCTTTTTAAGTAACTCTCCTTTAAAAAAATGTATTTTAGACGTAGTGTTTTCACATGCCAGGCTTGATACAGAGTCAGTGACAATGAAAATGGCAAAAAAAATATTGATTTGATATAAATAAAAAAAATCTCTACTCTGGTTATAGATGATTAATTCAATTTCACCTGCTGCTGACCTCGTTTTGGTGTAATGAGCACATATTCTTGTTGACCAATGCTGTAATGCAGTACTCTTTCTGCTCTGTCCTCTGCAGAAAAGATGTGGGTTTACGAAGATTCTTCCCCAAGAGTTTGCTGGACTCTGTGAAGGTAAGAAGACCTTCTTTGCTCCCTTTCCCCATCCTGGGGGTTCTAACATTGGCCTCTGCAAACAGGGAGATGCCATTGTTCAGACTGAATCAGTATCATCACCTGGCTGGCTGGCTGGCTGGCTGGCTGGCTGCTCCTCATAGTCTTACCCCAGAGAATAGGTGTCTCAGTTCTGCACAAACCTTACAGTCCTGTTGGAAACCGTTCCGGTGGAATGGTCAGGCTCTCTCTTCATCCTCTCTGTTTCTGTGTCTGCCCTTACAGGTCTCCAGACTGCGACCAATTACATTTTACATTACATTTACGTCATTTAGCAGACGCTCTTATCCAGAGCGACTTACAAATTGGTGCATTCACCTTATGATATCCAATGGAACAACCACTTTACAATAGTACATCTATATATATATTTTTTTGGGGGGGGTTAGAAGGATTACTATATCCTATCCCAGGTATTCCTTAATTACTAACATTTTGCGACCCTTTGACTTGGCTGTACGAGTTAAATGTATTACTAGTCACACTGGTGCGATCTGCACATTCAACCTGGTCACCTCAATCAAAACGTCTTATTTTTTGGGCAAATAAAACCATGAATTTGTCAAACAGTAAAGTGCATTATCCTCATGACTCCTATAATAAAAGTGTTGTCCCTGCCGCTGTGCCCGGCTGCTGGCATGAGCAAACCTTTCACACTCTCTCTCCCCCCTTGTGCACTGCCAAAATGCCTGCCTCTCCCTCCCACGGATGCTTGCTCCCAGCACACCAAACCCCAACCCCTGTCACTCAAGCAGGCAGCACAGTTCTTCCATAGAGAGTGTAAATAAAAAGGCCTAGAAACTGCTTCTCCAGTAGAAATCCCAGATCACGCTTGTAGGTGATGTCGTGGCGACATTATCTAGCTTAGCTCATGTGCAGAAACATGTCATCGGGTCTAATGGTCGTGTCGCACCGAACTTCGCATGTGCAGGTCATCAAATCAAAGGCAATTCTTCGATATACAGTTGTTTTTTATGAAAATGAAAACATGTCAGTTTGTCAAATTAGGTTTTACCTTTAGATTTAGAGAAAACCCCAAACTGCAATGTTGGGCCTCTGGGTTTAGAAACTCTGTGGTTCCTCGCTGTTTACATTCTCTCAGCATGCTATCAATGCATGCACTCAACAGATTCTTCCAAAACAAGAAGGATACCGCTTTCCACGTTGCTTCTTGATATGAATCCATGTGTTTTCTGTTCTGTACTATTTGTTTGTGTGTCTTGCTCTCTGCAAAGCGCTAGTCAGTTGTTCTTAGGAAGCTGGCATATGCCTAAATTAATGCTAATCGCTAACTAGCTAAAAGCCATTTAGCAAATGTACTGAGCTAAAGCAGATCAAACAGGATCTCTAATACAGATTGCTACTAGCCAGCAGTGGTGGTTCTGTAAGTCAGGGTGTTGTTTGTCCAACGGTATGAATTAGAGAGCCTATATTCTTTATATCTTTGTCTAAATATAACATAAAATATCAAATGTAATTAGGGTCCCCTGGGAAACACTGACCAACACTTTGGTTCCAGTGGTGGTCGGTTTCGTTTAAGATGAGGGAGGACGATTCTTTTTTTTATATGCTTGGCCTTATTTCTGTTACAGTATGTTGGATGACTGTCATTCATATTCCATTCAACCAGCTCAATGTAACATTGATAGGTTTAGGTTACTTACTACATGGGTACTACCAACCTATCCTATGAATGAAGGTGGTAATTTCCTTTTATGCTCTCAGGACATGCGTGGGTAGTACCCTAACGACCATCAGGTCCTAATGGCCTGGTACTCAGGGCTCTACTGTCCCTCCATCAGATCCTAATGGTCTGGTACTCAGGGCTCTACTGTCCCTAAATCAGGTCCTAATGGCCTGGTACTCAGGGCTCTATTGTCCCTCCATCAGGTCCTAATGGCCTGGTACTCAGGGCTCTAGTGTCCCTCCATCAGGTCCTAATGGCCTGGTACTCAGGGCTCTATTGTCCCTCCATCAGGTCCTAATGGCCTGGTGCTCAGGGCTCTATTGTCCCTTCATCAGGTCCTAATGGCCTGGTACTCAGGGCTCTAATGTCCCTCCATCAGATCCTAATGGCCTGGTACTCAGGGCTCTACTGTCCCTCCATCAGGTCCTAATGGTCTGGTACTCAGGGCTCTACTGTCCCTACATCAGGTCCTAATGGCCTGGTACTCAGGGCTCTATTGTCCCTCCATCAGTTCCTAATGGCCTGGTACTCAGGGCTCTATTGTCCCTCCATCAGGTCCTAATGGCCTGGTACTCAGGGCTCTATTGTCCCTCCATCAGGTCCTAATGGCCTGGTTCTCAGGGCTCTATTGTCCCTCCATCAGGTCCTAATGGCCTGGTACTCAGGGCTCTACTGTCCATCAGATCCTAATGGCCTGGTACTCAGGGCTCTACTGTCCCTCCATCAGATTCTAATGGTCTGGTACTCAGGGCTCTACTGTCCCTACATCAGGTCCTAATGGCCTGGTACTCAGGGCTCTATTGTCCCTCCATCAGTTCCTAATGGCCTGGTACTCAGGGCTCTATTGTCCCTCCATCAGGTCCTAATGGCCTGGTACTCAGGGCTCTATTGTCCCTCCATCAGGTCCTAATGGCCTGGTGCTCAGGGCTCTATTGTCCCTCCATCAGGTCCTAATGGCCTGGTGCTCAGGGCTCTATTGTCCCTCCATCAGATCCTAATGGCCTGGTACTCAGGGCTCTATAATCCCTCCATCAGGTCCTAATGGCCTGGTACTCAGGGCTCTATTGTCCCTCCATCAGGTCCTAATGGCCTGGTGCTCAGGGCTCTATTGTCCCTCCAGCAGGTCCTAATGGCCTGGTACTCAGTGCCCTACTGTCCCTCCATCAGATCCTAATGGCCTGGTACTCAGGGCTCTACTGTCCCTCCATCAGATCCTAATGGCCTGGTACTCAGGGCTGTATTGTCCCTCCATCAGGTCCTAATGGTCTGGAAACAGGGCTCAAATGTCCCTCCGTCAAGTCCTAATGGTCTGTCCCTCAGGGCTCTACTGTCCCTCTAACCACTCTGACATCAATGCAAATGCAATGGAAATTCACATCAAACACTGATCATCATAACAGCATCATGATCATCAATTTGAAGAAAGAAGTGCAAAAGCAGGTTGAAACTGAGTGTAAAACATGGTCGTTGTGGATGTTGTTTCAAAGCCTAATGCAATGAAATGTACAATACTTTTTAAGGTGATGATTAATTAGAGCATAATCTGCATATGCATAATCTGAACGTCACAGCTGTTTGAAGGAGCGGACCAAGATGCAGCTTTTTCGTAGTTCCACATGTTTTATTTAAATCAGTGAAACCGAATGCAACAATTAACACTTTAAGTAAATACAAAACAACAAACCGTGACGCTGGAGGAACATAAACCTCACGAAGAACAATCACCCACAAACACCTGTGGGACAAACCTAAACTTAAATAGGACCTCCAATTAGAGACAACGACAACCTGCTGCCTCTAATTGGAGGTCATGCCAAATAACACCAACATAGAAATACAAACCTAGAACCAAAACATAGACATACAAAAACCAGACAAACACCCCCTGTCACGCCCTGACCTAATCTACCATAGAAAATAACACTCACTATGGTCAGGACGTGACACTGAATCTGAGGTTTATGACCCCAAGCCTGAAGAAAACACTGAATTAAAATTATGATTGTGCTGTTATACAATACACAGACTACCGCATATTACACATGGCAGAAAAACATAAAACAAAACTGATTTAAGATCTTTGGTATATAAATGGGCTAGCCTATTCTCCAAAATTAAACACATTTGAGTAATGGTCTTTGAGTGTGGCCTGTATTATTATGCATACTGTATGTACTGGTTACCTTATGCTATACTCCAACATTTCTATCCATGAGTCTGGTAGAGAACGTATAAGCCCTAAGTGATGCTGTTGGTTCATTGATTATAGTGAATTTTTGTATGATTTCTCAATAGCCTAATAATAGTGATTTAAAAAAAAAATCATAATTAAATGGGTGACACATTACCTTTAGCTATACAGAATATCTCACCACCGTGCATTTCCATCTCCTCCTCTCTCTCCTTTCCTTTCTCAAGCATGCAGAGGGGCTGTCAACAATTTAGTGAAATGTGTTTTGTTGCAAAAACATGTTACTATCAATGTTCCTGAAGAGTTTTCACTAGGTTTCCAAATGTAAGCACTGAGTAGCTGCAGGAACAGGGTTAGAGAGGCCATGGCATACAGAGTTTGGGCAGAATATCACCTGTAGCACAGCGGGAGGCTACATGCTCCTCAAACAGTAGTTGATGTGTGGAGTGAAGTAAGTGTTGTTATATTTATTTCACAGTTGCTCATATGAAGCACAGCTCTGCTATAAACACAAGTAGGTTTTCCGGCATCATTGAAAGACTGACCGTCGCGAGTGCGCGGCCTCCATTCGCTATTGGAGTGCATACGGATTACATGTCTTTTTTCCCCTGTTCCTGTTCCTGCCCATTTGATAATGGGACATTCTAAATCTAAACTAATTTGACATATTAGTAAAGACAAGATTCAATTGAGAATAGTCTGCTGGGTGAAAATATGATGACTTGATGAGAGAACAGCTGTGCAGACTGAGGTAAGGATTGGAGCACATGCTTTATTTTTTTGACTTTCTCAGATCATCAATAGCCTATAGTCACATCATGCAGCCAATATATGTTTTGATTTCTAAGACATTCTAGTTTTGTATCGTTCCCGACTAAAGTTGCCAAGTAACTCTAAATCTAGTGTATAGGACCTGTTTCAAATGATCACTTTTACACTCAACATAGCCACTTCATATGCGCACTTGCTCCAGAATGGGAAAAATATCCTTTCTGTGTTATTCAGCTAAGTTCAATTATATTCTTCTAACTATTAAATCATATATAAAATAATGGCATGGGACTTATAAGCATATGTTGTCTACTAAATGAACAAGCCTACAGTCTGGTATGGAGCATAGCCAGATAACATACAGTAGACCAACTCATATTCTGTTCTTCTGAAATACTTTTTACTCAGATCATAATGTTTCTTTAGACCTGACTAAAATAAATCATGGATTTATTGTGATGGTGTATAATAGATTGATTTATTAGTATTTTTACATTTAGATGCTCCAAAGGCACACATCAGCTTGTTTATGTTAATGAACTGTCAACTACCGTGAGACCGGCGGTCTTTTGCATGACAATAACCAGCTGACAGAATTTCATGACCGCCACAGCCCTAGGCAAGACAAAATATTTAAGTGCCTTTGAACGGGGTAGGATAATAGGTGCCCGGCGCATCAGTTTGTGTCAAGAACTGCAAAGCTGCTGGGTTTTTCACGCTCACAGTTTCCCCTGTGTATCAAGAATGGTCCACCACTCAAAGGACATCCAGCCATCTTGATACATATACTGTATCTCTACCTGAAAATACATGATCTAAGTGATTGATCGTTGGTGTTCAGCAGTCATAAAAGTATGCCTTATTTACTTTGAAGAACTACTAAAATAGTGATTTTGTCAGACAGCATAGGCAGCAGCTCTGTACAGATGAGTTGGTGAATTGGAATTAAATAATAAAGTCATCAAATAAAACAAATATAATATACACAACAACTGAAATATTTTATTGAAGTAAAGTAATGTGAATAAATTATGGTTAATAAATGATCAGCAGTAATGGGCAGTCACTACCATCATGGGACTTTTATTAATTGTTTTATTCTGTGTTACAGCATTCAACCTGCATAATGCATAGTGCATTTAATGTTATTTTTTTACCGTGATTTAAAAAAAAAAATGATGGAACCGAAACCGAACTGACCTCAAAAAGCGCTAATCGCTCAGCACTATTGACTAGGATCATTCAATCTCTCTGTCGATAAGTCTAATGATGCTATAACTTCTAACAGTAACTGTATCCACTGGTGAGTTGGTAGAGAGTGAGGTGATTGCCATCTAAGAGCCATATTTTTTTGCGGCAGTGCTGCCTCAAACACATTGACTTAGTTGCTGAGACACAAAGACACTGATAAAATGAAAGATACACTGGTACCTAGACCCCCTAACTGACAGCCAACCTGAAAAATGGACGCCCTAACTGACAGCCTCCAATTACACGTGCCTGAATCCTCAGCGTACATTACATTACTGTCTGGTACACCCAGCATATCTCCTTCCCGCTCCTCACTCCCAGGACCCTGAGTTTCTCCTGATCCACCTATACTGACCAGAAAAAACTCCAAGCATTCGTTGTTAAAGGACACACATCACACAGCAACACATTGTCATGAAAAACAAAACAAAAAACAGACACCTGTCCCTCAGTGGAGGCTGCTGAGGGGAGAACGGCTCATATTAATAATGGCTGGAACAAGCTTATGGAATGGCATCAGACACATGGCAACCAACCTCCTGTGCTGTCCCTCCTCCCTTCCTCATCTCTACTCCTCCTCCTCCTGAGTGCTACTCCTGAGTGCTCCTCCTGTGGTTCAGCTGCAATTCCCCTCCTGGTCAGCGGGGGGTAGCGATGAGCTGATAGTGACGCGGCACATTAGTGAAACTGCTGAACTCTGGGCTGAGGTCAATGCTGTCAGGTCCTCCAGGGCAGGAGAAGGAGAAATGTTGCAGCAGAGACACCAGGAACAGAAAGATCTCCATACGAGCCAGAGACTCTCCCACACAGGCACGCTTACCTGCAGAGAAAGCCAAGAAGGCGGGGTTCGTCTGGAAGTTTCCGTTCTGATCAAGGAAGTGATTGGGATTGAAGGTTGTGGGCGTGGCCCAGTGGTTCTGGTCTCTCAGAACAGAGTGCAGCATGGGAAGGATCACGGTGCCCTGAGGGATAGTGTACCCTCTGAATGAGATATTCTTGGTGGCATAGTGCGGGAGGTTCAATGGGACGATGTCCAGGAAGCGCTGCACCTCGTGGATGACGGCTTCTGTGAAGGGGAGGGACTTCCTGTCCTCCATCTGAGGGACGCGCTGTCGGCCAATCACTGTGTCGATCTCCTGCTGAACGTGCTCCTGAATGTCGGGGTATTTGAGGAGCAGCATGAAGGCGTATCTGAGAGTGGTGCTGGTGGTCTCTGTTCCTGCAAGGAAGAGGTCCAACACTGTGGACACCAGGTTCTCGTAATGGAACTCAGAGGAGGACACATCCTTCTCCTGCTTGAGTCTGGTGAGGAAGCAGTCTGTGAAGTCTCTAGGGTTGCCTGGGTCAATGGTCTCCTGGTGCTCGTGGATCTTTTTCATCACAAAGCCTCTCAGCTCGTCCATCTGGCCGAACACGACTTGCTGCCGACCAGGCAGGCGTTCCATCAGCCAGGGGAAGATGTTGTACAGCTGTTCGCAGGGGCTGCTTCCAAAGCGCAGTACAGCTGAGAGGATGTTGAGCAAATGCAGGAAGTTGTCATCGTCATAACCGAAGCGCTGGCCGAACACCAGGGAGCAGATGACGTTGGACACGGTGCGACTCAGGAATGGATGAGGATCGAAAGGCACGGCTTTAGTGGCGTCTAGACTGTCTATGAGGTGTTGGCTCTCCTCCTGTATCCACTCCTCCATCCTCTTACGGCCCATCCCAAAGTCTCTCAGCGTGGTCAGGGTGAAACGACGCAGCTGGCGCCAACGCTCCCCATTACTGATGGCCAGGCCGTATCCCCTGGTAACTAGGACCAGGAAGGGGACAGGAGCGCGTCCTGTGAAATCCTCAGCCTGGTCCACCAGAGCCTCCTTGACTGCCTCGTACCCCACCAGCACCACGGCTCGCTGGGGCCCAAGATACACTGTCATCACTGGCCCATACACACCACTCCACTTGGTGAGGGTCTTGAAGGGGGCCTGTTTGTCAATCTGATGCAGGTTGCCTAGCAGCGGCAGGGCGCAGGGTCCTGGGGGTAGATGGACATGTCTCTGTCTCCTCAGCCTGAACAACCACAGTAGAAGCAACAACACCAGGCCTCCCAACACCACGCTACTACACATCTCCATTGTTCCAGCCTGCAAAACAAACAACGTCTCTTGTTATTGTTCTTCTTATGCAGTACTATATTTTATCACTCCAATATGGTATCCTTCCGCGCGGCAGGATACATTCAGAGTAAGGATTTTCTGATTAGTCCTGTGTACCGGGTTATGCTGCGGCTGCCCCCCCCTTAAATAGCTGCAGCGGCACTACTTCCACCTCTTCTCTTTCTCTGCGCATTCCTGAGAGGATTCGCTAGGTAAGAGCTGTATCTTAGTGTATAGGGCAGACGTATACCCACAGCTATTCAATAGCTTGGAGCAGCTAGCTAGCCTCTCCATCTGGGTGCTCTGTTGTCCCCCTCCAACCCCCATCCTCTTTTCCCTTAGAAACTCACATACAGCTCTATTACACTGCTGGTGTTACACAGAGAGAAACTACCATGTCCAGTATGGTGTTTCGCTGTGAGAAAGGCAAGGTGTCTCTACCCACAGGCAGCGGCCTGTGTCTCAGAAGGCGGAGCCCAGCAGTCAATCTGAAACACACACAGCCAATCTGCCGTCCCATGCATAGAGACATTAAACACTGGACACTTCCTTTTATACTGTTTTTCACACTGTGTATTTATACACTGGACTTTTGACATGTTATTATTCTAATATAATTACTACTGTACATTGCATTTTTTTGTTAGTGTTTATACACACCGCGTATTTATATACTGGACTCTTGACATAGCTAATATACATTATTTACTAGGGGTGTAACGGTTCGCTAAACCCACGATTCAGTACATATTGCGGTTTTGGAGTCACGGTTTGGTTTTGGGTATGATACAGCGGAAAAATTTAATTCCAACCGTTACTGTAGTTAATTTTAGCAGTTAATAAATACATTTTTTAAAAAGCATCCTATTTTTGGCCCAAGTCCAGTTTCTGTGACATCATTCACAATGTTCCTGGCATTGTCTTTTGTGACAGGGATTGTTATGTTGGGCCTCAAGTAGAGGTCTGAAAGGTTGGACCCATTCCAAAATGACCTTGGGCTTTCCCACCCGGCCAAATATGCATAAATACATTTTTTTTATCTAGACAAGAGACCCGTTCCGAAAGGACCCGAGGACGACCAGTTCCGTATAGACGTGGTTGGATCAGAGTGAGGGAAGCAGCAGAAAAGTCCATCTGTAAGCTACTTTATTCACCAGAGCTGATATAGTGTGAGGCAGAGCAGGAGGAGGAGGGGCCTTGCGAGGAAGAGGAGGGCCCTTGTGGTGAGTGTACTGTGAGAAAGTGAAACAGGAGCAAGAAGGAGGGGGGAGAGGCAGCAACCAACCGAACTGACTTGCGCTAGTAGACTGACTTCTAGCTTGTCATAGCTAGGTTGTTTATCATGCAATATGATTACGTAGTACCTGTCTTGACTGCATCAAACCTTGAGAAGCTAGTTGGCTAAGATAGCTAGCTAAGTTAGCTAGCCAGATAGCTAGGCTAATTGAGTCTTCATGTGCTTTCTCCCTGTCCTACAGCATTTTTCTGCACCCGCTATAACATCTTCTAAACTATGTACGCAGCCAATACACTTTCATTTGATTTGACGTGCTTGCCGCCGGCCTTGGCAGCCTCTCACAGTCCCAAAGAGCAAACGGAGAGAGGCAGGTGGAGCTCCCATGGGTACTGAATACATTGCTGGAGGGCTACGAACTCCAATTCCGTTGCCGGTACCGTATCAGTTCTGGTGCCTATGTCTCAGGGTCTTCTGGTGTTGAAGCCCTGGTTGACTGAATATTTCTGAATGGGTTCAGATGAAAGGAGTGTCGACCTCCATCCTAACCCCTCATTCTGGACAAGGGTTCTGTCTGAGTGACGTGTGAACCGGCCATTACAGTTGTCCACATACGCTTCTTGCGCTGTTGCTGGTTAACTAGGGGCTTCCCCCAGTGTGTTGTGCTCGGCTGGGGCAATGGACACTTATTTTCACAGACACAGCCAATGCAAAAGGTGTTATCGGATTTCGTTTGCTAGGGTGAGAGAGTTCTGGGCCAGGGCCTATCCAAACAGACTCTCATGTTGTTACTGCAGCATTTCGGCTGGCCTGCAGGCCTTTGCCTTTTGCTGTGGTGGCGCATTCTTTTGGAGGAGTTACTACCTCGTGGGTCCTGCTCAAAGGAGTTCCCCTCTCAGACGTTTGCGCCTCGGCCAGTTGGATGCTGTCTAGCACATGTTCACCCCACCTATGTGGTCGGGAGGGCTGTTCTTCGTGTTGTATCTGCTTCCCTGGGAAGGGGCGGAGGGACACAGCAAACAGGACTGCTCTGAGCTCAGTCCGGACTGGACTTTGCTCTTTGTCTGACCAAAGACTAGTTCACTGATTAATCTGGTACTGTGATATCATATTGGAGTGATCCAATATAGTGCTACATAACAAAGGCTACGTACAGTATGTAACCATGGTTATGGGAGGTATTGGATTACTCCAATCCTTTTTGTCGGTGATCTACAGCGTTTCGAAAAAGGACATGAGGTGGAAGTAGTGCGACGGCAGCTATTTAAGGGGGGCAGCCGCAGTACCATGGTTGTGGTCAATTCTACAAATTACATTCTAATTCAATTCTCTCTCCCTGTAAATTACATTTAATTCAATTCAAAATTCAGGTCAGTTTTTTCATTTGGAGATAATTAAATTCCTCAAAATTCCTATGTTTGGTAAATTCCAAGAATTGAATTCCCAATTCAATATTATCCACAACAATTCCACAAATTCAAATGTAATTCCCTCAGGCTTTCAAGCTCATCATGTCACTGTTCAGACAGCCTACAGTAGCTATACTGGAAATATAGGAATACACTCTTAGCACCTTTTTTTCTATGTAGAACCTGAAATGGTTCTCCGGTTGTCCCCATAGGAGAACCCTGTGAAGAACCCTGTTGGGTTCCATGTAGAACCCTTTCCCCAGGGTTCTACATGGAACCCAAAATAGTTATACCTGTAACCAAAAAGGGTTCTTCACAGGGTTCTCCTATGGGGACAACCGGAGAACCCTTTTAGGTTCTACATAGAAAAAAATAGCCTAGATTATTTTATACAAATCCTACAGAACAGTTTGATACTATGTGCATTATTTCCATTAACTGGGAAATGTGAAAATATTACATTCCAAAGATTAAATGTTTTTGGAATTATAATTCAATTCCAAAATTAAAAAATCCAAACTGTCTAATTTCAATTCAATACAAATTCCATAACTGAAAAGAAAAAAAATACAAAAATTGAATTTGAAAAAAATTCTCCACTTCATGAGTGAATTCAAGAATTGAAATGGAATTTCTAATTAAATTGGAATTGGCCCCTGGACTAATGTCACGGGTGTCGTAGGGTGTAGACCAAAACATAGCAGGAAAATGTATACTCAGCTTCTTTTTATTAGTGAAAAAGGAAAAACACAAACACCGTATACAAAAAACAAACGAACTAGACAGTCTCGTCAGGCATACAGCAAAACAAGAAACAATCTTCCACAAAATCCCATGACAAACCACTCCTATTTATAGGACCTTCAATCAGAGGCAACGATAGACAGCTGCCTCCAACTGAAGGCCCCAACACCAATTAGCTAAACATAGAAATACATGTAACAGTGTAGGTTCCGTCCCTCTCTTCGCCCCAACCTGGGCTCGAACCAGGGACCCTTGCACACATCAACAACTAACACCCCACGAAGCATCGTTACCCATCGCGCCACAAAAGCCGCGGCCCTTGCAACGCAGAGCGAGTGACGTCACTGATTGAAACGCTATTAGCGCGCACCACCGCTAACTAACTAGCCATTTCACATCGGTTACATACAAACGACTAGACTGAACATAAAAATAAACTAACATAGAACAATAACCAAAACCCTGGACTAATAAATCAAATACCCCTCTACATACACAACCACCCCGAACCATATAAACCAAATACCCCCTCTACATGAACATATACACAAACACACCCTGAACCACATAAAACATATACCCCCTGCCACGTCCTGACCAAACTATAAGAACAAATAACCCCTTTACTGGTCAGGACGTGACAACTAACCTGAAAATCCTTACTCGGAATGTATCCTGCGGCACGGAAGGATTCTATATTGAAGTGAGCCAATAGCTCACATAACCGTGTTTACATACTTAAAGAAGAAAGAATAACAACAAAGGTTAACCCACCTATCTATCTTTAGTGTTTTCCTTCTCTCTGTGTTGTTGTCTGTCTCTGTTGCCTGCCTGACTGTGTGTGTGTGTGTGTGTGTGTGGTGTGTGTGTGGTGTGTGTGTGTGTGTGTGTGTGTGTGTGTGTGTGTGTGTGTGTGTGTGTGTGGTGTGATGTTTGCAGAGATAAGGGTGTGTGTTAGAACTTACTGTACTGGAACAGAAGTGAACAACGGATTATGTGATTGGCTGCTGAGTCGTGCTGACATACTTTACACAGATTGCACCTTCACCCCAATCCCTTCCTGCTTTTAGAATCTGAGGCCAACATTAACAAAGCAGATGACAGTGCAGAAATCACCAGGAGCGGAAAGGACTAATACTAATACTAATACTGTGTCTGTCTAGGTTTTAAAACTTTTGATTGTATTTTTTATTAAACACATTTCCCCCAGGAAATGTTTACTGTTTTAAACCTAATTTCCTACAATTATGTGTATTTTGACATGGCTATAGGCCTATGACCAGGGTGGAAGACAGGTCAGATGTATTCAGGATGAGTTCGTTACTGGACAGTGAGGTCCAAAAGTATTTGGACAGTGACACATAGTTTGTTGTTTTGGTTCTGTTCTCCAGAACTTTGGATTTGAAATGATACAATGTCTATAAGGTTAAAGTGCAGACTGTCATCTTTAGGGTATTCATCCATATCAGATGAACTGTTTAGAAATTACAGCACTTTTTGTACATAGCCCACCCATTTTAGGGAAGCAAAAGTGTTTGGACAAATGTATTTATAAGTGTATTAAAGTAGTCAAAAGTTGTGTATTTGTTCCCATATTCCTAGCAAGCAATGACTACATCAAGCTTGTGACTCTACAAACGTGTTGGATCCTTTCACAATTTGCTTTGGTTGTGTTTCAGATCATTTTGTGCCCAATAGAAATGAATAGTATTGTAAATACTTTTATTGTAAATAAGAATAGAATATGTTTCTAAACACTTCTACGTGAATGTGGAAACTACCATGATTATGGATAATCATGAATGAATCATGAATAATGATGTGTGAGAAAGTTCCAGACATACAACGATCATACCCCTTACTCGGTTCACTTCCATGCTCACTGAAGACCGTGATAATACTCCATGCTGCTGGCTGTTTGAGACGCTTTAGAAGCCACGTTGATGCTATGGCCAGATCATACCCCTTATCCGGTTCACTTCCATGCTCACTGAAGACCGTGATAATACTCCATGCGGCTGGCTGTTTGAGACGCTTTAGAAGCCACGTTGATGCTATGGCCAGATCATACCCCTTACCCGGTTCACTTCCATGCTCACTGAAGACCGTGATAATACTCCATGCTGCTGGCTGTTTGAGACGCTTTAGAAGCCACGTTGATGCTATGGACAGAATCCACTTTGAGAAGCAACTTCTTGCTTAAGTCCTCCTTCCATTGTTGTTAGCCGTGGAAATTCTCAGGGATGAAATTTGCCCCTCAGATTGCTGATTGACAAGTAGATGCCCAATTCGCCCGCCTTATTCTCACAAATGTATCCAACATATTACGACGTTTTTCATTGCGTGCAAAAAACTTCACCAAACTATAAACTTCACTAAACACTAAAAGGTTGATCAAAAAGAAGATGATGAGTAAAAATGCAATTGCTAGCTTGATACTGTTACTGTCTTTACACCTACGAACAAATCCACGAGGACCGACACGAAGGCTGAGCTTGGCTTTGTATTTCCCCACCGTGTAACCGAGGAGGACACGAAGGCTAAGCTTGGCTTTGTATTTCCCCACCGTGTGACCCAGGAGGACACGAAGGCTGAGCTTGGCTTTGTATTTCCCCACCGTGTGACGCTGACTGTAGGGCGTTATTGGGTTGTTTCAGAAGATTTAGCTGATTTGGAGAAAACCTCAAGCCCAACTTTTAGAACAACATTGCAATATTATTCAAATTGATTTAAGAGTTTGTAATTTGGAATGTTTTCTTTTGGTGCTCTAAGTTACTATTAAATGTGTTTCTGGCATTGAGAAATAGGTGCAACACTCATTAATATGAATATGAATCGACATGTTTTCTGTTCTGTGCTGTTTGTGTGTCTTGCTCTTTGCAAAACGCTGGTCAGTTGGTCTTAGGAAGCTTTTGTAGGCCCGCGGATCAATTTTACAAAACAAAATAAGAAAATAAATCTGGGTCTTAATTTACTGTTGAGAGTTAGAATAGTTGAGAAAACAAGGTGCTATTTCTAAATGTGGTTGTGCATCAGCAGTTATTCTCTTGTTATGTCAGTCACTGACAGTCACTCAATTAGCCCATGTCCCCTAACCTTTTTAGATTGGTAAGTTAGTCTAACCAGCTATCTAAACTTGTAGTAATCATGGTCGAATTACCGACCACTCTAAAGCTTAAAAATGTCACTTAGGGCCCCCAAAAGTCTAGGGCCGGCTCTGACTGCATGTGTTTGTATGGATGAGGGTACGCAGACCCGTGAGCCACTGGGGCCCTTCATGATGAGTTCCGATTTTTTGTGTCCCCCACCCTAATGAAAGTTGCCTGTCCCTGTAATAGAGCATTGTGACTTTAAATCAAATCACATCAAATAGTATTAGTCACATGCGCTGAATACAACAGGTGTAGACCTTACAGTAAAATGCTTACTAACAAGCTCGTTCCCAACGATGCACTTTAAATTTGAAAATAAAAACATAAGAGAAACTAGATGGTAATTTTCCGTGAAGAAACATTTGTTGTAGTCAAAGAAGTTTAAAACGTTGTTCTTAAGAGAAGCAGTGACATATAGTCAAAGTTAATTCTAATAAAATATCAGGTCTGATTACTATATAAACCTTATTCCTTTGGAGTGTGGGGCAGTTAGACCACCTTTCATCACAAATAACTACACTCTGACTAATACTTCTACTAAATAGGACTTTTAGCTTATTATTTGGGGAAAGAAATATGATGGTGCATCTAGTGGAAGAAGTTTAAAAGTGTGTTGCTGTTGAAGAATGTAGGCTGGTGTAGTAGAGGGAGGGACTGTTTTATACATGGTAGATAGTAACCTTCAGTGGGAGACTAGGTGGTAGTAGTGGTAAGTAGCCCAGAAGTACTAGTAGCAGCACATTGCAGTAGTAAAAGTGGATGTTTTAGATAGGTAGGCCATGGGTTAGCTATAGTAAATGAGGTCGCTAATTTGGTTAGTTAGTTGTTATAGCGGGTTAGTTTAATGAGTTGGGGTGAGCTGTATGCCTCCCCCAGTGCTATAATTTGGTTAATTAGTTGTTATAGTGGGTTAGTTTAATGAGTCGGGGTGAGCTGTATGCCTCCCCCAGTGCTATAATTTGGTTAGTTAGTTGTTATAGCGGGTTAGTTTAATGAGTCGGGGTGAGCTGTATGCCTCCCCCAGTGCTATAATTTGGTTAGTTAGTTGTTATAGCGGGTTAGTTTAATGAGTCGGGGTGAGCTGTATGCCTCCCCCAGTGCTATAATTTGGTTAGTTAGTTGTTATAGCGGGTTAGTTTAATGAGTCGGGGTGAGCTGTATGCCTCCCCCAGTGCTATAATTTGGTTAGTTAGTTGTTATAGCGGGTTAGTTTAATGAGTCGGGGTGAGCTGTATGCCTCCCCCAGTGCTATAATTTGGTTAGTTAGTTGTTATAGCGGGTTAGTTTAATGAGTCGGGGTGAGCTGTATGCCTCCCCCAGTGCTATAATTTGGTTAGTTAGTTGTTATAGCGGGTTAGTTTAATGAGTCGGGGTGAGCTGTATGCCTCCCCCAGTGCTATAATTTGGTTAGTTAGTTGTTATAGCGGGTTAGTTTAATGAGTCGGGGTGAGCTGTATGCCTCCCCCAGTGCTATAATTTGGTTATTTAGCTGTTATAGCGGGTTAGTTTAATGAGTCGGGGTGAGCTGTATGCCTCCCCCAGTGCTATAATTTGGTTAGTTAGTTGTTATAGCGGGTTAGTTTAATGAGTCGGGGTGAGCTGTATGCCTCCCCCAGTGCTATAATTTGGTTAGTTAGCTGTTATAGCGGGTTAGTTTAATGAGTCGGGGTGAGCTGTATGCCTCCCCCAGTGCTATAATTTGGTTAGTTAGCTGTTATAGCGGGTTAGTTTAATGAGTCGGGGTGAGCTGTATGCCTCCCCCAGTGCTATAATTTGGTTAGTTAGCTGTTATAGCGGGTTAGTTTAATGAGTCGGGGTGAGCTGTATGCCTCCCCCAGTGCTATAATTTGGTTAGTTAGCTGTTATAGCGGGTTAGTTTAATGAGTCGGGGTGAGCTGTATGCCTCCCCCAGTGCTATAATTTGGTTAGTTAGCTGTTATAGCGGGTTAGTTTAATGAGTCGGGGTGAGCTGTATGCCTCCCCCAGTGCTATAATTTGGTTAGTTAGTTGTTATAGCGGGTTAGTTTAACCTCTTGGGGCTAGGTGGGACGCTAGCGTGCCACCTGTGGTGCACTCCATCAACAGCAGGTGCATTTCAAGAGCGGCAAATTTGAATCCAAATAAATGTCAAAATTCAAATTTTTCAAAAATACAACTATGTTACACCATTTGAAAGATAAACATCTCCTTAATCTAACCACGTTTTACGATTTCAAAAAGGTTTTACGGCGAAAGCATAAATTTAGAGTATGTTAGGACAGTACATTTACAAGAGTTGTGTGTAATGTTTTGTCAAGTCAAAGACAGGGTCACCAAAACCATAAAACCAGCTAAAATGATACACTAACCTTTTACAATCTCCATCAGATGACACTCCTAGGACATTATGTTAGACAATGCATGCATTTTTAGTTCTATCAAGTTCATATTTATATACAAAAACAGCGTTTTACTATGGCATTGATGTTGAGGAAATCGTTTCCCTCCAATAACCGGCAGTCAAGTCAGCGTCACAAATTAAATAATTAAAATTAGAAAACATTGGTAAAATATTATATTGTCATTTAAAGAATTATAGATTTACATCTTTTGAACGCAATCAACTTGCCAGATTTAAAAATAACCTTACTGGGAAATCACACTTTGCAATAATCTGAGCACTGTGCCCAGAAAAATACGCGTTGCGATACAGACTAGACGTCATGTTGGGGAGATCTAAAATCGAAAATACTATGTAAATAATCCATTACCTTTGATTCTCTTCATCAGATGTCACTTCCAGGTATCACAGGTCCATAACGAATGTAGTTTTGTTCAAAAAAGCTCATCATTTATGTCCAAAAATCTCCGTCTCGTTAGCACATGATGTAAGCCAGCCGGACTTCTCGTCATGAACGAGGGGAAAAAATATATTTCCGTTCGTTCAAACATGTCAAACGTTGTATAGCATAAATCATTAGGGCCTTTTTTAACCAGAACATGAATAATATTCAAGGTGGACGAATGCATAGCCTTTTATAACGTATTGGAACGAGGGTACCCAACATGAAGTAGCGCGCCAGGTGTCTAATGGGACATCACCGTTCCATGGCTCTTGTTCGGTCAGATCTCCCTCCAGAAGACTCAAAACACTTTGTAAAGGCTGGTGACATCTAGTGGAAGCAATAGGAAGTGCCAAAATATTCCTAAACCCCTGTGTTTTTCAATGGGATAGGTTTAAAATCAATACAACACATCAGGTATCCACTTCCTGTCAGAAAATGTCTCAGGGTTTTGCCTGCCAAATGAGTTCTGTTATACTCACAGACACCATTCAAACAGTTTTGGAAACTTTAGAGTGTTTTCTATCCATATATAATAAGTATATGCATATTCTAGTTACTGGGTAGGATTAGTAACCAGATTAAATCGGGTACATTTTTTTTATCCAGACGTGCAAATGCTGCCCCCTAGACCCAACAGGTTAATGAGTCGGGGTGAGCTGTATGCCTCCCCCAGTGCTATAATTTGGTTAGTTAGTTGTTATAGCGGGTTAGTTTAATGAGTCGGGGTGAGCTGTATGCCTCCCCCAGTGCTATAATTTGGTTAGTTAGTTGTTATAGCGGGTTAGTTTAATGAGTCGGGGTGAGCTGTATGCCTCCCCCAGTGCTAGAATTTGGTTAGTTAGTTGTTATAGCGGGTTAGTTTAATGAGTCGGGGTGAGCTGTATGCCTCCCCCAGTGCTATAATTTGGTTAGTTAGTTGTTATAGCGGGTTAGTTTAATGAGTCGGGGTGAGCTGTATGCCTCCCCCAGTGCTATAATTTGGTTAGTTAGTTGTTATAGCGGGTTAGTTTAATGAGTCGGGGTGAGCTGTATGCCTCCCCCAGTGCTATAATTTGGTTAGTTAGTTGTTATAGCGGGTTAGTGTAATGAGTCGGGGTGAGCTGTATGCCTCCCCCAGTGCTATAATTTGGTTAGTTAGTTGTGCTGTATGCCTCCCCCAGTGCTATAATTTGGTTAGTTAGTTGTTATAGCGGGTTAGTTTAATGAGTCGGGGTGAGCTGTATGCCTCCCCCAGTGCTATAATTTGGTTGGTAGAATATATTTCGATTCTGATTTCAGATTTAAATAGCAGAGAAGTAGATTAAGTTTTTATGTACGTTTTGGGGAAATCGGTCAATTCTGAAAACACACGTTTATATTAACAGTGTTGCACATTTCATGTAGCCTAATTTGGGCCAGCTAAAAGCCTTACCACCGATCATGCAACATTGTGGACTAAACGTTCAAATCCTGTTGCTGCAGGATTATTTTGCTTCGGCAATACTGGTCAAATGTAGATCCTACATCTGTATGTGTAAGACATTGCAACTGAGACTAACTGGTATCAGGCTTTGAATTATGAAACACCATGAACGATACCGAGACGCAACTGAAAATGGATGGTTCACTCAGTAGGCTTTGTACACTAATTGAGCAGACTGACAGAGATGAATTTGTTGTGTTGAGATGTGCACAGGAGAGCACTCGTATAGGATCCCAGAGCCCATCATGTGACTAATTACCTTGATTGTTGTTATCCAATTAGGCGGTTCATAATTGATGCTCCGCCAAGTTAATATTTGCATAATTAGAACATCTTGTTTTTTTTACCCATTTCAGATTCATGTAAATGCTTTCAAGGATGAAATGAGGTGTCATCATCCTAGAAAATCAGATTAGATTCAGCAATTTGTCTTTTGCACTTTTTGAATTTCAAAGCATAGATTTGTGATTTGTTTGGCATTTTTCTTTGAAATGCTTGTAATTAGTGGGAGTGATGGGAGGAGAGGGTGGCAGAGACAGATAGAGTTTCTGCTTTCACAGGATGCAGCTGATCTTATTGTCATGACTCATTATTGGGCTGTGGTGTCAGAGGCTCCTGGTGTGGATGTGTCTATGAGTCATCTGATAGGATGCTGATGAATGACTCTTCTAAGGAATAGTAATGTTTACAGTTGACTTTATGTTGAGAGTCAATCCAAACACATACTGTATGATCATTTAGTTCTGTTGATGATTTTTTGGTAATCACTATTTGTAGGTGTAGCCTTATAATTGATAAGGATGTTCACTTTTTCATACCCTCAGTCTTTATTTGTTGTTAGTAACTTTCTTCTGCCAAGACATGTAGGAGTCCTTACCCTTTGTATCTCTCTCTCTCTCTCTCTCTCTACTCTCTACTCTCTAAGGCTAAACCACTAAGGAAACTGATTCAGCAGACCTTCAAACAATTTGCCAACCTAAACGATGAACAGAGCATTCACAAGTTCTTTGAGATCTTGTCTCCCATTTACAGATTCGACAAGGAATGTTTTAAATGTGCCCTTGGGGTAAGTAGGCTAGTGATAGACATTTCACTATCCCACTGTGATAACGGTTGGCTGTCCTCAGGGAAACCCTGGCTGGCAGGGTTCCAGACAGGAAGAGCTCAGCTCAGTAGCCTTCATGATGTGTTTCACAGTGACACCTGCTGGGCATGACAAACACTGTTGCTTCTTTCATCTGTCTGTCTGTCCATCTCTCTCTCTCTCTCTCTCTCTCTCTCTGTCTGTCTGTCTGTCTGTCCTGCCTGTCTCTATGTCCATCTCTCTGTCTGTCTTCTAGTCCAGTTGGATTATCTCTGTGGAGCTTGCCATTGGACCTGAGGAGGGCATCAGCTACCTGACAGACAAAGGATCGACTGTGAGTACTGCTGAGTTATCAAGGCTTTCTTTATTCACCTTTTATTCACATTCTTCTGTACATTTTGTAGAATTGCATTTCCTACCCAATTCAGGTCTTATTCAGTCGTTCAGTGACGTTCAGGCTAGCCAGGAAGATGACTACCACCATGGATGTTTCATTCTGTGCTTTCTGTTCTGTCCGTGTGTTCAGCCGACACATCTGGCCAACTTCACCCAGGTACAGACCATCCAGTACTCCAGCACAGAGGACAAGGTGCGCCAGGGGATGCTGCTGCTCAATGTGGCTGGAGCCCCTGAGGTACAGTGTGTGTCTGTGTGTGTGTGTGTGAGCGTGTGTGTATGAATTCAGTAACATGCCCTGCAGTGGCCCCAGTGAAGTTATTTCCAGCACCCCTGATACTAGCAAAACATACTCCTCCCTGCATGGGTTCTTTGATGGTGTGTGTGTGTGTGTGTGTGTGTGTGTGGTGTGTGTGTGTGTGTGTGTGTGTGTGTGTGTGTGTGTGTGTGTGTGTGTGTGTGTGTGTGTGTGTGTGTGTGTGTGTGTGTGTGTGTGTGTGTGTGTGTGTGTGTGTGTGTGTTCGTCCTCTCACTTCTCTCCTTTGATGTGCTGTGCTTTGTCCTAACTGGAGGTCTCAGCTGGAGGAGGTAGCCCTGCTGATGAAGCCTCTTTGTTGACTGTCTGACTGACTGTCTGACTGTGTCTGTTTGACTGTGTCTGTCTGTGTGTGTCTGCAGCCTCTGACGGTGACCACAGCGTCTCTGAACACGGCAGAGAACATGGCTGACCTGATAGACGGATACTGTCGCCTGGTCAAGGGAGTCTCCCAGTCCTTCATCGTCCGTGTTCAAAAGGGTACGCTAACACTGCTCCTGACACCTTTACACTGAGTGGAGGGGTTTTACACACACCCACAATAACAACAGGATCTGGATAAAAACAAGGCTGAAACAGAGAAAGAGGGAATGTCTGAAAAACAGTGAGCAGACATTCCCCTTTTCCTCTATGTAGTGGAAGTTCAGACTGACAGCCATGCTGCTGTGTTGTGTACTGTGGACAATGGACTTGACTGTGTTAGAGAAGTGGTGGAAAGAGCTCCAGACTCCACTGCACTGAGGCTGGATTGTAGTGTCACAGATTGATAGATGTAATAGGATTTATTTGACCTTTATTTATACAGGTATGTCTATGAAGAACACATTCTTATTTACAATAACGACCTGTCAAACACATCAATAAATAACAATTACACCATGCACGTCTATACACACATCAACTACACAATACACGTCTATTCACACATCAATTACACAATACACATCTATATACACATCAATTACCAAATACACGTCTATTCACACATCAATTACACAATACACATCTATATACACATCAGTTACACAATACACATCTATATACACATCAATTACACCATGCACGTCTATACACACATCAACTACACAATACACGTCTATTCACACATCAATTACACAATACACATCTATATACACATCAGTTACACAATACACATCTATATACACATCAATTACACAATACACATCCTCTCCATATACACATCCAATTACACAATACACACTGTTCCATCATACACATCACACATTCACACAATCCATCACATCTATATACACATCAATTACACCATGCACGTCTATACACACATCAACTACACAATACACGTCTATTCACACATCAATTACACAATACACATCTATATACACATCAGTTACACAATACACATCTATATACACATCAATTACACAATACACATTTATATACACATCAATTACACAATACACATTTATATACACATAAATTACACAATACACATTTATATACACATCAATTACACAATATACATCTATATACACATTAATTACACAATACACATCTGTATACACATCAATTACACAATACACATCTATATACACATCAATTACACAATACACATCTATATACACATCAATTACACAATGCACATCTATATACACATCAATTACACAATACACATCTATATACACATCAATTACAAAATACACATTTATATACACAACAATTACACAATACATGTCTATATTCACATCAATTACACAATACACAAAAAGCAAACCCAAAACCCAAAAAGTAAAACATAATCATATGAAACAAACACATTCTTCAGTAAGTTAGCCCACATTCATCCACGACTTCATATGTTTTGTAATCGATTTTCATTTGAGATTATAGATGTGGTATTAATGTTGTAATAGCATCATGTTTTTCCAGGAAGTCAGCCCAGTAATAAACACATGGCTTTATGAGAGGGAGTTATAGAGCTGTTGAGGGACTGCCATTTCATTTCTCCACTCCATTTCTCCAGTCATTTGGAAAGCTGAACGCAAAAAATCAAATTGCCTGGAAACAGCTTTCACGACTATTCATTTCACTCAAGGAATTCCGTCTTTTTAAAACATGAATGAATTCACAAGGGAGAAAGAAGTATCCATTCAAGGCATAGGCTTTTGGGGGCTCTTCTCTGCTTTAGGCTCATATATGAAAGAATGTTACATATTTGATGTCTAATATTATTAAATGATATTAATAATGATGAATGTGGGCATTAGGATGGATGCTGTTTATGGACTGTAACGTTACTGCTAACCCTACATCTAACTGCCTCTGACTATCACCAACAGAGGGAGAGAGAGCTCTACCTTCCATCCCAAAGTCCACCCCAAAGTAAGTTCATGTCTCTCTCTCTCTCCTCTCTCTACTCTATATCTCTCCTCTCTCTCTACTCTCTCTCCTCTCTCTCTCTCCTCTCTCTCCTCTCTCCTCTATATCTCGCTCCTCTCTATCGCTCTCCTCTCTATATCTCTCCTCTCTATATCTCTCCTCTCTCTCTCTCTCATCTGGAATGTTTCTTCCAGGCAGCATATCAGGTTTCAGTCAGGTGCTCTGAAAACCAACACAAGCCTTGCTCCCCACCTACCGCTTCTTTTTGGCAGAATCATGAGGAATCTATCTGACCCTGTTTAGAGTTCCTGTCTCCGACCCGCCCATCTGACCCCCTACCCCCCTTTAACCATATCCTCTTGGAAGTGCTGAAGGGCCTACTTATCGGGATCCCCCCTGCAGCACCCCTGTCAAACATGCCCTGCCAGTGAATGGAATGGTCCTGGGACTGTCTATAACAGAGCCCAGTCATAGTGCCACAGTGTGGACAGGCCAGTCTGTCTTTCTGTTCTGTTGTCTGGTGACTGGAGAAACAATCCTTTCACAGGGAAATGTACAGCATTCATCTGTTCAAACCTTTATTCCACAGAGTCTCCAACCATGAGAAACGTCTGGATGGGGGGGTCCGGACACGGGTCGCATGTGTCTCAGGTAGGACCTTCTCACTCTCTCTTTCTCTTTTCACGTCTCCTGGGTTCAGTGTCAGATGAGGTTCAGTATCAGATGAGGTTCAGTATCAGATGAGGTTTGGTGTCAGATGAGGTTTGGGGTCAGATGAGGTTGGGGATCAGATGAGGTTTGGGGTCAGATGAGGTTTGGTGTCAGATGAGGGTTGGAGTCAGATGAGGTTTGGTATTGTACTGGGACTGTGAAGCTGTTGATACATTGTCTTGTTGGGCTTTGCCATGATAACGAAACAGCTTTCCACACAGAAGCCTTTACTGAAATCAGTATCAGCCATGTTAACTATCCCATAATTCACTGGTTTATTAGTGCATGCAGTGGTGACAGACAGGATGCAGAGATGTCAGTAGAATACTTGTGATGATTGACAGCCCATCAGTCAGCTAGATGTCTGACATGTACTTTGATATGAGCACTCTGATGCACCGGTGGAGTTGAACACATAGTATGAGTAGAATAGTGAAAGTAGATATTGCTCCCTCTTCCTACACAATGTTCACCACATCCTAGTGGGCTGTTGAAGCACCATACGGCACCACAAGCTAGTTACATTACATGTTATAGTCTTCTGGTCCTATCTGGCGATGCCTAGTTAGAGTCCCAAATGGGATCCTATCCCCTTTATAGGGCACTATTTTTTACCCATAGGGATCCGGTCAAACGTAGTGCACTATATACAGTAGGGGATAGTGTGTCATTTAGACATATCCCTAATCATTGTCCCGTTAGAGTGCCCTGCTGGGGACACAGCTCTATGACTGCTGCACCACGACAGAACTACCGGAGGAGCTTTTTCTATCCTTGTTGAAGGTTTACTGTCACACGTGTGAAGGAAAGCACGTAAACTGCAGACAACATGGTGTGTCCCAAACATGGCACAACAGCAGAGCTTGTACATTGGTTAAGAAACAAGACGTTTTTTTTAGACGTGACCCCATCCACCAAACACGGTTGAGGCAGACCAGAGAACATTCCTGAATTGTCTTTTTGTGGTTGTGTAAGGGCATAACATAGAAGAGTGATGTTGTTTGTTGGTTATCTAGCTGATATGCTGGTGCATTCTGGCCTAGATTTAGGTTCACATTTTTTGGGGGGTTTTAATTAATTGGCACCTGTAAAACATCACAATGAATCAACCATCAGTCTGTTATCAGACGGCTCTGTAAAACATCACAATGAATCAACCATCAGTCTGTTATCAGACGGCTCTGTAAAACATCACTATGACTCAACCATCAGTCTGTTATCAGACGGCTCTGTAAAACATCACTATGACTCAACCATCAGTCTGTTATCAGACGGCTCTGTAAAACATCACTATGACTCAACCATCAGTCTGTTATCAGACGGCTCTGTAAAACATCACAATGAATCAACCATCAGTCTGTTATCAGACGGCTCTGTAAAACATCACTATGACTCAACCATCAGTCTGTTATCAGACGGCTCTGTAAAACATCACAATGAATCAACCATCAGTCTGTTATCAGACGGCTCTGTAAAACATCACAATGAATCAACCATCAGTCTGTTATCAGACGGCTCTGTAAAACATCACAATGAATCAACCATCAGTCTGTTATCAGACGGCTCTGTAAAACATCACAATGAATCAACCATCAGTCTGTTATCAGACGGCTCTGTAAAACATCACTATGACTCAACCATCAGTCTGTTATCAGACGGCTCTGTAAAACATCACAATGAATCAACCATCAGTCTGTTATCAGACGGCTCTGTAAAACATCACAATGAATCAACCATCAGTCTGTTATCAGACGGCTCTGTAAAACATCACAATGAATCAACCATCAGTCTGTTATCAGACGGCTCTGTAAAACATCACAATGAATCAACCATCAGTCTGTTATCAGACGGCTCTGTAAAACATCACAATGAATCAACCATCAGTCTGTTATCAGACGGCTCTGTAAAACATCACAATGAATCAACCATCAGTCTGTTATCAGACGGCTCTGTAAAACATCACAATGAATCAACTATCAGCCTGTTATCAGACGGCTCTGTAAAACATCACAATGAATCAACTATCAGCCTGTTATCAGACGGCTCTGTAAAACATCACTATGACTCAACCATCAGTCTGTTATCAGACGGCTCTGTAAAACATCACTATGACTCAACCATCAGTCTGTTATCAGACGGCTCTGTAAAACATCACAATGAATCAACCATCAGGACCAGACCAGGCCAATGGCACAAATTACACCCAAGGTTCCATTTCACCAGCCAGCCAAGTACTGTCTGGCTCTGGCAATACATCCTCACCCCACAGCACCTCATCTATCAACTTAACACTGTGTCAGTGGGCACAGGCCTGTGTGTGTGTGTGTGTGTGTGTGTGTGTGTGTGTGTGTGTGTGTGTGTGTGTGTGTGTGTGTGTGTGTGTGTGTGTGTGTGTGTGTGTGTGTGTGGTGTGTGTGTGTGTGTGTGTGTGTGTGTGTGTGTGGACGTGTTTAACTATTTAACTAATAGTAAACAAACAAACATTTGAACAACTGGGGGCATTTTGTTTGTCCCCACAAGGTCAAATGCTATTTCTAGGAGGTTTAGGGTTAAGATTAGACTTAGTGTTAGAATTACGTTAAGGGTTAGGAGCTAGGTTTTTGGGTTAAGGTTAGGGTACGGATTATTATAATTATTATTATATATATCTTTTATTTAACCTTTATTTAACTAGGCAAGTCAGTTAAGAACAAATTCTTATTTACAATGACAGCCTACCAGGGAACAGTGGGTTAACTGCCTTGTTCAGGAGCAGAACTACAGATTCTTACCTTGTCAGCGCAGGGATTCCATCCAGCAATCTTTTGGTTACTAGTCCAACACTCTAACCACTAGGCTACCTGCCACCCCAGGGCTTAGGGTTCGGGGTTAGGGAAAATAGTATTTCGAATGGTACTGAATTGTGTGTCCCCACAAGGTTACTGTGTGTGTGTGTGTGTGTGTGTGTGTGTGTGTGTGTGTGTGTGTGTGTGTGTGTGTGTGTGTGTGTGTGTGTGTGTGTGTGTGTGTGTGTGTGTGTGTCCTCTCCTTCCTATCTCTCCAGTTTAAATGTCACTGAGCTCTTCCCCCAGTCTCTGGCCCGTATCACAGTAGAATGTTAATGACTACTGGGTGAGTGTCAAATAAAGAGCTGATTGACAGGGTGGATGGAGCAGGGAGGAGCAGGGTGGAGCAGGGTGGAGCAGGGGACAGACAGGCCTGTGTGCATATGGTCCCATTGACAGAGCACACTCAGAACAAATAGAGAGATGCTTGTGTGGAACTCGAGTCCCCCCATATGATCATGATGGTACTGGGGAGAAGTCTTGTTGTGGCACCCTATTCCCTATATAATGGCACCCTATTCCCAATATAGTGCACTACTTTGGACCCTGGTTGAAAGTAGTGCACTACATAGGGAATAAGGTTCTGAAGACCCATGCTAGATATGCTCAGGCATCACTGTAGTTGAATGTATTGTCATGTTGTATAACTCTCTTATTCTCTTGTCATTATAACACGATACGGTTGTAAGGTTCAGTTGATATAGTTCTGATGCAGAATGTTTAGATGAACATTGGCTCCGTCTCTTAGATATAGTTCTGATGCAGAATGTTTAGATGAACGTTGGCTCCGTCTCTTAGATATAGTTCTGATGCAGAATGTTTAGATGAACGTTGGCTCCGTCTCTTAGATATAGTTCTGATGCAGAATGTTTAGATGAACGTTGGCTCCGTCTCTTAGATATAGTTCTGATGCAGAATGTTTAGATGAACGTTGGCTCCGTCTCTTAGATATAGTTCTGATGCAGAATGCTTAGATTAACGTTGGCTCCGTCTCTTAGAAGTGTTTGTTTTCCTCTCTTCTCTGAGTGGTCATGGACTTTGTATGACCCTGATGAAATGAAATCTCTTTGCAGACTTTGTATGACCCTGATAAAATGAAATCTCTCTGCAGACTTTGTATGACCCTGATGAAATGAAATCTCTTTGCAGACTTTGTATGACCCTGATAAAATGTAATCTCTCTGCAGACTTTGTATAACCCTGATAAAATGAAATCTCTCTGCGGACTTTGTATGACCCTGATAAAATGAAATCGCTCTGCAGACTTTGTATGACCCTGATAAAATGAAATCGCTCTGCAGACTTTGTATGACCCTGATAAAATGAAATCTCTCTACAGACTTTGTATGACCCTGATAAAATGAAATCTCTCTGCAGAGGATGAAACAAAATAATTCAGCTCAGCACAAAAACTGCACCAGGTCTTCCATTCCAATGTTGTTCAACTAACTGAGATGCTCTCTGAAGTTACATTTAGAAGTTACACTTCCCCTAAACCTTTCGATTCTCTGTCATTTGCGTGCATGTGTGTGTGTGTGTGTGTGTGTGTGTGTGTGTGTGTGTGTGTGTGTGTGTGTGTGTGTGTGTGTGTGTGTGTGTGTGTGTGTGTGTGTGTGTGTGTGTGTGTGTGTGTGTGTGTGTGTGTTACTGACTTGGCAGCCTCTTACTATCAACACCCTTATCAATGTCTGGGGGAATCCCCTGAGAGATAATATGGAGTGGCTGCAACTTGGTTTTCACCTTTAAACTCGTTATTTTTCTGTCAACTTTCTCTAAGAGGGCCAGTAAACATGCCCTAACCCGTGTTTTTCACCTCTCTCGCTCTCTTTCTCGCTCTCTCTCTCTCTCTAACCTGTGCATGCTACCTACGTGGATTTGCAGGGGATTTAAGTGGGGACGGTAAAGTTCAACCTCTTATCAACTTTCTTTTCCTCAGTTCCTAATGTGTTATTAAATTTAGGGCTTCTACAATGATCTGTGGTGTCCTCATTATGGTTAGAATGGGTCATATTATTCTGTCACTCTGTCTGTCCATTTGGGTACATTCAACACTTTTCAGAGTGCTCTGATTTTCCTACGTTTTCTAGTCATTTTTGAGTAACCCTTGTCTCGAGTCTTTTTTTCCTTCATTAATAATGACACACATAGCATTTCACAGCTTTTTAACACTAGTCCTGAGTCAAATCAAATCATTTGACTTATCAGCAGCTTTTTTTCTTTATCTCAGGCTGCAAAAAGCAGGGCTGTCTCAACATTCCTCTGTGGGTTATCTTTTCCTGGAAACTTTTGCTTCTTCCTTAAAATCACAGCAGTCAGGATAGACAGGCTCACCCAATGACTCTGGAGTTACCCATGACTCTATCTGTTTTTCCTAAAGAAGTTTCTCTGGGGGGAAAAACTCCTCCTCATCCCTCCTCCCCTCCTCCCCTCACTCAAATACCACTGCTGCTATTGGAGCACAGCTCAGACCTGAAGAACATGGTGGGAGAACGCACAGGGAGGCACATCATAGAGCTGGGCTGTTTGTCATATGTGTGGAGGGGGGGTTGTTGTTAAGGGTTAACAACTTTGAAATGGTGGGGTTTTGGTAAAGGTACTTTATTGTACTAAAGGTAAGTTAAGGACAAGTCTAGACGTAGTTAAACAAATTAAAGCCTAACTCCTGTCTGTCATGTTGGGCTATCCTGCTTAGAGTCAGAATGCTGCTGTTCATTGTCCTCACCTCTCTCTATCTCTCTCTCAAACTGTTGGGCTCACCATGTGTCGCTCTCTTTTTCCCCCAGAGACAGACGACTATGCGGAGATCATAGATGATGAGGATACCTACACCATGCCCTCCAGTGAGTACCGTAGCATCTGTCACACAGGGAGTAAGCAAGGGACCATGTGCTGAGGAGGATGGAGGGAGGCAGCGACAGGCAGCTGTGCTGGGTTTTAGAGTGGCTCTTAGTGGTGAGCTGCAGACCATACTCCCCTGAAAGACCAGATGTTCTCTCCAGACCCCGTGTGCCTTTGATCGTGGCCTCTAGTGTACAGCTTTAACCCAGTTTGGAGAAGTGTGCCCCACCTTCTGATTGGTTGTTGTTACCACATTCTGCCTTCCTGGGGTCATTGAGACTGGAGTTCTCTGAAAGCATCAAAGCTACAGGGGTCAAGTTGGTGTTAGGCATCTTTCAGTTCATCATTTTTATTTTCAGTTTTTTGCTACCATTTTGTAGAGAGTAGTTCACAAATAGCTAGAATCATATTTACACGGGGAAAGCCCAACACAGAGTGCATGAGGTGGATCTGTCGATCACTATTAGTAGAATGAGCTGGCTGTGACTGTGTCTTCTGCTGCTGCTGCTTATTCAAACAGTTTCCTCTCAACATTTCATTTTTCATGACATATCTGTCCTTTGTCCGACACTCTTCAGGAAAAAAAGGTGCTACAGTTGAAGTCGGAAGTTTACGTACACTTAGGTTGGAGTCATTAAAACTCGTTGTTCAACCACTCCACAAGTTCTTGTGAACAAACTATAGTTTTGGCAAGTCAGTTAGGACATCTACTTTGTGCATGACTCAATTCATTTTTCCAACAATTATTTACAGACAGATTATTTCACTGTATCACAATTCCAGTGGGTCAGAAGTTTACATACACTAAGTTGACTGTGCCTTTAAACAGCTTGGAAAATTCCAGAAAATGATGTCATGGCTATAGAAGCTTCTGATAGGCTAATTGACATAATTTGAGTCAATCGGAGGTGTACCTGTGGATGTATTTCAAGGCCTACCTTCAAACTCTGCCTCTTTGCTTGACATCATGGGAAAATCAAAAGAAATCAGCCAAGACCTCAGAAAAACTATTGTAGACATCCACAAGTCTGGTTCATCCTTGGGAGCAATTTCCAAACGCCTGAAGGTACCACGTTCATCTGTACAAACAATAGTATGCAAGTATAAACACCATGGGACCACGCAGCCGTCATACCGCTCAGGAAGGAGAGGCGTTCTGTCTCCTAGAGATGAACGTACTTTGGTGCGAAAAGTGCAAATCAATCCCAGAACAACAGCAAAGGACCTTGTGAAGATGCTGGAGGAAACAGGTACAAAAGTATCTATATCCACAGTATAACAAGTCCTATATCGACATAACCTGAAAGGCCGCTCAGCAAGGAAGAAGCCACTGCTCCAAAACCGCCATAAAAAAAGCCAGAATACGGTTTGCAACTGCACATGGGGACAAAGATCGTACTTTTTGGAGAAATGTCCCCTGGTCTGATGAAACAAAAATAGAACTGTTTGGCCATAATGACCATTGTTATGTTTGGAGGAGAAATGGGGAGGCTTGCAAGCCGAAGAACACCATCCCAACCATGAAGCACGGGGTGGCAGCATCATGTTGTGGGGGTGCTTTGCTGCAGGAGGGACTGGTGAACTTCACAAAATAGATGGCATCATGAGGAAGGAACATTATGTGGATATATTGAAGCAACATCTCAAGACATCAGTCAGGAATTTAAAGCTTGGTCGCAAATGGGTCTTCCAAATGGACAATGACCCCAAGCATACTTCCAAAGTTGTGGCAAAATGGCTTAAGGACAACAAAGTCAAGGTATTGGAGTGGCCATCACAAAGCCCTGACCTCAATCCTATAGAAAATTTGTGGGCAGAACTGAAAAAGTGTGTGCGAGCAAGGAGGCCTACAAACCTGACTCAGTTACACCAGCTCTGTCAGGAGGAATGGGCCAAAATTCACCCAACTTATTGTGGGAAGCTTGTGGAAGGCTACCCAATACGTTTGACCCAAGTTAAACAATTTAAAGGAAACACTACCAAATACTAATTGAGTGTATGTAAACTTCTGACCAACTGTGAATGTGATGAAAGAAATAAAAGCTGAAATAAATCATTCTCTCTACTATTATTCTGACATGTCACATTCTTAAAATAAAGTGGTGATCCTAACTGACCTAAGACAGGGAATTTTTACTCTGATTAAATGTCAGGAATTGTGAAAAACTGAGTTTAAATGTATTTGGCTAAGGTGTATGTAAACTTCCAACTTCAACTGTATGTAGAACCTAAAATGGTTCTTCGGTTGTCCCCATAGGAGAACCATAGGAGAACCCTTTGAATAACCCTAGGTTCTACCTGAAACCCCAAAAAGTGTTCTGCCTGGAACCAAAAAGGGTTCTCCTATGGGGACAGCTGAAGAACCCTTTTGGAACTCTTTTTTCTAAGATTGTCCTCCACACGACCCCATAGTTTACTTTGTATCGTAACAGTGGAGAAGTATTTAACATAGCCTGAAACACTAGCCTTATGTGCGCACACACACACACACACACACACACACAAACCCAGCCTGCAACAGAGGCTGCTGACAAATGGCAGTGTAGTCCAAGGGTATTCATCTCCCTGCAGTTCGTTTGCACTGACTGTCTTCTACATGCAACAAATGTCACTCCCCTTTGCCAGGAAAGCACTCTGAGTTAGTCATGTGTTTTTCCAAACCAGGGACAAGGGAAGAGGGAGGGACCTTTCGTACAGTTTAAACAATTTTAAAAGTATGTTCCTCCAATGTTGATGTACTTCTAAAAGATTTCTCCTCACATGAACTGCCCTGCAGAATACTATGGACTAGAGGAAGGTAATGGTGTGCGTCTCAGCCCTGTACTTGAGGATTGCCTTTTGGTTGTATTGTGGTTGTCAGACCAGGGTCAACCATATATGTCAAATACTTTCAAATACTTGAGCTACACTTGATTTAGTGTGCAATTGAACCAATGGAGTGGTCGCACAAGGCCCATCAATATCCAAGCTAAATTAAGTATTTGAAAGTATTTACTATTTGACCCATGTCTACCTATGGTTTGACTTGTGTGATGATGTTTCTGTGATTTTGTTTCATTTTTGCCAAAATAGCAGTACATGTAGTGTTTTGATTGATTTATTGGTTGTTGGTGAATAGACACTGTCCAGCCCAGAGAAAGATAAATAGTGCAGCCAGGCTGTCCTATTGACCCGTTATGGATGGAAGGGATCCGCCACTAATCAGACACAGTACTGCTGCAGCATGGCCACTCACTGGCCCTCCAGAATATGTGCAAAGTTAAGAAGAAAACAAAGATAATTTGATGCCATCATACTGTTTAGTAATGTTTTACATCTGATTATGATTATGGCTTGGCATGTCTGGTGAAACTTTTTGCATGGTTATTTCATATTGACAATATGATTGTATTTATTCAACAAATCAGCAATTGCATGCGAATCCATGGACAGCCTTAGCAGTCCTGATTTGAATGGAGTTGCATTATTGCATGTTTCACAATCAATCCATACCACCCATTGCCTTTAATCCAGTTGATATGATGTCAGTGTGTCTAAAGCTGTGTTGTACCCAGCCAGGGACTATGAGATTATAAAATCAGTGTGTCTAACACTGTGTTGTATCCAGCCAGGGACTATGAGTATATACAGTCAGTGTGTCTAATGCTGTGTTGTACCCAGCCAGGGACTATGAGATTATACAGTCAGTGTGTATAATGCTGTTTTGTACCCAGCCAGGGACTATGAGATTATACAGTCAGTGTGTCTAATGCTGTGTTGTACCCAGCCAGGGACTATGAGATTATACAGTCAGTGTGTCTAATGCTGTGTTGTACCCAGCCAGGGACTATGAGATTATACAGTCAGTGTGTCTAATGCTGTGTTGTACCCAGCCAGGGACTATGAGATTATACAGTCAGTGTGTCTAATGCTGTGTTGTACCCAGCCAGGGACATATGAGATTATACAGTCAGTGTGTCTAATGCTGTGTTGTACCCAGCCAGGGACTATGAGATTATACAGTCAGTGTATCTAACACTGTGTTGTACCCAACCAGGGACTATGAGATTATAAAGTCAGTGTGTCTAATGCTGTGTTGTACCCAGCCAGGGACTATGAGATTATAAAGTCAGTGTATCTAACACTGTGTTGTACCCAACTAGGGACTATGAGATTATAAAGTCAGTGTGTCTAATGCTGTGTTGTACCCAGCCAGGGACTATGAGATTATAAAGTCAGTGTATCTAACACTGTGTTGTACCCAACCAGGGACTATGAGATTATAAAGTCAGTGTGTCTAATGCTGTGTTGTACCCAGCCAGGGACTATGAGATTATAAAATCAGTGTGTCTAATGCGGTGTGTTGTATCCAGCCAGGGACTATGAGATTATACAGTCAGTGTGTCTAACACTGTGTGTTGTACCCAGCCAGGGACTATGAGATTATACAGTCATTGTGTCTAATGCTGTGTTGTACCCAGCCAGGACTATGAGATTATACAGTCAGTGTGTCTAATGCTGTGTTGTACCCAGCCAGGGACTATGAGATTATAAAGTCAGTGTGTCTAATGCTGTGTTGTACCCAGCTAGGGACAATGAGATTATAAAGTCAGTGTGTCTAATGCTGTGTGTTGTACCCAGCCAGGGACTATGAGATTATACAGTCAGTGTGTCTAATGCTCTGTGTTGTACCCAGCCAGGGACTATGAGATTATTAAATCAGTGTGTCAAATGCTGTGTTGTACCCAGCCAGGGACTATGAGATTATTAAATCAGTGTGTCTAATGCTGTGTGTTGTACCCAGCCAGGGACTATGAGATTATAAAGTCAGTGTGTCTAATGCTGTGTGTTGTACCCAGCCAGGGACTATGAGATTATACAGTCAGTGTGTCTAATGCTGTGTTGTACCCAGCCAGGGACTATGAGATTATACCGTCAGTGTGTCTAAAGCTGTGTGTTGTATCCAGCCAGGGACTATGAGATTCAGAGACAGAGGATTGAGCTGGGTCGCTGTATCGGAGAGGGACAGTTCGGGGACGTCCACCAGGGAGTCTACATGAGCCCGGTAGGCCTAGGTTATGTCCCAAATGGCTCCCTATTCCCTATGTAACCCACTGCTTTTGACCAGAGCCCTGTGGGTATCTCTATGGGCCTTGTTCAAAATTAATGCTCTACATAGGGAATAGGGTGTTTACACACTTGTGGAAAAACAAGACACAATCCTCTTAGACTTGATTTATTTAAACTACCATTTTCTGATGTTTTATTTCTCTCTGTAGGAAAACCCTGCTCTGTCTGTGGCCATCAAGACGTGTAAGAACTGCACCTCTGATAGTGTCAGGGAGAAGTTCTTACAAGAAGCTCGTAAGTAACACACCTCCCCCTGTCGTCCTTCTTGATCACAGCACATACGACCTCTTGCTCTTCATACATATTACATCAGTTGTGTGTATACTACTGAGGGTTGAACACATGAGCTTTTAGTTTGCGTCTAGGGCGCATTCTCAGCATAGCAATCTCAGACAGATATTTCTACCTTTTTAGGGCTACAACATGCTGCAGAGATTTAGCATGCATCCCAAATGGCACCCTATTTCCTATATAGCGCGCTTTATGGGTATTTGTGTGCCATTTGTGATGCAGACTTAGTGTAGCAGTGGGTTTTTGAACAGCAGAAGACTTAACTGCTCTTCAGCTCCAGTGGTCCTGACAGAGAGAAAGGCTCCTTTATCCAGATGAAATGCCCAGACAAGGTGGGACTGAGCTAACCCCCATGTATGAAAACACAGCAGGAATGTGTGGAGGCTGCAGGGGGACTGGGGAGGACAGAGCACCGCTTTAGAGAGGAATGGGTTTAGAGAAAGTGGGTTTACACTAGTACAGTCCTGCTGATTTCCCAAGTGCAATACACACCCCTTCCCTTCCCCTTGCTGAAGTCTGAGACACACACACTCATGCGTGCATACCCACACACACTCTCTCTAACACTACACACATGGATGCACACACACACACACACACACACACACACACACACACACACACACACACACACACACACACACACACACACACACACACACACACACACACACACACACACACACACACACACACACACACACAGAGACAAAACCCAAACACAAACACACACACACACTGCTCTAAAACACATCAAATAGCACATCACCACGATAAAGCCTCCCTTCCTCTCCTGTCCCCTCCTCTCCTCTAACCCCAGCCTCTCCTCACCTCTTCTCTCCCTTCCTCCCTTCTCTCCTCTCCTCCTCTCCTGTCCCCTCCTCTCCTCTAACCCCAGCCTCTCCTCCCCTCTTCTCTCCCTTCTCTCCTCTCCTCCTCTCCTGTCCCCTCCTCTCCTCTAACCCCAGCCTCTCCTCTCCTCCCCTCTTCTCTCCCTTCCTCCCTTCTCTCCTCTCCTCCTCTCCTGTCCCCTCCTCTAACCCCAGCCTCTCCTCCCCTCTTCTCTCCCTTCCTCCCTTCTCTCCTCCCCTCCTCTCCTGGCCCCTCCTCTCCTCTAACCCCAGCCTCTCCTCCCCTCTTCTCTCCCTTCCTCCCTTCTCTCCTCTCCTCCTCTCCTGTCCCCTCCTCTCCTCTAACCCCAGCCTCTCCTCCCCTCTTCTCTCCCTTCCTCCCTTCTCTCCTCCTCTCCTGTCCCCTCCTCTCCTAAAATAGCCCACTGTAAACATGGGCCTGCTTCCTTCATAACAGCCTTGATATTTATTATCAACATGAATAATAATCCACTATATAATCAGTCTTCATCTTCCACTCTACCTTTTCGCCCTACATACAGTAACCTGATTCTATAAACCATAGCCTAGCTAATCCCTGGTCTATTCAATTACACTGAATAGACGGGGGGGGGGGGGGGGGGGGGGGGGGGTGTGTGTGTGTGTGTGTGTGTGTGTGTGTGTGTGTGTGTGTGTGTGTGTGTGTGTGTGGTGTGTGTGTGTGTGTGTGTGTGTGTGTGTGTGCGGCCCCATGCAGTGACCATGCGTCAGTTTGACCACCCCCACATAGTGAAGCTGATTGGAGTGATCACAGAAAACCCAGGGTGGATCATCATGGAGCTGTGTACACTGGGAGAGGTACAGAACGACACACAATACAGTGCTTTAATACAGGAAGTATCTTTAATACAGGAATCAGTTTAACAGTGATGACCTCAGGCTCTGTAACAGTAACCTATGGGTCATGCTGAAGAGTACTGTAATTAGATTTTTTAAATTTCTTTACCCATTTAGTCTTGGATGGTACTTCTTCTACCTTTCACAACGTTTCAGCTGTTAGGGATGGCCATCTAGTGGTGGATAGAGGCATCACATTCAAGGTTCAATTTCAAGGTTTATATAGTACATTGTAGAAGGCAGTCTATGTTATAAATGATCAGGGCCGGATTAAGAAATCATAGGCCCCGGGCTTTGTTTTTTCTATAGCCCCTCCTTCCCGGTACACCATCATTTTCTGTAAACAAATCCATGCACTAAGATGCAATTGGAAGCGTGTTACATTTACTGTTGAAGAAAGAGGCCCTAAAGCCAGAATAAGATTTGGCATGTGGCATAGGCTACAGTTGAGCAGAGATGTTTTTAGAATTTCCACACATGAGGATTTAAAAACCGCATTTCATGCATTTCTATGTCATTTACATGACAGAAGACATTAGCACAATCTTTTTTAATACCACACAAATGACTGAAATCAGTGTCTACTCTGACTGACAAACTGAGATCAATCTGGTCTGGAATTCACAACAAACAATAGCCCAGGCCAATGAAGCGACACACAGATTGTACATTATCAGGAGGCAATATATATACAGTATATATATCACAGTAGGCTACTAAATGTAATGTCCAGTGGCACACTGACTCACCCACGGTGATGGCCAATGTGCTCGTCGTGGCAATAGCCTGTCTCAAGATGAGCTACTTTGAAAAACAGTGCTGCTGTCATTTGTTGAGAAATGTGTTTCCATTGGTTCTATAGACAGATTAGTCTTGTTTTTTCAGCAGTAGGCATTTGCTTTCCAAAATGTCCGTTTTTCCAGTGATTGTATTTTGAAATCTGTAAAAGGCAAACTGACATCCGCAACCAACCATAGAAATATAATCCATTGATGGCAGTTCCCTGGCACCCATTGCCAGTGTACCCATTAGGGCTCCCGAGTGGCGCAGCGGTATAAGGCCCTGCATCTCAGTGCTTGAGGCGTCACTACAGACACCCTGGTTTGATTCCAGGCTGTATCACAACCGGCTGTGATTGTGAGTCCCATAGAGCGGAGCACAATTGGCCCAGCATTGCCCGCCTGGATTTGGCTGGTGTAGGCCGTCATTGGAAATAAGAATTTGTTCTTAACTGACTTGCCTAGTTAAATAAAGTTTAAATAAATAAAAAAAAATTAAATGAGTTTAACAGTCAAATTGCCAGGGTAAGAGGTTCCAAAACCCCCTCTATGGATTATATGGCCACAACAAGCTGTAACCTATATTTGGTGCTCATGCTGCCCTAACTGCAGCCTTCCCGACTGTAGGCATAACCATACCTGTAACTGCCAAAATAAAGGAAACACTTGATTAAATTAGGTATATTTTATGGTGTGGGGTGCAATTTCCTGGCATGGTTTAGGTCCACTTGTAGAATCTATGCCAAGGCGCATTGAAGATGTTCTGGCAGCTCGTGGTGTCCCACTTTATGTTGGTGTTTCCTTTATTTTGGCAGATAAGCTACCTGTATGTGCTTGTGATAAAACTTAATCCACAGGTTTTATGTAGCAAAATTTAAAATTGGGTTTTTTACATTGGATGAAAGTAGAGACTCAGAGCTAGAAAATGGTATATCATACACTACAGTTGATAAACAATGGGAAAGTAATTCTGCTTTGAAAGTTGATAAACTTGTAACCTCACTTTTGAGAAAATGGCTCTTAATGTTTTGGTACCTACTGGGGAGCTTTTCTTGGTCTACACCCATTCAGCATTGTTCACACCCTCTTAAGCCTTTGCCTGTCCCATCTCTTTAAGGATTCACTTGAGGCCATGTACTAAACAACCAAAGATTTCAAGACTAAAGGCTGGTTAATACTATGTGTTCATAAATTTAATCTGAACTGCCAGAGTGTGCTCAGAGTGCACTCTGGGCATTCGTAAACTCAGCGTTGTCAGATTGTACATTCGCAAATTCAGAGCGTTTCGCTCTCGGAACGTTCAGAGCGCACACTGGACGGTCTAGCCGAGGAGTAGGGTTGATCCAAGCGTTCGGACCTAACATCAGCAGTCAAGCACCCAAGCTAACTGGCTAATGTTGGCTAGCTACTTCCAGACACAAATGAGAGAACAGCTCACTCTGACCATTTTTCTGGCACTACCAGAGCTGGTTAGGCTGTTTTTATGTTATCCAGAGCATTGGTGACTGCAACTGTGCTGCTGGCAATAATTTAATCAGGCTTTTTTGCCAACGTTTACTGACACGGGCCATATACAATTGGTGTTGAGCGTTCGTAAATTCGTCAGTTATTCTGCGCTCTGGCACACTCAGACAAGAGTGATCTGAAATCGGAGTAGATAGCCAGAGCGAATTTATCAGCTACGTCTATCGACAGTTGTCGCATTGGCATCATGAACATTGAAATCGTTACTTGCATAGTGCAGTCTTTTGTTTAGACATGTAGCTAGCTAGCTAAACAATGAACCATAATCCCAACTCATAACGTTAATACCCTGCATGAATCTGTAGGCAGCTAACCAACCAGGTTCAATGTTAGCTAGCTAACATTAGGCTATAACTAGCAATGGAAATGGCTCTGACATACGAATAATATAACTACACAGATCATACACGTAACGTTAGCTAGCCAGCCAGCTAACGTTAGCTAGTTAGCTAACAGTACACTTTAACTTGAAATTAACTAAATTAGACATGTGCATTATCTGAAAATGTAGCCAGCTAGACTATCTTACCTGTATGCATGGATAGACGCTTCTCCCTCTCTGTCACGGATGCCATGGTTGTCCTTAGTTTGACGATGTAACCCAGAGACAGGTGTTTTATACAACAGCCTTCTGTGTGTTCTCTTTTCAACTCTGTCTGCATATTTGCAATCAAACGGCAGAATCTTCTCCGTCTCCTTAGCTATCATTCCACTGATTTCAAAACTCGGCCCTCCGGAAAGTGGAGAACAACACTTATGCAGTTCTACTACGCAATGTCTTTTAAAAAAAGCCCTGTTAGAAAGGATTACCTACACATACTGACCAGCTCATGTTATAGACAGAAGCGAGCTACATGGCAGACCAGTCGGAACTCATCTCTCGGCATGTCCAGCCCACTCATTCTCTCAGCCAATCATGGCTAGCAAGAAGGTTACTGTCTTTTTCTGTGGCTAAACTAAAAAATGTAACGATTTTATTTGTATTTACAGATGGCATACAAGTTTGTTATTAAGGCACATGAAAGTTCACATGTTTCAGAAGGCATTTCTGCCAAAAACCACATTTTTATAATAAAAAAAAGTTTACTCTCCTGTGAGGTAGTGATGTGCGACATATGCCTAGTTTCTTGAAATTGTGCTCTCTGGTGTATTTTGAACACTGAGAGCGGGCTCCTGTGGTTGGATAAAAAATTATTATAGTAATACAAAAAAATGCACAACATTTTTTGGGACCAGCCCCTGACTTACACAATTGAGCAGTCACATTTATTTATTATGTGTCACGTCCTGACCAGCAGAGGGAGCTAGTGTTTTAGTTTTGGGGTCAGGACGTGGCATGTTTGTGTTGGTTAAATGTTGGGTGGATGATTGGGACTTCCAATTGAAGGCAGGTGTGTATAGTTGCCTTTGATTGTAAGTCCTAATAGGTGTGTGTGTTTTTCTTTGGGGTTGTGGGTGGTTGTTTTTGCACTGCGTTTCTAGCCTGCAGAACTGTAGCTGTTGTCACTTTGTTTGCATTGTTAAGTGGATGCTTTACTCCTTTATTTTTATTAAAGATGAGTATTCACATACCTGCTGCGCCTTGGTCCATTTCTACAGAAGACAGCCGTTACAGAACCACCCACCAAAGGACCAAGCAGCAGAAGAGGAGGAAGCCACAGGAGAAGAAAATGGAGGAATGGACCTGGCAGGACGAAAGAAAATTCTGGGCGGACAAGTTAAGGGAGCTAAGGGAACCCGAGAGGCAGCCCCAAGATTTTTTTTTGGGGGGGGCACACGGGTAGTTTGGCCAGGCCAGGGAAGAGCCGTAAGCCAGCTACCCGTGACTACAGGGAGGTGCGTACGAGGTGGAAGGCGCCATGTTACGCTGAGGTATGCACCATCTCGCCTATACGGACGCACAGCCCAGTTCGCCCATACCAGTGCCCCGCAGGTGCCAGGGCAAGGTGAGCATCGAGCCGGAAGGGGGGATGCCAACCCTACAATCAAGACCGCCAGCGCGCCCTTTCGGTCCGGTGTTTCCCGCCAGACGCACTAGCATGGAGGTGCGTGTCTCCAGGCTGGCACATCCTATACCAGCCCCACGCATCAGGAGTCTAGTGTGTCAACCCAGCTTCGCCAGTCAACAGTCACCAGAGCTGCCCGCCAGTCAACAGTCGTCAGTGCTGCCCGCCAGTCAACAGTCGTCAGAGCTGCCCGCCAGTCAACAGTCGTCAGAGCTGCCCGCCAGTCATCAGTCGTCAGAGCTGCCCGCCAGTCAACAGTCGTCAGAGCTGCCCGCCAGTCAACAGTCGTCAGAGCTGCCCGCCAGTCAACAGTCGCCAGAGAGGTCAGACTGCGCTGAACTGCCGGAGTGGCCAGACTGCGCTGAACTGCCGGAGTGGCCGGACTGCCCTGAACTGCCGGAGTGGCCGGACTGCCCTGAACTGCCGGAGTGGCCGGACTGCCCTGTTCTGCCAGAGTGGCCGGACTGCCCTGTTCTGCCAGAGTGGCCGGACTGCCCTGTTCTGCCAGAGTGGCCGGACTGCCCTGTTCTGCCAGAGTGGCCGGACTGCCCTGTTCTGCCAGAGTGGCCGGACTGCCCTGTTCTGCCAGAGTGGCCGGACTGCCCTGTTCTGCCAGAGTGGCCGGACTGCCCTGTTCTGCCAGAGTGGCCGGACTGCCCTGTTCTGCCAGAGTGGCCCGCCTGCCCTGATCTGCCAGGGTGCCCGGCCTGTCAGGATCAGCCCGAGTGGTCCTCCTGCCCTCCGGCCCAGCCCGAGTGGTCCTCCTGCCCTCCGGCCCAGCCCGAGTGGTCCTCCTGCCCTCCGGCCCAGCCCGAGTGGCCCTCCTGCCCTCCGGCCCAGCCCGAGGGGCCCTCCTGCCCTCCGGCCCAGCCCGAGGGGCCCTCCTGCTCTCCGGCCCAGCCCGAGGGGCCCTCCTGCTCTCCGGCCCAGCCCGAGGGGCCCTCCTGCTCTCCGGCCCAGCCCGAAGGGCCCTCCTGCTCTCCGGCCCAGCCCGAGGGGCCCTCCTGCTCTCCGGCCCAGCCCGAGGGGCCCTCCTGCTCTCCGGCCCAGCCCGAGGGGCCCTCCTGCCCTCCGGCCCAGCCCGAGTGGCCCTCCTGCCCTCCGGCCCAGCCCGAGTGGCCCTCCTGTCCCCCGGCCCAGCCCGAGGGGCCCTCCTGTCCCCCGGCCCAGCCCGAGGGGCCCTCCTGTCCCCCGGCCCAGCACGAGGAGCCCTCCTGCTCTCCGGCCCAGCCCGAGGGGCCCTCCTGCCCTCCGGCCCAGCCCGAGGGGCCCTCCTGCTCTCCGGCCCAGCCCGAGGGGCCCTCCTGCTCTCCGGCCCAGCCCGAGGGGCCCTCCTGCTCTCCGGCCCAGCCCAAAGGGCCCTCCTGCTCTCCGGCCCAGCCCGAGGGGCCCTCCTGCTCTCCGGCCCAGCCCGAGGGGCCCTCCTGCTCTCCGGCCCAGCCCGAGGGGCCCTCCTGCCCTCCGGCCCAGCCCGAGTGGCCCTCCTGCCCTCCGGCCCAGCCCGAGTGGCCCTCCTGTCCCCCGGCCCAGCCCGAGGGGCCCTCCTGTCCCCCGGCCCAGCCCGAGGGGCCCTCCTGTCCCCCGGCCCAGCCCGAGGGGCCCTCCTGTCCCCCGGCCCAGCCCGAGGGGCCCTCCTGTCCCCCGGCCCAGCACGAGTGGTCCGTCTGCCAGGGTCAGCCCAAGTGGCCCGTCTGCCCGGTGCAGTTAGCAGCGCCACCGAAGTGGGCTACGCCGACGGTGGAGCAAGGTCCACGCCCTGCACCTGAGCCACCTCCAGGATAGGTGGGTTGGGGAAGGAGGGTGTAGCAGTGCCGTCGGTGACGGCAGCCACCCTCCCTTCCCTCCCTTATTGTTTTAGGGTTATTGTTTATGGGTTTTGTGTTGGGTTTTTTTGTTGGTAGGTGCATTCCGGGGTCTGCACCTTGAGGGGGGGGGTACTGTCACGTCCTGACCAGCAGAGGGAGCTAGTGTTTTAGTTTTGGGGTCAGGACGTGGCATGTTTGTGTTGGTTAAATGTTGGGTGGATGATTGGGACTTCCAATTGAAGGCAGGTGTGTATAGTTGCCTTTGATTGGAAGTCCTATATAGGTGTGTGTGTTTTTCTTTGGGGTTGTGGGTGGTTGTTTTTGCACTGCGTTTCTAGCCTGCAGAACTGTAGCTGTTGTCACTTTGTTTGCATTGTTAAGTGGATGCTTTACTCCTTTATTTTTATTAAAGATGAGTATTCACATACCTGCTGCGCCTTGGTCCATTTCTACAGAAGACAGCCGTTACATTATGCAGTTTATTATTTTAATTTTTTTAGTTAATCAGTTACCCAATCAAGGCAGGGCCCCCAGTTACCCACATGGCACCCCCTACCTCCTCTCCTCCCCCCACCTGATGATTAGCAAAATGGCATCAGGCTGTCTACACTCAAAATAAATACTACATATATAATACATACTGTATATATCTCCTTTATTATTATTATTATACATTTTTTTATGTTTTCTTGAGCCCCAGGGGCTTCAGCCCGCAGGAAGCCCCCTGCATGTAATTTACATGCTAAAGTAAGTATCATCTTTTGTTTTCTCTTCCCATCTTTACAGCTACGCTCCTTCCTGCAAGTGAGAAAATACAACCTCGACTTGGCATCACTGATTCTCTACGCTTTCCAGCTAAGCACAGCACTCGCCTACCTGGAGAGCAAGCGTTTTGTACATAGGTAAGCCCTCACCCCAATCTAGCCTCATTAATATGGCTTTTGTGTGTTTCCTGTAAACACACTACTCTTCTCTTATCCATTGTAACCATGTCTGCGTCGTGCAGGGATATAGCTGCCAGGAACGTGCTGGTATCCTCAGTGGACTGTGTTAAACTGGGAGACTTTGGCTTGTCTCGATACATGGAGGACAGCTCCTATTACAAAGGTAGGAGTTTCACCTGTTCTGGAGACTAACTGTCCTCAGTTAGCATACCAGAGGAGATCACTTTCTGCTGTTTTTGTTATCAGTAAGTCATTCATTAGGTTCCTCACTCTTTAAGCAGACAGCTGTGGCTGCTGTCATTCATGGACATTATAAACATGGAAATATCTGTTGCACGTATGCATGGGGCGAGTGAAAGAAACTCAACAGCTCTTTTCATCAGCGTATGACTCTTGTGAGACTGCTATTGTGAACCACTCATCTAACTATGGCTTATGGAAGTCCTGTGGGAGGGGAAGTGTGTGTCTTGTTACTTGTTGCATTGTTCATGTGTACCTGTCTAATCAATCACAATAAAAACATTTGATCACAAAAAATAAAAGTCAAGCTTTCACCTCTCCTCCCAGCCTCCAAAGGGAAACTGCCTATCAAATGGATGGCACCAGAGTCTATTAACTTCAGACGCTTTACCTCAGCCAGTGACGTGTGGATGTTTGGTGAGTATGGGAATTTGATACAGTACTTATCAAACAGTGCTCTAAAACTTTTAAGACCAAAGCTGTATGTTATTAGCTGATGAATTAGGGTTTAAATAAATATATGTTTCTCTGTACTCCAGGTGTGTGTATGTGGGAGATCCTCATCTACGGAGTCAAACCCTTCCAGGGGGTGAAGAACAACGATGTCATCGGCCGGATAGAGAACGGAGAGCGTCTGGCCATGCCCCACAACTGCCCCCCTACCCTGTACAGCCTGATGACCAAGTGCTGGGCCTACGACCCTAGCAAGAGACCCTGCTTCACAGAGCTCAAAGCCCAGCTCAGGTATGTCCGTCAGTCGGTCCATCGGCATGTACAATGCTGTAGTGCAGGGTGCGTTATCATACCTTGAAGACTATCTCCTACAACTACAATGTCATAAGAGCCATACTTTAGCTAAATGTATTTTGCAGTTGTATCTTTCACTGAGTCTGAACTGAGGTACATTGACTGTGGAGGAAAAATAATGCATATCTATCAGGGTTGGAGTTCATTCCATTTCAATTGAGTCAGTTCAGGAAGTGAACTGGAATTCCAATTCCAAATGTTTCTCATATATAGTGGGGAGGGGGGGTGTCGGAACGAATGGTCGTGGGGCCTTAAAATAATTCAAATAATTTGTACACTGCAAATTGACCACAACTAAGCCCAAAAGAGATTGTATTTAAAAATAACAATAATTTCATACCTTGATTATATTGAAACACGATCACGTCTCTTTTTTTATTTGTTGTCGGAACGAATGGTCGTGGGGCCTTAAAATAATTGGAACAATTTGTACACTGCAAATTGACCACAACTAAGCCCAAAAAGAGATTGTATTTAAAAATAACAATAATTTCATACCTTGATTATATTGAAACACGATCACGTCTCTTTTTTTATCTGTAAGATTACTTGGAAACAGATTTCCTAAATGAAATAGGTAACGAAAATATATATTTTTTTAAACAGGCCACCTGTTGCCGACCCCATCTAGATAGATGTTCATTCTTGGTCACTAGATGGCACTCTGTCACCAAAGCATCCACACACATTTCAATCGTTGAAGGTGGAATTGACTGGCTTGTTTGTACAAGTAGATATACTGTACTACATGCCCAGTTCTCTGGCTGACACTTGGCTCCAAGGAGTTTTGGGTGCTGTAATTCAGTTGAGTTCAGTCACACCTCTGGCTGACACTTGGCTCCATGGTGTTTTGGGTGCTGTGATTCAGTTGAGGTCAGTCACACCTTTGGCTGACACTTGGCTCCATGGTGTTTTGGGTGCTGTGATTCAGTTGAGGTCAGTCACACCTCTGGCTGACACTTGGCTCCATGGTGTTTTGGGTGCTGTGATTCAGTTGAGGTCAGTCACACCTTTGGCTGACACTTGGCTCCATGGTGTTTTGGGTGCTGTGATTCAGTTGAGGTCAGACACACCTCTGGCTGACACTTGGCTTCATGGTGTTTTGGGTGCTGTGATTCAGTTGAGGTCAGTCACACCTCTGGCTGACACTTGGCTTCATGGTGTTTTGGGTCCTGTGATTCAGTTGAGGTCAGTCACACCTCTGGCTGACACTTGGCTTCATACTGTTTTGGGTGCTGTGATTTAGTTGAGGTCAGTCACACCTCTGGCTGACACTTGGCTTCATGCTGTTTTGGGTGTTGTGATTCAGTTGAGGTCAGTCACACCTTTGGCTGACACTTGGCTTCATGGTGTTTTGGGTGCTGTGATTCAGTTGAGGTCAGTCACACCTCTGGCTGACACTTGGCTTCATGGTGTTTTGGGTCCTGTGATTCAGTTGAGGTCAGTCACACCTCTGGCTGACACTTGGCTTCATACTGTTTTGGGTGCTGTGATTTAGTTGAGGTCAGTCACACCTCTGGCTGACACTTGGCTTCATGCTGTTTTGGGTGTTGTGATTCAGTTGAGGTCAGTCACACCTTTGGCTGACACTTGGCTTCATGGTGTTTTGGGTGCTGTGATTCAGTTGAGGTCAGTCACACCTCTGGCTGACACTTGGCTTCATGGTGTTTTGGGTCCTGTGATTCAGTTGAGGTCAGTCACACCTCTGGCTGACACTTGGCTTCATGCTGTTTTGGGTGCTGTGATTCAGTTGAGGTCAGTCACACCTCTGGCTGACACTTGGCTTCATGGTGTTTTGGGTGCTGTGATTCAGTTGAGGTCAGTCACACCTCTGGCTGACACTCGGCTTCATGCTGTTTTGGGTGCTGTGATTCAGTTGAGGTCAGTCACACCTCTGGCTGACACTTGGCTTCATGGTGTTTTGGGTGCTGTGATTCAGTTGAGGTCAGTCACACCTCTGGCTGACACTTGGCTTCATGGTGTTTTGGGTCCTGTGATTCAGTTGAGGTCAGTCACACCTCTGGCTGACACTTGGCTTCATGGTGTTTTGGGTACTGTGATTCAGTTGAGGTCAGTCACACCTCTGGCTGACACTTGGCTTCATGGTGTTTTGGGTGCTGTGATTCAGTTGAGGTCAGTCACACCTATGGCTGACACTTGGCTCCATGGTGTTTTGGGTCCTGTGATTCAGTTGAGGTCAGTCACACCTATGGCTGACACTTGGCTTCATGCTGTTTTGGGTGCTGTGATTTAGTTGAGGTCAGTCACACCTCTGGCTGACACTTGGCTCCATGGTGTTTTGGGTGCTGTGATTCAGTTGAGGTCAGTCACACCTCTGGCTGACACTTGGCTCCATGGTGTTTTGGGTGCTGTGATTCAGTTGAGGTCAGTCACACCTCTGGCTGACACTTGGCTTCATGCTGTTTTGGGTGCTGTGATTCAGTTGAGGTCAGTCACACCTCTGGCTGACACTTGGCTTCATGCTGTTTTGGGTGTTGTGATTCAGTTGAGGTCAGTCACACCTTTGGCTGACACTTGGCTTCATGGTGTTTTGGGTGCTGTGATTCAGTTGAGGTCAGTCACACCTCTGGCTGACACTTGGCTTCATGGTGTTTTGGGTCCTGTGATTCAGTTGAGGTCAGTCACACCTCTGGCTGACACTTGGCTTCATGCTGTTTTGGGTGCTGTGATTTAGTTGAGGTCAGTCACACCTCTGGCTGACACTTGGCTCCATGGTGTTTTGGGTGCTGTGATTCAGTTGAGGTCAGTCACACCTCTGGCTGACACTTGGCTCCATGGTGTTTTGGGTGCTGTGATTCAGTTGAGGTCAGTCACACCTCTGGCTGACACTTGGCTTCATGGTGTTTTGGGTGTTGTGATTCAGTTGAGGTCAGTCACACCTCTGGCTGACACTTGGCTTCATGGTGTTTTGGGTGCTGTGATTCAGTTGAGGTCAGTCACACCTCTGGCTGACACTCGGCTTCATGCTGTTTTGGGTGCTGTGATTTAGTTGAGGTCAGTCACACCTCTGGCTGACACTCGGCTTCATGGTGTTTTGGGTGCTGTGATTCAGTTGAGGTCAGTCACACCTCTGGCTGACACTTGGCTCCATGGTGTTTTGGGTGCTGTGATTCTGTTGAGGTCAGTCACACCTCTGGCTGACACTTGGCTTCATGGTGTTTTGGGTGCTGTGATTCAGTTGAGGTCAGTCACACCTCTGGCTGACACTTGGCTTCATGGTGTTTTGGGTCCTGTGATTCAGTTGAGGTCAGTCACACCTCTGGCTGACACTTGGCTTCATGCTGTTTTGGGTGTTGTGATTTAGTTGAGGTCAGTCACACCTCTGGCTGACACTTGGCTTCATGGTGTTTTGGGTGCTGTGATTCAGTTGAGGTCAGTCACACCTCTGGCTGACACTTGGCTTCATACTGTTTTGGGTGCTGTGATTTAGTTGAGGTCAGTCACACCTCTGGCTGACACTTGGCTTCATGCTGTTTTGGGTGCTGTGATTCAGTTGAGGTCAGTCACACCTCTGGCTGACACTTGGCTCCATGGTGTTTTGGGTGCTGTGATTCAGTTGAGGTCAGTCACACCTCTGGCTGACACTTGGCTTCATGCTGTTTTGGGTGCTGTGATTTAGTTGAGGTCAGTCACACCTCTGGCTGACACTTGGCTCCATGGTGTTTTGGGTGCTGTGATTCAGTTGAGGTCAGTCACACCTCTGGCTGACACTTGGCTTCATGGTGTTTTGGGTGCTGTGATTCAGTTGAGGTCAGTCACACCTCTGGCTGACACTTGGCTTCATGGTGTTTTGGGTCCTGTGATTCAGTTGAGGTCAGTCACACCTCTGGCTGACACTTGGCTTCATGCTGTTTTGGGTGCTGTGATTTAGTTGAGGTCAGTCACACCTCTGGCTGACACTTGGCTCCATGGTGTTTTGGGTGCTGTGATTCAGTTGAGGTCAGTCACACCTCTGGCTGACACATGGCTCCATGGTGTTTTGGGTGCTGTGATTCAGTTGAGGTCAGTCACACCTCTGGCTGACACTTGGCTCCATGGTGTTTTGGGTCTGTGATTCAGTTGAGGTCAGTCACACCTCTGGCTGACACTTGGCTCCATGGTGTTTTGGGTGCTGTGATTCAGTTGAGGTCAGTCACACCTCTTAGTGGCATGTGTGACGATCGTCGTCGAAAGGAGTAGACCAAAGCGCAGCGTGGTGAGTGCTCATGATATTTCTTTATTTAACTCAGGACACTAAAACAAAACAATAAACAACGGAAAACGACCGTCACGTTCTGCAGGCTAACTGAGCTGTACAAAAACAAGATCCAACACTGAAGGAGGGAAAAAGGGCTGCCTAAGTATGATTCCCAATCAGAGACAACGATAGACAGCTGCCTCTGATTGGAGATGTGTGCTTTAAAATGTGCTTTTTGTTCTTAATTTAAGGTTAGGGTTAGGCATCAGGTTGTGTGGTAAGGTTAGGGTTAAGGTTTAAAATCACATTTTAAGAAGAGAAATTGATGAAATAGGTGGGGTTTATGGCTTTGTGGCTGTGGTGACCAGTGACGACCCTCTCAGTAGCTCTGACTCGTCAGACCGTGCCCGTCTGTCCCACTTCCTGTCTGGGATGACCTCATTGTTGGTATGGTAACTGAGAGGGAGAGTGCCAGGGCCCTACCCTCACCTTCTATCCTTAGGTTTCCATTGGTGAGGGAGTCAGACCTGTGCGTTTTGATTTAGCTTGGAGTTTTGGGGAATATTCTATTGGTTTCATTTTATGGGGCAAACTATATTGAGTGGAGTTCAAGTGTTTGATATGTGTCTGACCCAGGTTTATTAAGGACGTAGTGAAAGGGACAATTACAAATGGCCACCGGCCGCTGTTTTGGTAAACAGCTGAGGAACGAGGCTAGAGAATTGTAACCTCACTCACATTCATAGACAGAGCTATGGATACAAGGACTGACCATCCATGATATCAGAATGATAGTTTGAACCATGTTTTGAATCTATACAGTGTTAACAATTACATTGTTTAAAAACAATGAAGTGAAACAAGCTTATATGTTAGGTATTGACGGGTGAACTAAAGCTCTTGAGGTGTTCAGAAGTTATATTCTTCAACAATCAATGGGGATATATCATTTATTTAAATGTCCAAAAATGAATGTAGCAGTTTCAGAAAGGTCAGTATGTAATACTGGTGAGGAAAGCACCTTCAGGTAATCCTTCACAAGAAAGGTCTAGACAGACACCCTGGTAACTGCCTTTGAATTCCCCTCTGATGCAATGCTGGGCATTTTCCCTTCATGGACAGGGTAGGGTTTTTGTGAGAATGAAGTGTCAACGTCATTTCCATGCATGCTCACACTTGTGTAGCTAGGCATTTGGATGTCCAGGTAAGATACCCTGGGGCCATGATGAAGTAGTTTTAACTTCTGTCTCCTTTCCATCAGTGACTGCTATAGAACAGACCTGTAGCTGCTGCATCTGTGTGAGCTGTGCTGCTGCCTGCCATGCTGCTGCCTGCCATGCTGTCTCCCATCACAGTGCCCTTGGTTTACACAGAGAAGACATGTCGGAAAATAAGAGTGCTGTGCTTTTATTATCCTGTTTAAAACTCAGCATGAGTCACACCTCCACTTTCTACTAGTCTTTCTGAGTCCCACCACATCGGTCATGTTCTAGTGCTCCAGCAGCATGGAAGAGAGGGCTGTGTCCTGGAAACCATGTCAATATTTACACTCTTAATACTATTTATATGAAAAGCCAGGCCCTTAAAAGGCATTTGATGTGGGGTTCGTTGGTTGAGACTTGTTTTATGTCATCATATAAATTAGGGAGCACAGCTTCCAGAAAGGGGGTGTGTGTGTGTGTGTGTGTGTGTGTGTTTGTGTGTGTGCGCGTGTGTGTGTGTGTCTGTGTGTGCGCGTGCGTGTGCGTGTGTGTGTGTGCGTGTGTGTGTGTGTCGTGTGCGTGCGTGCGTGCGTGTGTGTGTGCATGTGTGCGCGAGCGCGCGTGCACACGCACAATACTAAGGCAGGATCTTTCTCCAACATGCCAGCTGTATGAAAACAATGGACCTCAGATACAGAACCAGTCATAACAAACATGACTCTCCCTTATTGTGTATTTGTATTTAATAATGTATGGTACCACTGTCATATACCCTTACATGGTACCACTGTCATATACCCTTACATGGTATCACTGTAATATACCCTTACATGGTATCACTGTAATATACCCTTACATGGTACCACTGTCATATACCCTTACATGGCACCACTGTCATATACCCTTACATGGTATCACTGTAATATACCCTTACATGGCACCACTGTCATATACCCTTACATGGTACCACTGTCATATACCCTTACATGGTACCACTGTCATATACCCTTACATGGTACCACTGTCATATACCCTTACATGGTATCACTGTCATATACCCTTACATGGTATCACTGTCATATACCCTTACATGGTACCACTGTCATATACCCTTACATGGTACCACTGTCGTATACCCTTACATGGCACCACTGTCATATACCCTTACATGGTACCACTGTCATATACCCTTACATGGTATCACTGTCATATACCCTTACATGGCACCACTGTCATATACCCTTACATGGTACCACTGTCATATACCCTTACATGGTACCACTGTCATATACCCTTACATGGTACCACTGTACTATACCCTTACATGGCACCACTGTAATATACCCTTACATGGTACCACTGTCATATACCCTTACATGGTACCACTGTCATATACCCTTACATGGTACCACTGTCATATACCCTTACATGGTACCACTGTAATATACCCTTACATGGTACCACTGTCATATACCCTTACATGGTACCACTGTAATATACCCTTACATGGTACCACTGTCATATACCCTTACATGGTACCACTGTCATATACCCTTACATGGTACCACTGTCATATACCCTTACATGGTACCACTGTCATATACCCTTACATGGTACCACTGTCATATACCCTTACATGGTACCACTGTACTGTATTTAGCTGCTGCTTGGAAGTCAGTTGTAAAGTCAGTTGTAAAGACAGCTCTGTGGTATTGTCCTGCAGATATGACTCCAGCTAGTCTCACTGTGAGAGGAGAACTCTGAGGGGACGGTATTATTAAGTCCCATGGAAAAGAGGGCCAAACCAAACCCTCTGCCTCTGATCCTGAGCCTTTCTATCTGCTCTGCACTGAGCTGACCTGAGAGACTGTGTCTGTCTGGCTGCTTGACCACATCTTGCCAGATCGGCAGGCTTGGCACTGGCGCTGCTTTAACCTCACCGTCACTGAGACATCTTCACTGAGGCTCTATCTCGGCTCCACAGTGGAGGGCTTCAGTTCACCGTCACTGAGACATCTTCTCCAGCCTCTATCTCGGCTCCACAGCGGAGGGCTTCAGTTCACCGTCACTGAGACATCTTCTCCAGGTTCTATCTCGGCTCCACAGCGGAGGGCTTCTGTTCAGCATCCAACCTTTAACAAGCTAACCGCCCACCCACTCGCCTGCCTGCGCATTTATTGGACAGATGCCAAGTGCAACCCGCTGCCTGAGTAGCCCAGTAGAGTAAGAAGGAAGGCGTGAGGAGGAGGCAGCTGATCTGGACTGAACAGACAGAGTCCCCCATTCTGTTCTCTTGTGAAGACTATTTTATTGACTGAGTGCTGTTCCAGTTCTAATAGACCCTTGTTGCTGGGACTGTCTGCCTGGTTGTCTGTCTGGTCTCTGGGACTCTCTGCCTGGTTGTCTGTCTGGTCTCTGGGACTCTCTGCCTGGTTGTCTGTCTGGTCTCTGGGACTGTCTGCCTGGTTGTCTGTCTGGTCTCTGGGACTGTCTGCCTGGTTGTCTGTCTGGTCTCTGGGACTCTCTGCCTGGTTGTCTGTCTGGTCTCTGGGACTCTCTGCCTGGTTGTCTGTCTGGTCTCTGGGACTCTCTGCCTGGTTGTCTGTCTGGTCTCTGGGACTCACTGCCTGGTTGTCTGTCTGGTCTCTGGAACTCTCTGCCTGGCTCTCTGTCTGGTCTCTGGAACTCTCTGCCTGGTTCTCTGTCTGGTCTCTGGGACTCTCTGCCTGGTTCTCTGTCTGGTCTCTGGGACTCTCTGCCTGGTTCTCTGTCTGGTCTCATGCGTACTGGACATCTCTCCTCTAATGGATTATCTAAGTGGATATGGTTTCCTGTTCCTCTAGCAGCACAAGAGGCAGCTCTATTCCCACTGTTGTAAGGTAACAATCAGGGCTTTTTCTTTCTTATCTCCTTCTCTCTGTGACTCAGTTGACTGACTATGTCCTATTGAGGTCTGCCTTGAGCAAATGAGGAGTTAATTAGTTGGCTGTGAAGCAATGGTTTTGATTCAGGTCCCTCACAATACAGTTTTACAGACTTATTCTGAGCATTGATGTTATGGAACTCTAGCAAAGTGACGCTGGTGAGTAGTGAATATGTTTGGAGCGTCATTTAGCATGGCATTCAGTATGCTCCCATTGTAATGCTGTTGAGTTACTGTCAGACTGTTTGATTTTGTTTTTAAAGGTAGTAGCTATTAGCTAGTCAATAGAAAGTAATACTTTATACAACGTTTTGTCAGCAACACTGCAAACACTTTTGTTATTAGAGGCAACAGGGCTTTGTTAATGGCCTGTACCTTGTTAACAGACTGGTCAGGTTTGTGTTGTGTGTTCTGGAGAATGGCCAGGACAGGTGGTCCCCATGTTGTTGTTCTTGTCTGATTTACTGCTGCTATCACACTATTTTTTTATTTATTTAACCATTATTTAACCAGGTAAAACCCATTGAGATTAAAAACCTATTTTGCGAGGGTGACCTGGCAAGAAGGCAAAACAGGGATATAGCAGCATGTCCATAAAACATTACAGAAAAATACAGAATACACAAAAGACAAAGTGTCACAAGTTAAAGATACAACTGAAGATTAGAAACAACTGCAGTTTTCACAAACAGTGTTGTCGATCAGAGTCTTAAAAACAGGCAAAGACACTAACTCCCCTAACTTTACAATCTTCTGACGCATGTTCCAGGATGAAGGGGCATTATGGGAAAATGATTTTTTTCCCATCTCAGTTCTAGCCTTAGGAACAGACAAGGACAGCAGCGACTGTGAATGAAGATTATATTGAGTGACTGATCTGGGCAGTAAAGAACAGAGATACAAAGGCAGCATGGCAGCCAGGACTAATGCTGTTTCCACAAATAGCCCTCCCTCCCAGAGAGAAAGACAGAGAAAGAGAGAGACAGAAAGGGAGAGATGGAGAGCGAGAGAGGGAGTGTGAGGGACAGAGAGAGACAGAGAGAGACTGTGGGGTTCATGGGACACCGTTTATTGCATGTATTTAGGCTGGAGGACCCTCCACTTCATGTAACTGTTCTTTGTTTAGTTGGGAGGAGACACTCCAGAGTTCTCAACATCCAGAAGAATGTTTGGCTCCGTGAATTGCCTGCATTCTGTTCAGACTGGACATTGGATGACAGAAAGGAGGATAAAACACAGAACTTTGGGGTCTGAGTTAATGCTGGCTGAAAGGTATTGTCAGTACAGTACAGAACAGTACAGTAGAGTAGACCCACATCTCCTCTCATTGTGTGCTTCTATAAATGGCTTATTACTCTAATGGCTATTGCAGGCTCTGAGGGGAGGGAAGCTGTTTCATGTGTTTGAGCGGTTTCCCTTCTTTTTGTGCATGTCCAATGGGTTTCCATGTGCTGTGGACCAGAGGCATAAAATCACTGTAGCAGATCCAGGTTGGGTGGAGTGGGACCGCTGTCTGCTTTCCCTACTCTGTATTCCTTAAGGTCCTGTGTGTGTACCATATTGTCTGACTCTCAAATGGCTCCCTATTCCCTTTATAGTGCACTACTTTATACAAGGCCCATAGAGATCTGGTCAAAAGTAGTGCACTATATAGGAAATAGGGAGCCATTTGGTATGCATCCTATGTACTGTAGTTCAGGGCAAGAGGATGTAGCTGGTTACAGGGGAAGGTTGTTGTAGTACTCAGCTGTGTGAAACCCACCCTGTCAGCTAACAGGACAGCTCTGTAAACAAAACCATCTGAGAACGTAGTAGGACTTAACAGTGAAGGACATGGACCTGGTGGCTGTAGCTACGCTGCAACAATATCCATCCCTGAATTCTAGTGGGGAAACCTGTCACCATGTACAGTAACAGTACAGTACAATAACCTCTACAGTGTTTATCCAGCATATCTCTCATCCTCGTCTCTCCCCTCTCAAAGCCACAGCACCACAGGTTTAGGTCTTTTTAGGAGATGCTAAACTGAAATAAACTATAGTTATGTTCCTGGTTGGACACTCCTGAAGTCTGATAGTATCACGGACACACACAAACACACACACACACACACACACACACACACACACACACACACACACACACACACACACACACACACACACACACACACACACACACACACACACACACACACACACACACACACACACACACACACACACACACACACACACACACAATCACAGTGGTTTGTTCTGTCTCTCTGCAGTCAGATATTGGAGGAGGAGAAGCTCCAGCAGAAGGAGAGGACACGTATGGAGATGAGACGTCAGGTCTCTGTGTCCTGGGACTCAGGGGGGCCTGACGAGGCGCCGCCTAAAGTAAGAGCTTACACACACACACACACACACACACACACACACACATATAGAGGGAGAGAGTCACACACACACTCACAGATGCACACTTTTAGACACACACACACAGAAGCACATTAATAGACACATACACACACACACACACACACACACACACAGAAGCACATTAATAGACACACACACACACACAGCGACTTTATGCCTTGGCCACGAGGAGGTCACAGACGTCATCATCAACGCCTATCTTGGCAGTCAGTCTATCAGTTGGCTGCTCCCATTACAAGAGGAGTTTTCATGGTATGACATCTGTAAACACTGTACACAAATACAACAGTACAGTCAAGCTTGAGGCCTTAGTCAGTGACTCCCTCAGGAATTACACATAGAGTCAGGTGGGGTCTACATGCTTGGAGCCACAATTTCAGTTCTGCTGGTCAGACTGTCTGTCCGTTAGACATTATTCTGAGAGAAACGTTCTTCGTAGCTTCACTTCTTCCATCCTCCAATGTTATTTAGAGAGCTTTCATTTTCTATCTGATATACTAATGTCATTTCTGTTCCCAGTTTTCTCTCTGCTGCAGCTGTTTGCCTTATCTAAAGCCTTATCTATTGTTAACCCATGGTCCTATTCTCAGGAACTAGTCTCCACCATGGACAAACACTGCTGGCTGCTGTGACTGAACAGCTCTGTGTACAGTCACCATATCAACTCAGCAAAAAAAGAAACATCTTCTCACTGTCAACTGCGTTTATTTTCAGCAAACTTAACATCCGTAAATTTCAACAGATTCAACAACTGAGACATAAACTGAACAAGTTCCACAGACATGTGACTAACAGAAATGTGTCCCTGAACAAAGGGGGGTCAAAATCAAAAGTAAGTCAGTATCTGGTGTGGCCACCAGCTGCATTAAGTACTGCAGTGCATCTCCTCCTCATGGACTGCACCAGATTTGCCAGTTCTTGCTGTGAGATGTTACCCCACTCTTCCACCAAGGCACCTGCAAGTTCCCGGACAATTCTGTGGGGAATGGCCCTAGCTCTCACCCTCCGATCCAACAGGTCCCAGACGTGCTCAATGGGATTGAGATCCGGGCTCTTCGCTGGCCATGGCAGAACACTGACAGTACTGTCTTGCAGGAAATCACGCACAGAACAAGCAGTATGGCTGGTGGCACTGTCATGCTGGAGGGTCATGTCAGGATGAGCCTGCAGGAAGAGTACCACATGAGGGAGGAGCATGTCTTCCCTGTAATGTACAGCGTTGAGATTGCCTGCAATGACAACAAGCTCAGTCCGATGATGCTGTGACACACCGCCCCAGACAATGACGGACCCTCCACCTCCAAATCGATCCAGCTCCAGAGTACAGTCCTCGGTGTAACGCTCATTCCTTTGACGATAAATGCGAATCCGACCATCACCCCTGGTGAGACAAAACCACGACTCGTCAGTGAAGAGCACTTTTTGCGAGTCCTGTCTGCTCCAGCGACGGTGGGTTTGTGCCCATAGGCAACGTTATTGTCGGTGATGTCTGGTGAGGACCTGCCTTACAACAGGCCTACAAGCCCTCAGTCCAGCCTCTCTCAGCCTATTGAGGACAGTCTGAGCACTGATGGAGGGATTGTGCATTCCTGGTGTAACTCAGGCAGTTGTTGTTGCCATCCTGTACCTGTCCTGCAGGTGTGATGTTCAGATGTACCGATCCTGTTCAGGTGTTGTTACACGTGGTCTGCCACTGCAAGGACGATCAGCTGTCCGTCCTGTCTCCCTGTAGCGCTGTCTTAGGCGTCTCAGTACGGACACTGCAATTTATTGCCCTGGCCACATCTGCAGTCCTCATGCCTCCTTGCAGCATGCCTAAGGCACGTTCACGCAGATGAGCAGGGACTCTGGGCATCTTTCTTTTGGTTTTAGTGTTTTAGTGTCCTAAGTTTTCATAACTGTGACTTTAATTGCCTACCGTCTGTAAGCTGTTAGTGTCTTAATGACCGTTCCACAGGTGCATGTTCACTAACTGTTTATGGTTCATTGAACAAGCATGGGAAACAGTGTTTAAACCCTTTACAATTATCTTTCAGGGTTATCTATGTTTATAACCACCATTTCTCTTCTAATACTGTGTGATAACTATTTTATCAAGAGACTATTTTATCAAGGGAATCTTTTATCAAGGGACTATTTTATCAGGGGACTATTTTATCAAGGGATTATTTTGTCATGGGACTATTTTGTCAAGGGACTATTTTGTCAAGGGACTATTTTATCAAGGGACTATTTTATCAAGAGACTATTTTATCAAGGGACTATTTTAATCAGGGGACTATTTTATCAGGGGGCTATTTTGTCAAGGGACTATTTTATCAAGGGACTATTTTATCAAGAGACTATTTTATCAAGGGACTATTTTGTCAAGAGACTATTTTATCAAGGGACTATTTTATCAATAGACTATTTTATGTGACTACACTGTCCCCCTCTTACTGACTGCCTTGCTGTTCTCCCCCACTGACTACCTAGCTCTCCGCCCCACTGACTACCCTGCTCTCCTCCCCAGCTGACTTCCCTGCTCTCCTTCCCCATTAGTTCCTCTACCAGCTCTCTGCTTACTGCTTATCACCCAGCTGACTTTGTCTTCAGCAATGTTCCATCATGTCTCAATGTGCTTGTTATGTCTCTGTCTGTGTGTCTGACCACATCTCCCTGTGTCTCAGTGTCTCTGTTCCCTTGTCTCCCTCCGTCTAGCCGTCTGTCTGGTCCCTCCCTCCCTCCGTCTGTCTGTCTGTCTGTCTGTCTGTCTGTCTGTCTGTCTGTCTGTCTGTCTGTCTGTCTGTCTGTCTGTCTGTCTGTCTGTCTGGTCCCTCCATCTGTCTGTCTGTCTGTCTGTCTGTCTGTCTGTCTGTCTGTCTGTCTGTCTGTCTGTCTGTCTGTCTGTCTGTCTGTCTCGTCCCTCCGTCTGTCTGTCTCGTCCGTCCGTCCGTCCATCCGTCTGGTCTGTCTGCCTGTCTGTCTGTCTGGTCCCTCCATCTGTCTGGTCCCTCCACATGTCTGTCTGTCTGTCTGTCTGTCTGTCTGTCTGTCTGTCTGTCTGTCTGTCTGTCTGTCTGTCTGTCTGTCTGTCTGTCTGGTCCCTCCATCTGTCTGTCTGTCTGTCTGTCTGTCTGTCTGTCTGTCTGTCTGTCTGTCTGTCTGTCTGTCTGTCTGTCTGTCTGTCTGTCTGTCTGTCTGTCTGTCTCGTCCCTCCGTCTGTCTGTCTCGTCCGTCCGTCCGTCCATCCGTCTGGTCTGTCTGCCTGTCTGTCTGTCTGGTCCCTCCATCTGTCTGGTCCCTCCACATGTCTGTCTGTCTGTCTGTCTGTCTGTCTGTCTGTCTGTCTGTCTGTCTGTCTGTCTGTCTGTCTGTCTGTCTGTCTGTCTGTCTGTCTGTCTGTCTGTCTGTCTGTCTGTCTGTCTGTCTGTCTGTCCGTCCGTCTGTCTGTCCTTGCAGCAAAGCTTTAGTCTGGAAGGTCTGTCGGCGCCTATACCTCAACGCTTTGGCTTTCAGCCCTCCCTGTGCTTTGGCTCTCAGCCCTCCCTGTGCTTTGGCTTTCAGCCCTCCCTGTGCTTTGGCTTTCAGCCATCCATGTGCTTTGGCTCTCAGCCATCCCTGTGCTTTGGCTCTCAGCCATCCCTGTGCTTTGGCTCTCAGCCATCCCTGTGCTTTGACTCTCAGCCATCCCTGTGCTTTGACTCTCAGCCATCCCTGTGCTTTGGCTCTCAGCCCTCCCTGTGCTTTGGCTCTCAGCCCTCCCTGTGCTTTAGCTCTCAGCCATCCCTGTGCTTTGGCTCTCAGCCCTTCCTGTGCTTTGGCTCTCAGCCCTCCCTGTGCTTTGGCTCTCAGCCCTCCCTGTGCTTTGGCTCTCAGCCCTCCCTGTGCTTTGGCTCTCAGCCCTCCCTGTGCTTTGGCTCTCAGCCATCCCTGTGCTTTGGCTGTCAGCCATCCCTGTGCTTTGGCTGTCAGCCCTCCCTGTGCTTTGGCTCTCAGCCCTCCCTGTGCTTTGGCTCTCAGCCCTCCCTGTGCTTTGGCTCTCAGCCCTCCCTGTGCTTTGGCTCTCAGCCCTCCCTGTGCTTTGGCTGTCAGCCCTTCCTGTGCTTTGGCGAGCGCCCCCTCCCCACCACCGCTAGTACTACCCCCAACAGTCCTGCCCCCCCACCGTGCAGCCCTGAGGAGACCCTCCATGCCCCCTGCGGTGGTCAGGTCCTCTACCCCACCTCCACACTGACAGGCTGCAGCCACCCCAAAAGCAGCAGCTGACCCATGCAGTCCACAGATCCATACATGCCGGTGGGACAGGACAGGACAGAGGGCCACAGCATTAAATACATCAGAGCTGTAAAGGTTTTGACATACGCCACTCTAGTGGTGTCTCTCTGAAAGACACACAGCAGGGCTGGACACTGTCCAGTTCCAATCCAGGGATTTCAGTGTCAAGTTATGTAGAGAAATCACTGGCTGTTTCTCATAGGGCTCCTGTTAGGATGCAACAGTGATTGTAGTGCTATTTTACTTTGACAAGAGACACAAAATGGCTTCAAATCTAGTTAGGTGATTATTGTGGATCTGTTAAAAGCTGTCGGCTAATACTTACACTGAATATGATGGCAAACACACTAGAGTAACATTAAATTACATTTAGAATTAAATAATGTTTTGGTCCATCGTAGATTTAGTGATTTTCTTTGTTGAATATTGTGACACTAAGCTGTATGGAAAGCGGCATGTTGTCTTAACACATGCTAACACAATGTGCCTTGGCCTTGTGGGGGAAATGCTATTGAAATGTCCTCAGGTTGTCACTCACTTTCAGAGCCTGTGTAGGATGCTTGTGTAATCCTTGTCCCAAATGGCACCCTTTTCCCCTATGTAGTGTATACTTTTGACCTCGGCCCATAGGCCTCTGGTGGAAAGAAGGGCACAATGTTAGGGAACAGGGTTCCATTTGGGATGCAGTATACAGTACTGTACAGCAGGGTGACGTCAAACACATGGTGGTCTCCTCCCACCAGATCTCTGGATGATGCAATCTATTGTTGTTCTACCATGAAAACATGCTGCTCTCATTGGTCCTTTTTCAACACGGTTGGTTGATGCTTCCATTGTCGTCATCTTAGCCATCCTAACGTTGTGTACAACCATGTAGAATTTCTTCCTGTTTTATGATGTTTCTATTGTACGTGTTCTAAATGAGAATCTGAACTCTGTATCTTGCACATCATTTCATGTTTCATTTCCACAGTGTTGTCACATGTTGTAACTTACAGCCTGTTGTGTTTCGTTCACTGTCTTTTGCTAATCGGGAGGTTTGGCCTCAAGAAGCTTACTGTGAAAAGGTCTGGAAGGTAGATGTCTCGCTATGATTAAATATAAGGAAAGTCTGAGTGCAATGCTCAGTGGAGGAGGAGATTGTTGCCTGCCTGCCTATCAACAAGTCACCCTGAATTGGAGATGATTATTCTACCCTCATCCCCCCCCCCTCCCCCCCCGCACCAAAAATAACCAGCAACTCTACTAAGTCCAGCACCAGAACTCTCATGTAACTTTTTTGTGGATGTTGAACTAACCGCCTGCTTGTTTCATAGCCTTTCTTTGTTTCTCTTTTGGACAGCTCTAACTCTGTCCACACACATTGCATCTGTAGTTTGTGTGCCAGTCAGGTGTGTGTGTGTGTGTGTGTGTGTGTGTGTGTGTGTGTGTGTGTGTGTGTGTGTGTGTGTGTGTGTGTGTGTGTGTGTGTGTGTGTGTGTGTGTGTGTGTGTGTGTGTGTGTGTGTGTGTGTGTGTGTGTGCGCCAGTCAGTGTGTGTGTGCCAGTCAGTGTGTGTGTGCGCCAGTCAGTGTGTGTGTGCGCCAGTCAGTGTGTGTGTGTGCCAGTCAGTGTGTGTGTGTGTGTGTGTGCGCCAGTCAGTGTGTGTGTGCGCCAGTCAGTGTGTGTGTGCCAGTCAGTGTGTGTGTGTGTGCCAGTCAGTGTGTGTGTGTGTGTGTGTGCCAGTCAGTGTGTGTGTGTGCCAGTCAGTGTGTGTGTGCGCCAGTCAGTGTGTGTGTGTGTGCCAGTCAGTGTGTGTGTGCGCCAGTCAATGTGTGTGTGCGCCAGTCAGTGTGTGTGTGTGTGCCAGTCAGGTGTGTGTGTGTGTGTGTGTGTGTGTGTGTGTGTGTGTGTGTGTGTGTGTGTGTGTGTGTGTGTGTGTGTGTGTGTGTGTGTGTGTGCCTAGCTCTATCTAACCCAGACCTAGCTATGGATGTGAAACAGCAGCAGCAGCATGTATTTAACAGAACTCTCTGTCTCTCTCTCTATAGCCCAGCAGACCAGGGTACCCAAGCCCACGCTCCAGTGAGGGGTTCTACCCCAGCCCACAGCACCTGGGGCAGCCCACCCACTACCAGGTAGAGCAAGGAGAGCTGGTACACGGGGGGGCAGCCCACCCACTACCAGGTAGCGCAAGGAGAGCTGGTACACGTGGGGGGTAGCCCACCCACTACCAGGTAGAGCAAGGAGAGCTGGTACACGTGGGGGGTAGCCCACCCACTACCAGGTAGAGCAAGGAGAGTTGGTACACGGGGGGCCAGCCCACCCACTACCAGGTAGAACAAGGAGAGCTGGTACACGGGGGGCCAGCCCACCCACTACCAGGTAGAACAAGGAGAGCTGGTACACGGGGGGGCAGCCCACCCACTACCAGGTAGAGCAAGGAGAGCTGGTACACGGGGGGGCAGCCCACCCACTACCAGGTAGAGCAAGGAGAGCTGGTACACGGGGGGCCAGCCCACCCACTACCAGGTAGAGCAAGGAGAGCTGGTACACGGGGGGGCAGCCCACCCACTACCAGGTAGAACAAGGAGAGCTGGTACACGGGGGGGCAGCCCACCCACTACCAGGTAGAGCAAGGAGAGCTGGTACACGGGGGGGCAGCCCACCCACTACCAGGTAGAGCAAGGAGAGCTGGTACACGGGGGGGCAGCCCACCCACTACCAGGTAGAACAAGGAGAGCTGGTACACGGGGGGGCAGCCCACCCACTACCAGGTAGAGCAAGGAGAGCTGGTACACGGGGGGGGTAGCCCACCCACTACCAGGTAGAGCAAGGAGAGCTGGTACACGGGGGGGCAGCCCACCCACTACCAGGTAGAGCAAGGAGAGCTGGTACATTGTGTTATAAAATAGTTGTAACAGCCCACCCACTACCAGGTAGAGCAAGGAGAGCTGGTACACGGGGGGGCAGGTAGCCTAGCGGTTAAGAGCGTTGGACCAGTAACCAAAATATTACTGGTTTAAATCCCCGAGCCGACTAGGTGACAAATCTGTCGATGTACCGTTGAGCAAGGTACTTAACCCTAACTGCTCCTGTAAATCGCTCTGGATAAGAGTGTCTGCTAAATGACTCAAATGTAAATGTTAAATGTGTTATAACAGCATAACCACTAGCAGGTAGAGCAAGGAGAGATGGTACATTGTGTTATAAAGTAGTTATAACAGCATAACCACTAGCAGGTAGAGCAAGGAGAGTAGGTACATTGTGTTATAAAGTAGTTATAACAGCATAACCACTAGCAGGTAGAGCAAGGAGAGTAGGTACATTGTGTTATAAAGTAGTTATAACAGCATAACCACTAGCAGGTAGAGCAAGGAGAGCTGGTACATTGTGTTATAAAGTAGTTATAAAAGCATAATCACTAGCAGGTAGAGCAAGGAGAGATGGTACATTGTGTTATAAAGTAGTTATAAAAGCATAATCACTAGCAGGTAGAGCAAGGAGAGATGGTACATTGTGTTATAAAGTAGTTATAAAAGCATAACCACTAGCAGGTAGAGCAAGGAGAGATGGTACATTGTGTTATAAAGTAGTTATAACAGCATAACCACTAGCAGGTAGAGCAAGGAGAGATGGTACATTGTGTTATAAAGTAGTTATAACAGCATAACCACTAGCAGGTAGCCTAGCTACTACAACACACTGACAGAGAGACATGAGACTGTGCGTTTATACAGTAGTTATAACAGTATAACCACTAGCAGGTAGCCTTGCTACTACAACACACTGACAGAGAGACATGAGACTGCACCCTGTGTTTATACAGTAGTTATAACAGCATAACCACTAGCAGGTAGCCTAGCTACTACAACACACTGACAGAGAGACATGAGACAGTACCCTGTGTTTATACAGTAGTTATAACAGCATAACCACTAGCAGGTAGCCTAGCTACTACAACACACTGACAGAGAGACATGAGACTGTGTGTTTATACAGTAGTTATAACAGCATAACCACTAGCAGGTAGCCTAGCTACTACAACACACTGACAGAGAGACATGAGACAGTACCCTGTGTTTATACAGTAGTTATAACAGCATAACCACTAGCAGGTAGCCTAGCTACTACAACACACTGACAGAGAGACATGAGACAGTACCCTGTGTTTATACAGTAGTTATAACAGCATAACCACTAGCAGGTAGCCTAGCTACTACAACACACTGACAGAGAGACATGAGACTGTGTGTTTATACAGTAGTTATAACAGCATAACCACTAGCAGGTAGCCTAGCTACTACAACACACTGACAGAGAGACATGAGACAGTACCCTGTGTTTATACAGTAGTTATAACAGCATAACCACTAGCAGGTAGCCTTGCTACTACAACACACTGACAGAGAGATATGAGACGGTGTGTTTATACAGTAGTTATAACAGGCTTTTCCCTAGATGTCATGGGATTCTGTTTTGGTAGTTGGGATATTGGGGGTTCCTGATCTAAGTAGATACATTACTAATTCAAAGGCCCCTGTCCTTCCCAGATGGCAGGATACACAGGCCCCCACGGCATGCCCTCCATGACCAGTGGGATGTACCCTCCCCAGGCCTCCCACGATCCCCATGACACCTGGAACCACCACCGACAGCAGGACCTCCCCATGTGGTCCCCCAACATGGAGGTAAGGATCTGGGGATGGACCAGTGTTGTACACCTGGTGCTCCTAGTAACAAGATGGTAATGTAGTAGCGATTGAGGTTGGTGAGGGACAATGCACTGATTCTCTCTCTCTCAATCTCTCTTTTTCTCTCTTTCTTTCTTTTTATCTCTCTCCCAATTTCTCTCTCTCTCTCTTTCTCTCTCTTTCTCTCTCTTTCTCTCTCTTTCTCTCTCTTTCGCTCTCTCTCTCTCTCTCTCTCTCTCTCTCTCTCTCTCTCTCTCTCTCTCTCTGTGTCTGTCTGTCTCAGGACATGGGGGCTCTGGACATGCAGGTGATGGGTCAGGTTCTCCCCCCCCTCCTGATGGAGGAACAGCTGATGATGCAACAGCAGCAGATGGAGGAGGACCAGCGGTGGCTGGAGCAGGAGGAACGCTTCCTGGTAATAACACACACTATATATACATACACACATACCACACACACACACATACCCCACACACAGACACACTATATATACATACACCCATACCACACACACGCACTATATATACATACACACATACACATACCACATACACACATATACAAGCACACACACACACACTATATATACATACACACATACCACACACACAAACCACACACATACCACACACATACCACACACACACATAATCGTTGTACATACCTGCCTCCTGTAACCCCTCTGATAGTGATGCAGGAGATAACAGACTTGCCCCTTCATGTTCTGTTTTCAGGGTGTTTACTTACAACTGTAATGTCTGACACAAAGGTAGATCATCATTCCTTGGAAAGCCCTGTGTTAATTGTGCACAGATGTCGTACATTATGTTTTGCACTGGCTTCATACCCCTCAGTTATTTTAGTAGTACCGTATCATTATCTCTGAGATCTGTCCCAGAGCGCCTCAGTTCACTTCCTGGATCAGTTTTTACTTTCAATGGACAAAGACGTTTTCAGAGAAGAAAAGGGGAAACAAAAACCGTCGTCTTATGTTTTTCAGACCTTTGGCAAAGCTGTCAAGTTTTGTGTGTTCTCAAAGTTTTATAATGTGTGTGTGTGTGTGTGTGTGTGTGTGTGTGTGTGTGTGTGTGTGTGTGTGTGTGTGTGTGTGTGTGTGTGTGTGTGTGTGTGTGTGTGTGTGTGTGTGTGTGGGTGTGTGTGTGTGTGTGTGCGCGCGTGCGCATGGCTAAAGCAAATTCCTAGCTAATGATAGTTTTGTCCCTCCATGCGCTGTCAAGTATGGTAAACTTATTTTGACCCACAGTTGGTGAAAGCCAAATGATCTTTGCTGGAAAGCTGAGTAGGTTGTATGTAGTTTAGACCCGTAGACACATTTCATACAAGGGGAGGGACTACTAGAAGAAAGGAAGGAGAGAGATAGATAGGGAGGGAGAAAGAGACAGGGTGAGAGAGCGAGAGATAGAGACAGTGAGGGATAGATAGAGAGACAAAGAGGGAGACCGCTATCTGGCTGCATGTTCACTTTGTGTGAGACAGTCAGCGAGCCAGTCAGTCAGTAAGTCAGCGAGCCAGTCAGTCAGTAAGTCAGCGAGCCAGTCAGTCAGCGAGCCAGTCAGTCAGTGAGCCAAACCGTGTAAACAGGAGTAAAAGTGGGGAACCTCTCTCATCCTGTTGATGGAATTCCTAGCAGCTCGCTCCATGCTCTCCTCCCAGGCACTGAAACACCCAGCAGAGAACAGCAGTCCAAAGGATGCAGGTTTTCAAGTCCTGCCTCGGAAAACTGGTACAGCATTAGGGAAGGAGGGAGGGAAGGAGAGAGGAATGCCAGTAGTTTGGCAGGCAGCTGGCGTGAGACTGAAATTTTAATAAGTTAACGGGCAAAGCAGCAGCAGGAGTACATTTGCTGCGCTGCGGGATTCTAAGCTGTGTACATCTGTTCCTTCTGTGTTGAAGTGTTACAAAGATAAATAATTGAATGTGCCTACTACTGTAATGTTAAAATATATTAGCATACTAGAGAAAATATTAACATACTAGAAAAAATATTAACATACTAGAATTGATGCGCATCAAGAAATAACAGCGACAAGTGCACTGGAAAACCATTTAAAATAACTTTCGGTGCGTTACAGCGCATTAGATAAAGTCCCTCAGAAGATGTGGTTTTAGCTGCAATCTAATGTCGACTTAGCTTGTGGAAAACGGTATCGAGCTAGGTAAGGGTGTTACGCATGCGCAGTTGTTGGGTCTCGAGCTTTCTGCAAGTTGGATGAGCAGCGCATTTACCTCAGCAACAGAAAGTCACTTCAACGCCTAGCTAGCTTACATTAGCTGAAACCCTATATTACAATACAACACACACAAATAATAATGACGACTCCAAGGATCAAGTGGAGAATGTCTCATGTTACCATTTTGTCCTGTGTTTACGTAGCAGTGATTTGTATTTGTCATGATATTGTATATTAATTTAGATTTGATCTGACTGATTTGAATATCAGTGCATCAGATGTCATACCACTGTTATAGCAAAGTAATGTCCATTATCACTGTGATATAGAGAAATAAGGATTGTTTTCCACTTTGAAATCAGTCTGATCATTTGTTTGTTTGTTCGTTCGATCATTCATTTAACCTGCTGTGTCTCTCTCGGTCACAACCAGAAGCCGGATTCAAGGAATTCCAGAGGCAGCATTGACCGGGATGACTGCATCCTCCAAGGCCCAGTAAGTCTCCTCTTTCTACTTGGTTTTCCTGGATGGAATAACAGTCAACGCTATCTCCTTTTCTCTTTACCTCTCTCACAAATATGCAAAATACCTTGGGCTTTCACTCAAAAGAAGTTAAAGAGATTTTGTCTGGGGGGGGGGGGGGGGTCCCGTCAATGTCTGTGCTTGTTGTACCACTCCTAGCCTGGGGTTGTGTATGAGTTATACAGTGAGTCAGTGAGTATTACAGTGAGTCAGTCGTACAGTGGGAGAGAACACTCCCAGACAGCCTGTGTAGTAACTCTAGAGGCTCAAGTCAATCAAACCAGTATTTCTGTATTTACGCAGTAGTGCAGTATATTAGCAGGCAGAAATGTTTTCCTTACTGAATGGTTTTGTGGTAAAATAGCAACAGACAGATAGATGCTATAGGTTTTTAAAACACGACTTGGGCTCAGAGAGCTTCAACATATAAATGCATAATAGATACAGTGCATTCGGAAAGTATTCAGACCCCTATTTTTCCACATTTTGTTACGTTACAACCTTATTCCAAAATATATTAAATAAATACAAATTCCCATCAATCTACACGCAATACCCCATAATGACAAAGCATAAACAGGTTTTTAGAAAATTTTTCAAATGTATTCAAAATAGAAAACTGAAATACCTTATTTACATAAGTATTCAGACCCTTAGCTATGAAACTCAAAATTGAGCTCAGGTGCGACCTGTTTCTATTGATCATCCTCGAGATGTTTCTACAACTTGATTGTTGTCCAGCTGGGGTAAATTCAATTGATTGGACGTGATTTGGAAAGGCACACACCTGTCTATATAAGGTCTCACAGTTGACAGTGCATGTCAGAGCAAAAACCAAGCCATGAGGTCGAAGGAATTGTCCGAAGAGCTCCGAGACAGAATTGTGTCAAGGCACAGATCTGGGGAAGGGTACCAAATAATATCTGCAGCATTGAAGGGCCCCAAGAACACAGTGGCCTCCATCATTCTTAAATTAAGTTTGGAACCACCAAAACTCTTCCTAGAGCTGGCCGCCCAGCCAAACTGAGCAATCGGGGAAGAAGGGCTTTGGTCAGGGAGGTGACCAAGATCCTGATGGTCACTCTGACAGAGCTCCAGAGTTCCTCTGTGAAAATGGGAGAACCTTCCAGAAGGACAACCATCTCTGCAGCACTCCACGAATCAAGCCTTTATGGTAGAGTGGCCAGATGGAAGCCACTCCTCAGTAAAAGGCACATGACAGCCCGCTTGGAGTTTGCCAAAAGATACCTAAAGGACTCTCAGACCATGAGAAACAAGATTCTCTGGACTGATGAAACCAAGATTGAACTCTTTGGCCTGAATGCCAAACGTCACGTCTGGAGGAAACCTGGCATCATCCCTACGATGAAACATGGTGGTGGCTGCATCATGCTGTGGGAATGTTTTTCAGCGGCAGGGACTGGGAGACTAGTCAGGATCGAGGGAAAGATGAACAGAGCAAAGTACAGAGAGATCCTTGATGAAAACCTGCTCAAGAGCACTCAGGACCTCAGACTGGGGTGAAGGTTCACCTTCCAACAGGACAACGACCCTAAGTACACAGCCAAGACAACTCAAGAGTGGCATTCTCTGAATGTCCTTGAGTTGCCTAGCTAGAGCCCGGACTTGAACCCAATCTAACATCTCTGGAGAGACCTGAAAATAGCTGTGCAGCAACGCTCCCCATCCAACCTGACAGAACTTGAGAGGATCTGCAAAGAATGGGAGAAACTCCCCAAACACAGATGTGCCAAGCTTGTAGCTCCATACCCAAGAAGACTCGAGGTTGTAATCGCTGCCAATGGTGCTTCAACAAAGTACTGAGTAAAGGGTGTAAATCCTTATGTAATTGTGATAAAAAACATTTTTTTTCCAAAATGTGTAAAAAGTCAAGCGGTCTGAATACTTTCTGAATGCACTGTACATGCTTACTACATAGGCATTCCATAAGAAAGTTTTATGTATTTGTTTTAGCACTCTGGGGATTTACCTTCAACTGGAAAAGGGAAAGTCAAGGGGTTAACAGATTCACACAGATCATCTTGGGACCAACAATTGTAAATATATATTGATAATTTAAAAAAAGAGAATGGTTGAAGATTTTGTCTTTGCTCTTTGAATTCACATTAGGAAACCAACATGTTTACTGGGCTTAAAAGGAGAAGAAAAGAACACTGACTGATATGAAGGAATATCCATCTGTTCTCATGTATAGAATATATCATGTAGAACTATCTGAATATAGAATGTAGAACTGTTTGAACATAGAACGTAGAACTATTAGAACATAGAATGTAGAACTGTTAGAACATATAATGTAGAACTGTTAGAACATAGAATGTAGAACTATTAGAATGTAGAACTATTTGGACATAGAACGTAGAACTATTAGGACATAGAACTATTAGGACGTAGAACTATTAGGACATAGAATGTAGAACTATTAGAACATAGAATGTAGAACTGTTAGAATGTAGAACTATTAGAACATAGAATATAGAACTATTAGGACAATGAACGTAGAACTATTAGGACATAGAATGTAGAACTATTAGAACATAGAATGTAGAACTATGAGAACGTAGAATGCAGAACTATTAGGAGATAGAATGTGGAACTATTAGAACATAGAACTATTAGGACATAGAATGTAGAACTATTAGAACAGAGAATGTAGAACTATTTAATTTGTTCCCTGTCATTGCTCAGTATCATTACATTGAGCTGTATGGACAGCTGTGTTCTGAGCTGCATGGACCATTAGAAGGGTATAGCCCCAAACCAAACCCACTCTTAGTTTAAAACACCGCCCGCATTAATGCAGCAGCTCTCATGCAATCCACTCTATTTTACTGGGCAATTTGCAAAACCAAAATCTTGCTTCATGGCGAGATAACTGTCAGAATCTGTCTCCCTGATAATAATTATAGCCAGGCAGAGGATGAAGCCAAGGAGTGATGGATAGCCGTTTAGCATGTTGAGTTGATGCACAAAAATATTGAATACAACTCTCAATAACCTCTAGGCTATTCTGTAAACTTCAATCAGCAAGTGTTTTATTGACTTACATTTAAACAGGGAATACTGCATATGGTCTGTTCTACAGTTTGTTTTAGGGCTATCACAGTAAAGCAGAGATGTGTTTTTACTGTGGAACGCCATGTAAACTGGTGGTTGGCTGTGGTCCGGTTAGGTCTGTGTATCTAAGCAGCAGGAGTATTTTGAGTGTTGGTGGAGAGACCACAACAACACAGATGACACCAGAGAGACTGCTCACTGGGATGTTGTGGAAAAACACTGTTGGAAATGTGGAATGAATCCTGCTGGTTTATTTCAACTGCTTGTTTGTGTTTGTTTGTGCAGACAGGAAACCAGCACATATACCAACCCATAGGCAAACCAGGTAATGTCTCAGCCAATGTAATTACCTTACACGTATTGTTTTCACTGGTTCTCTGGCTCTAACTCTGACTGGCTCTAACTCTGACTGGCTCTGACTCTGACTGTCTCTGACTCTGACTGGCTCTGACTCTGACTGGCTCTAACTCTGACTGGCTCTAACTCTGACTCTGACTGGCTCTAACTCTGACTGGCTCTGACTAACTCTGACTGGCTCTGACTCTGACTGGCTCTGACTCTGACTGGCTCTAACTCTGACTGGCTCTGACTAACTCTGACTGGCTCTGACTCTGACTGGCTCTGACTCTGACTGGCTCTAACTCTGACTCTGACTGGCTCTAACTCTGACTGGCTCTGACTCTGACTGGCTCTGACTCTGACTGGCTCTAACTCTGACTGGCTCTGACTAACTCTGACTGGCTCTGACTCTGACTGGCTCTGACTCTGACTGGCTCTAACTCTGACTCTGACTGGCTCTAACTCTGACTGGCTCTGACTAACTCTGACTGGCTCTAACTTTGACTGGCTCTGACTAACTCTGACTGGCTCTAACTCTGACTGGCTCTAACTCTGACTGGCTCTAACTCTGACTCTAACTGGCTCTAACTCTGACTGGCTCTGACACCGACTCTAACTCTGACACCGACTCTAACTCTGACACCGACTCTAACTCTGACACCGACTCTAACTCTGACTGGCTCTAACTCTGACTGGCTCTAACTCTGACTGGCTCTAACTCTGACTCTGACTGGCTCTAACTCTGACTGGCTCTAACTCTAACTCTGACTCTGACTGGCTCTAACTCTAACTGGCTCTAACTCTAACTCTGACTCTGACTGGCTCTAACTCTAACTCTAACTCTAACTCTGACTCTGACTGGCTCTAACTCTGACTGGCTCTAACTCTGACTGGCTCTAACTCTGACTCTGACTGGCTCTAACTCTGACTGGCTCTAACTCTAACTCTGACTCTGACTGGCTCTAACTCTGACTGACTCTGACTAACTCTGACTCCCTCAACTGTTCTAGCACATTCCTCAACCATTTTAACTGCTAAACTATGTTGACAGGCTGACAATTTGACTATTTCTGCTAGGCCTGTGTTAGTTTATGTTGCCATAATAGTAGATATTTGATAGGAATTCAGTTGAATCTGTGAGAGTTTGATAAGGAATGCTACATTCCTGTGCATCTTCCATATAGTCATGCATTGGTTTTATTCCTTATGAAACTGATGATGGGTCCTTTGTCTCAACAGAACATGCATATATTGTACTATATGTTGTAGTTTAAGTATCTGTTTATTCTATTGTACTCAAGTATCTGATGGGTCCTTTGCCTCAACAGAACATGCAGCTCCACCAAAGAAACCTCCCCGTCCTGGAGCCCCCAGTCACCTGGGTAGTCTGGCCAGCCTGAACCCCGTGGACAGCTACAATGAGGGAGTGAAGGTAAGCTGATGCTCACATGTTTATTCTACCATATCTACCAATCAAACTTTACACGCATTCTACAACAATCCAGTGATTTGGCTTTATCGCTCAATTTAAGCCCACAGATTTACAACATGTCTCAAAGTTGTTTACATTTATTTGTAGTTATTGTGTTTTACTTTTTCATGTGCACTCCAAAACAAAGTGTTCATCCATCATTTTAAAGCTAGAATCCTTCATTGAAATGATAACAAAGTGGTTCACCCCACCTCTGTTTTGGTAAAAAGCTGAGGGATGGACCTGGAGAAATGTAACCACGTTCAAATTCATAGACAGAGCTGTGGATGCAAGGACTGACCATCCATGATATCAACATGATAGTTGTAACCATGTTTTGAGGCTAGACATTTACTTTGTTTACAAACATCAGAGTAAAACAAGTTCATATGCTGGGTTCTGATGAGGTACGACAGTTGAACTAAGCTCCTGAGACATTTACAAGTTATATTCTTCAACAATCAATGGGTATATACACTGAGTGGACAAAACATTAAGGACACCTTCCTAATATTGAGTTGCACCCCCTCCCTTTTGCCCTCAGAACAGCCTCAATTTGTCGGGGCATGGACTCTACAATGTGTCGAAAGCGTTCCACAGGGATGCTGGCCCATGTTGACTCCAATGTTTCCCACAGTTGTGTCAAGTTGGCTGGATGTCCTTTGGGTGGTGGACCATTCTTGATACACACAGGAAACTGTTGAGTGTGAAAAACCCAGCAGTGTTGCAGTTCTTGACACAAATCGGTGCGCCTGGCACCTACTACCATAACCATGTCTCAATTGTCTCAAGTCTTAAAAATCCTTCTTTAACCTGTCTCCTCCCCTTCATGAACACTGATTGAAGTGGATTTAACAGGTGACATCAATAAGGGAACATAGCTTTCACCTGGATTCACCTGGTCAGTCTATGTCATGGAAAGATCAGCTGTCCTTAATGTTTTGTACATTCAGTGTTTAATTAATTTATATGTGCAAAAATGGATGTTGCAATTAAGGATTCTATCTTTAAGCTGAGAAGTTCATGACTATGCATCTAAAACATGACTAACTGACCCCATTTCTGTTAGAACATTCCTACATGACTTTACCATGTTGGCCAGATCACAACGACTACCACTGTATTTCAACTACACAGACTTCCCCCTTTTTTATGACACCCAAAAGACCAGACATTTCACTATTTTCCCCAGTGATGGTTACTATGGCAACAGTCCGCTTGAGTTTCTCTGTGTCAGCATAGAGCATCCATGAGTGTTACCTTCCCTAAGTTATCCAAACTGTTAGCTCTGCTCTGCTACCACTGCCTTGGTGTCATTAGGTCTGCGTCACAAATGGCACACTATTCCCTAAATAGTGCACTACAGTACTTTTGACCAGAGTCCTATGGGCCCTGGTCAAAAGCAGTGCAATAAATAGGGAATAGGGGGCCTTTTGGGGTGCACCCTAAGCCTCAGCTAAAGCAGTCCCAGCTGTAGTTCACCCCCTCTCTCCTCCTTCCCCAAACACGCTCATAAATACCACATGATCGACCAGGCAGTTAGGCCTGCAATGCACCCTGGGAAGGAACACACTCTTTCCATTACACTGCCTTCTTACCATCAGCATGGAAAATGATTTAACAAGAGGAATACTCTATCTAATGTGGTTCCTTCTTCCTGAGAAAGAAGCCGACATGTAAACACTGACATGGACATTATCAGCCCATCATGACTGGAACTGAGATGGTCAGACTGGGCTATGATATGATGCATCACAAATGGATTCCTATTCCCTATATAGTGTACTGCTTTTGACCAGAGCCCCATAGGCCCTAGTGGTAAAACGTTTTGCACTATATAGGAAATAGGATGTAATTTGTGACGCTGTACTATCATGTACTCAGTACTGTGCTACCATGGCAACCTGTTCCCTGTTCTGATGAGGGAATTAGTGGGATTCATGCAAAAGATAAAAACAAGTCAAATAAAACACAAAGGCTACATTTACGCAGGCAGCCCAATTCTGATATTTTGCCAGTAATTGGTCTTTTGACCAATCAGATCAGATCCTTTGACAATAATTAGGTACCTTTTCAGAATTGGGCTGCCTGTATAAACACAGACAAAGTTTCATGCCCACAACATTTGAGTCACCACCTCTGTAGATATTTCGGTATTTACTCAACCAACCTCTCCAAAACCATATTTATTTGGATAAAACTTTGCTCTCTGGTGTTGTTCCGTGTATTGTTAATGCTTGTTGCATTAATATTTTCTCCCTCTTCTGTCCCTCTTGCCTCTGCCTTACTGTTGTTGAACTTAGCCCTGGCGGGTAAGAGAACACTGTGAATGTGTGTGTGAACGTTCGTGTGTGTGTGTCTCTGTAGACCTAATTTCTCACAGAATTGTCAATCAGTTGTTATTTGATGCTGAAAAAGCAGGCTATGGGTTGGGTTGTGTATTGGGGTGGGACAATGGAGTCCATCAGTATCTCTGGTAACAGTGAACTTCTAATGCATCATCTGATTTGGGGCGCTTTACAAATGGCACCCCATTCCCTATATAGTGTACTACTTTAGACCAGAGGGCCCTGGTCAGAAGTATAGTATATAAGAAATAGAGTGCCATTTGGGACTCAACCCGGTTCATTCACCTGTTACATTACATTTACATTTTAGTCATTTAGCAGACGCTCTTATCCAGAGCGACTTACAGTAGTGAATGCATACATTTTTCTTTTTTTTTTTTTTTTATTTTTTTTTTTTCTTTTTTTATTTTTTTATTATTTTTTTTTTTTTTTTGTACTGGCCCCCCGTGGGAATCGAACCCACAACCCTGGCGTTGCAAACACATGCTCTACCAACTGAGTCTGTTCACTGAACCACTTTAGCCTTCTCATCCTAATGCATTTCTTCCATTCACCGTACTGACACAACACCTCTTTACCATCGATAAAGTGGGTCATGTAGTGGGCCATATAGAGGTCTTATAGTGGGCCATGTAGAGGTCTTATAGTGGGCCATGTAGAGGTCTTATAGTGGGCCATGTAGAGGTCTTATAGAGGGCCATATAGAGGTCTTATAGAGGGCCATGTAGAGGTCTTATAGTGGGCCATGTAGAGGTCTTATAGTGGGCCATGTAGCAGTCTTATAGTGGGCCATGTAGTGGGCCATATAGAGGTCTTATAGTGGGCCATGTAGAGGTCTTATAGTGGGCCATAGTAGAGGTCTTATAGTGGGCCATGTAGAGGTCTTATAGTGGGCCATGTAGAGGTCTTATAGTGGGCCGTGTAGAGGTCTTATAGTGGGCCATGTAGAGGTCTTATAGTGGGCCATGTAGAGGTCTTATAGTGGGCCATGTAGAGGTCTTATAGTGGGTCGTATAGAGGTCTTATAGTGGGCCATGTAGAGGTATTATAGTGGGCCATGTAGTGGGCCATATAGAGGGCCATATAGAGGTCTTATAGTGGGCCATGTAGTGGGCCATATAGAGGTCTTATAGTGGGCCATATAGAGAACTTATAGTGGGCCATGTAGTGGGCCATATAGAGGTCGTATAGTGGGCCATGTAGTGGGCCATGTAGAGGTCTTATAGTGGGCCATGTAGTGGGCCATATATAGGTCTTGGGGCCACGTAGTGGGCCATATGGAGGTATTATGAGGGCCTGAGGGCCATGTAGAGGTATTATAGTGGGCCATGTAGTGGGCCTGAGGCTTGGGGCCCGTAGTGGGCCATGTAGTGGCTAGTGGCCTGTAGTGGGCCATATAGAGGTATTGTAGTGGGCCATATAGAGGTATTATAGTGGGCCATGTAGAGGTCTTATAGTGGGCCATGTAGTGGGCCATATAGAGGTACTTATAGTGGGCCATATAGAGGTCTTATAGTGGGCCATATAGAGGTCTTATAGTGGGCCATATAGAGGTCTTATAGTGGGCCATATAGAGGTATTAGTAGTAGGCGATATAGAGGTCTTATAGTGGGCCATGTAATGCTTGTGTATGTTCAGATCTGTGTTTGTGTGGCCATAATAATGTGTGTTTGTCTACAACATTGTTTCAAACAACCCTCTGAATCCTAAACGTAACACACTGACTTCTTCCTAAATGGGATCGTGCCTGCACTTTTGACATGATTTAGGATTAATGCTGAATTCCAAATAACTCCATTATAGAATGTATTGTTTATTCCAGATGCTGACATCTTCCTAACATAACCTCTAACCCTCTCTAGACCCGATGTACAATTTCAAGGATATATTTGACTTAATTTAGCCCCTGGTGTTTGTAGAAACTGTCGTTTCAAATTCCTTGGGTTTTTGTCATTGTGATTTACTACCATGAGTGACTGTGGTGTTGACTGACTGGTGATATATACTGCCATCTATTGGTGAGAGTTAAGAAATGCAAGGTTGAACACTATATGAAACATCTGACCCTCTGTGTTATTTCTCCTTCTCTGCTCACAGTGTATTTTTCTCCTTCATTCAGCTCCAGCCTCAGGAGATCAGCCCACCCCCCACTGCTAACCTGGACCGCTCTAATGACAAGGTCTATGAGAATGTCACAGGACTGGTGAAGGCTGTCATAGAGATGTCCAGTAGAATTCAGCCTGCGCCTCCCGAGGAATACGTGCCAATGGTCAAGGTAGGAGAGACACAGTGTTCATTATCTCCACATTCAATCATCAGGGTTCATTGTAGCAAAACCTTTATGTTTCGTTCTTTTTGGAAATGTTTTATCCTTACTGAACATGGCCCAGGGCTTTCTTCCTTGTGGTTCGTGGAGAGCATTTGACCTTTTTTTACCTTTAGCAGACGCTCTGATCCAGAGAGACTTACAGTAGTGAGTGCATACATTTTCATACTGGTCCCCCGTGGGAATCAAACCCACAACCCTGGCGTTGCGAGCACCATGTTCTACCAACTAAGCTACACAGGACAGAGCAGAGTTCTAGGATTGGTTCATATGAGTATATTTGTGTTTCAGGATGTGGGTCTGGCACTGAGGACACTCCTGGCCACAGTGGATGAAACAATCACGTTACTTCCAGCTAGCACACACAGAGAGGTACGTTAACCAGGCATGAGCTATTTCTGGTCCAGTACTATGTTAGTCCCCTCTGCCTTCTCTTATACAGGACATTTTGTTTTAATTAGTTATATAATACTGGAATATGTGCACCCTGTTCATTCTCTGAACCTATTTTTATTTTATCTGTCAATATATAATAATAATAATATTTGGAACATTTATGTTTTAATAAAGTACTATCTTATCTTAAAGGTGGAGATGGCCCAGAAGCTGTTGAACTCTGACCTGGCGGAGCTGATCAACAAGATGAAGCTGGCCCAGCAGTACGTCATGACCAGCCTGCAGCAGGACTACAAGAAACAGATGCTGACAGCCGCCCACGCCCTGGCTGTAGACGCCAAGAACCTTCTAGACGTCATCGACCAGAGCCGGCTCAGGATGTTGGGCCAGGCCCAGCCGCCACCTCACTAGTGCTGGGGGAGGAGGGTGTGGAGTGTGGGATGAACGGACTCAACTCAAAGCTTCTGGCTGAATGACTGTCTGGACAGATGGAAGCCATGTGGGGGCGCCCTTGGGTTTGTTCACCTGTTCTGTCATTTCTAATCAGTGATTACTTCAAGGAAGGGAGGAATGAGGAAGAATGCACTGTGAAGGAATTTGAATGGGGCACTGCTTCTACAGGACCGTCAGATGGACTGGACTCCATGTGCATCACCAGGCAGACTAGCGACCACCTCTGACCCTCACTCCCAACACACCACTACTTTTTATAGACTTGGAATCTTTGAAGAGTTATTTTATTTTATGCTGCACCGATTGTGTCGGCTGACTAACTGTGAATTCCTACAGTCCCAGATTTCATCTGAAGAAGAATCAGGAGGCACACTTCAGAAATTGCTCTCCCCAGAGGACATATGGGAGATGATGTGGACAACACAACTGAACTAGAACCTCTATTCTTTAGTAGACAGAACACTGAACTCCTCACACTACGTCTAACATGTCTGCGTCATTGTTAACACTTGTCACAAGCTCAATAGTGATTCATGGAGGATCACAAACACTGGGATATATTTTGTCTTGGCTCAGTCGGCCATCTTGTCAAATAGGAGAAAATAAAGGATGAAATAAAATGATGACAAAAAGACAAAGCTGTGACAGTGCTTTCCTGTGTTTACGAATGACAGCCAAAGCTGTGACAGTGCTTTCCTGTGTTTACGAATGACAGCCAAAGCTGAGACAGTGCTTTCCTGTGTTTACGAATGACAGCCAAAGGATGGTGTTAGCATGTCATTTATTTTCCTTAATGATGTTTAGCTGAATCTTTAATTTCTCTAATAGTTTAATAGATTTACATTCATATTTTAAACTTCGACATTTCATCAACACATGTTCCCATTTAGCACCAACAGGAATGAATGAATACATTAACGGGTCATCTCAGCAGTACTTCTCATACTAATCAGCTATTACATAAGTCTTATTCATAGCTTACTGACAAGTTACCATGCTTATCATTTAGGTCTATCTGTGATATTTGCTGAGAAGAGAGGGGACACCTATTGCAGTGTATTGACTGACTTTAACATGTACTTCAATCAGTTGAAAATGTAAAGTAATGATATTGTCACGATTCCCACCGACGGTGGGGCCCCCTCCTGCTCGGGTGGCGCTCGGCGGTCGTCGTCACCGGCCTATTAGCTGCCACCAATTCCCTTTTGCTTTTCCCCTTTTTTGATTTTGGACACCTGTGGTCAATTAGCCATTAGTGGGGCTATTTAGTTTAGCTGGCCCGCTCCTTGTTGTGCGGGATTGATTGTTGTATGTCGACTGTCTTGTTGTCGGCTTGGCATTGTCGCTGATTGTATTTATTCCCCTGTGCTTGGGAACTTTGTTTTTTTTCCTTCAAGTGTTATTAAAAACACCACTCCCTGTGTTCGTTGCTTCCTGCGCCTCATTCCTGCAAACGCGACGACCAAAGCCCTTACAGAATCCCGCACCATCTGAAAAGGCATGGAATCAGCGGGAGCAGCGGGCACTCCTCTGCCCTCGATGGAGGAACGCGTGCTCCACCACACGACGGTCCTACACCGCATCGGATCGGCAATGGACCAGATGATGGAGAGGATGGACCGATGGGAGAGAAGTGGTATCCTCTCCACCTCCCCCGATACAGCCATCTTCGCCTCCCACGACGTCTGGCTCTGGTGCGCTTCGTTTGGCGCTCCCAAGGGGCGGCGGCTGGGTGCCAGGGGTTTTTGCTCCAGCTTGAGCTGTACCTGGCCACCGTCAGACCTGCTCCCACGGGAGAGGAGAGCGTGAGTGCCCTCGTTTCCTGCCTGACGGGCCAAGCTCTGGAGTGGGCTAATGCGGTCTGGAACGGTCCAGACTCGGCGAGGGACCACTACCCAGAGTTCACCCGCCGCTTTCGGGGTGGAACGACAGGGCCCTCATAGACCACTACCGCTGCAGTCTCCGGGTGGACGTCCGCAGGGAGCTGGCCTGTCGGGACACAGCTCTGTCCCTGGACGAGCTGATAGACATGTCCATACGTCTGGACAATTTGCTGGCTGCCCGCGGGTGTTCGGAGAGGGTCCTGCCCGTTCCACCCCCGTGCACCCCCGCCCCTACCCCTATGGAGGTAGTTGAGGCCGTGCCAAGGGGCTCCGGAGGAGGTGGCTCCTCCTGCACCAGCTGTGGTCTGAGAGGACACACGGCCGACCGGTGCTGGAGGAGCCAGTCTGGGAGTCGAGAGGGCAGGCTTCTCGGTCACCTCAGGTGAGTCAGCACCAGATTCACCCAGAACCCCCTGTTGGTCACGTGTTTTTACCTGTTTTGTTTACTACATTTTTTCCCTCTTCCCAGCATAGGGCGCTAGTCGATTCAGGCGCAGCTGGGAACTTTATGGACCGTGGACTTGCCATTAAGCTGGGCATTCCTCGGGTGCCGATAGATTCCCCTTTCCCCGTGCACTCCCTAGATAGCCGACCATTAGGGTCAGGGCTAGTCAGGGAGTCTACGGTGCCACTGGACATGATAACGCAGGGGAATCGTAAGGAACGCATTATTTTTTTCCTTATTGATTCGCCTGCGTTTCCGGTGGTGCTGGGGGTCCCCTGGCTGGCTGGTCACAATCCCCGTATTTCGTGGAAACAGGGGGTTCTCCCGGGGTGGTCAGAGGAGTGTTCAGGGAGGTGTCTAGGAGTTTCCATAGGTGCCACTTCGGTGGAAAGTCCAGACCAGGTGTCCACCGTGCGCATTCCCCCCGAATACGCCGATTTGGCGATCGCTTTTTGTAAAAAGAGGGCGACTAAATTACCACCTCGTCGACAGGGGGATTGTGCGATAGATCTCCAGGTTAACGCTGCGCTTCCCAGGAGTCGCGTGTACCCCTTGTCACAGGAGGAGACGGCGGCTATGGAGACATATGTCACGGAATCCCTGGGACAGGGGTACATTCGGCCCTCCATCTCACCCGCTTCCTCGAGTTTCTTTTTTGTCAAGAAAAAGGAGGGAGGGCTGCATCCGTGCATTGATTACAGAGGTCTAAACGCTATCACGGTGGGGTTTAGTTACCCACTACCTCTCATCGCTACGGCAGTGGAATCATTTCACGGAGCACAGTTCTTCACAAAACTGGATCTCAGGAGCGCGTATAATCTGGTGCGTATCAAGAAGGGAGACGAGCGGAAAAACCGCCTTTAGTACCACATCAGGCCATTATGAGTACCTCGACATGCCGTATGGGTTAAAAAATGCTCCAGCCGTCTTTCAATCCATTGTTGACGAAATTCTCAGGGACCTGCACGGGCAGGGTGTGATTGTCTATATCGATGACATTCTGATATATTCTGCCACCCGCTCCGCGCATGTGTCCCTGGTGCGCAAGGTGCTTGGTAGACTGCTGGAGCATGACCTATACGTTAAGGCTGAGAAGTGTGAGTTTTCCAAACGAGCCGTCTCCTTTCTGGGTTATCGCATTTCCACCACGGGGGTGGTGATGGAGTGTGACCGCGTTAAGGCCGTGCATAATTGGCCGACTCCAACCACGGTGAAGGAAGTGCAGCGGTTCTTAGGCTTTGCCAATTACTACCGGAGGTTTATCCGGGGTTTTGGCCAGGTAGCGGCTCCCATTACCTCACTGCTGAAGGGGGGGCCGGTGCGTTTGCGATGGTCGACGGAGGCGGACGGAGCCTTCAAGAAGTTGAAGACGCTGTTCACCGACACACCCGTGTTGGCGCACCCGGACCCGTCTTTAGCGTTCATAGTGGAGGTGGATGCATCCGAGGCTGGGGTGGGTGCCGTGCTATCACAGCGCTCAGGTACGCCATCGAAACTCTGCCCCTGCGCTTTCTTTTCGAAGAAGCTCAGTTCGGCGGAGCGTAACTACGATGTGGGGGACAGGGAGTTGCTAGCGGTGGTCAAAGCCCTGAGGGTGTGGCGGCACTGGCTTGGGGGGGCTAAGCACCCCTTTCTCATCTGGACCGACCACCGAAACCTGGAGTACATCTGGGCAGCGAGGAGACTGAATCCACGTCAGGCGAGGTGGGCCATGTTCTTCGCCCGGTTTAGGTTTACCATCTCCTATGGACCGGGTTTCCTGAATACTAAAGCCAACGCGCTGTCCCATCTCTATGACACGGAGGACCGGCCCATCGATCCAACTCCCATCATTCCAGCGTCTAGGCTGGTAGCACCAGTGGTATGGGAGGTGGACGCGGACATCGAGCGGGCATTGGTGTTGGAACCTGCGCCTGCGCAGGTGCCCGTGGGGCGCATGTATGTGCCGCTCGGTGTTCGTGATCGTTTGATTCGGTGGGCGCACACGCTACCTACTGCGGGTCATCCTGGTGTGGCGAGGACAGTGCGGAGTCTAAGGGGGAAGTACTGGTGGCCCACCTTGGCTAAGGACGTGAGGTCCTATGTCTCTTCCTGTTCGGTGTGTGCCCAGAGTAAGGCTCCTAGGCATCTACCGAGAGGGAAGTTACTGCCCCTCCCCGTTCCACAACGACCATGGTCGCACCTGTCCATCGACTTCTTGACAGATCTTCCCCCCTCTCAGGGGAACACTGCGATTCTGGTGGTTGTGGATAGGTTCTCTAAGTCCTGCCGTCTCCTCCCATTGCCCGGTCTCCCTACGGCCCTGCAGACTGCGGAGGCCCTATTTACCCACGTCTTCCGGCACTACGGGGTGCCGGAGGACATTGTCTCTGATCGAGGTTCCCAGTTCACATCCAGGGTCTGGAGAGCGTTTATGGAGCGGCTGGGGGTCTCGGTCAGTTTGACCTCCGGTTATCACCCCGAGAGCAATGGGCAGGCGGATAGGGTGAACCAGGAGGTGGGCAGGTTCCTGAGGTCGTATTGCCAGGACCGGCCAGGGGAGTGGGCGAGGTATATTCCCTGGGCTGAATTAGCCCAGAACTCACTTCGCCACTCCTCTGCTAACATATCACCCTTTCAGTGTGTGTTAGGTTACCAGCCGGTCCTGGCACCATGGCACCAGAGCCAGACCGAGGCTCCTGCGGTGGAGGACTGGGTCCAGCACTCCAAGGAGACCTGGAGAGCCGTCCAGGACTCACTAAAGGAGGCCAGTGCGCGGCAGAAGAGGAGTGCTGACCGCCACCGCAGTGAGGCGCCCGTGTTTGCACCGGGAGACAGGGTCTGGCTCTCGACCCGGAACCTGCCCCTCCGCGTGCCCTGCCGGAAGCTGGGGCCGCAGTGTGTGGGGCCCTTCAAAGTCCTGAGGAGGATAAACGAGGTGTGTTATCGGTTGCAACTCCCTTCCTATTACCGTATTAACCCCTCGTTTCATGTGTCTCTCCTCAGGCCGGTGGTAGCGTGTCCCCTTCAAGAAGATGAGGTGCCGGAGGTCCCTCCGCCCCCTCTGGACATCGGGGGGTCCCCGGCGTACAGCATACGGGCCATTCTGGACTCGAGACGCCGGGCGAGGGGCCTGCAGTACCTCATGGACTGGGAGGGGTACGGCCCGGAGGAGAGGTGCTTGGTGCCGGCGGAGGACGTCTTGGACCCATCTATGTTGAGGGATTTCCACCACCTCCGTCCGGATCGCCCTGCGCCTTGCCCTCCGGGTCGACCTCGAGGCCGGTGTCGGCGCGCTGCGTGAACCGCGCGTCAGGAGGGGGGTACTGTCACGATTCCCACCGACGGTGGCGCCCCCTCCTGCTCGGGTGGCGCTCGGCGGTCGTCGTCACCGGCCTATTAGCTGCCACCGATTCCCTTTTGCTTTTCCCCTTTTTTGATTTTGGACACCTGTGGTCAATTAGCCATTAGTGGGGCTATTTAGTTTAGCTGGCCCGCTCCTTGTTGTGCGGGATTGATTGTTGTATGTCGACTGTCTTGTTGTCGGCTTGGCATTGTCGCTGATTGTATTTATTCCCCTGTGCTTGGGAACTTTGTTTTTTTTCCTTCAAGTGTTATTAAAAACACCACTCCCTGTGTTCATTGCTTCCTGCGCCTCATTCCTGCAAACGCGACTACCAAAGCCCTTATAGATATTGATCTGGATATTGAACTTGGCTACAGCCCGTTCCTAAGCTGTTCAACAAGGTGTATTATTCCTCCTGGTTTCCTCACCAGCTTTATCCTCAGTGGTCATGCAAGTGTCATGAGGCTCCAGGCATTGTTTTATGTTATGATTACAGTCAGCGTTGGAGGTGAGTGAACTGCATCAATAGCATCTCAGTGCATTGACTGAAATGACATATAAAAATGAAATGACAAACAAATGAATGAATGAATGAATAATGAATTCTCTGTGAAAAGGGATAGACTGAGTAGCAGAATAAAGAGAGAGTCTTTATGTTTCTTTCATGAGTTGGATGATCAACTGTAAAATCAATCTTTATTAATAAGAATTGCAATAATGAAGCTGGTCAGTTATGCACTCTGAGGTATATGGCTTATATAGTCAAACTATCTTATGCAAGCATATACAAAACATGTGATCTTGGTATGTGTCTCCCGACCCCTCCTGTCTCAGCCTTCAGTATTTATGCTGCAATAGTTTGTGTCGGGGGGCTAGGGTCAGTGTGTTATATCTGGAGTATTCCTCCTGTCTATCCTGTGTCCTGTGTGAATTTAAGTATGCTCTCTCTGTCACGTCCTGACCAGCAGATGGAGCTATTGTATTAGTTTTGGGGTCATGACGTGGCAGTTTTGTGTGTGTGAATGTTTGTGTTGGTGATTGGGACTTCCAATTGAAGGCAGGTGTGTTGAGTTGCCTTTGATTGGGAGTCCTATATAGGTGTGTGTGTTTTTTTCTTTGGGGTTGTGGGTGCTTTACTCCTTTTTTTGAATTAAAATATGAGCATCCATATTCCCGCTGCAGTTTGGTCTATTCAACACGGCTCTTTTGTGACAGAACTACCCACCACCAAAGGACCAAGCAGCGGAAGAGGAGGAAGCCACAGGAGGACTATTGGAAGCAGCGCGCTCGGGAGGAGATGGATTCCTGGTCGCTGGAAGTATTGGAGGAGAGGATTGACTGGACATGGGAGCAGTTGCGGGCCCACTGTGACAACCTGCCTGGGAGGCAGGTAGAACCCGAGAGGCAGCCCCAATAATTTTTTTGGGGGGGGCACAAGGGCTATTTGGCGGGGCAAGATTGGAGCCCCAGGCCAGCTCCCCATACCCTTGTAGGGCAGACTGGACAGGTCCCGTGCTTTGGGGTTGGGGCTGTGGTGAGGCCTGGGATTTTCAGGCTGGTAGGCACAGTACCAGCGCCCCGCATGTGCCAGGGTGAAGTAGGCATCGAGCCGGAAGGGGTGATACCAACCCTGCGCTCAAGACCGCCAGTGCGCCTCTACGGTCCGGTGTTTCCCGCCATACGCACTAGCATGGAGGTGCGTGTCTCCAGGCTGGCACGTCCAGTACCAGCCCCACGCATCAGGCGTCTAGTGCGTCAGCCCAGCCTCACCAGTCAAGAGTCACCTGAGCTGCCCGCCAGTCGAGAGTCACCTGAGCTGCCCGCCAGTCGAGAGTCGCCTGAGCTGCCCGCCAGTCGAGAGTCGCCTGAGCTGCCCGCCAGTCGAGAGTCGCCTGAGCTGCCGGCCAGTCGAGAGTCGCCTGAGCTGCCGGCCAGTCGAGAGTCGCCTGAGCTGCCGGCCAGTCGAGAGTCGCCTGAGCTGCCGGCCAGTCGAGAGTCGCCTGAGCTGCCGGCCAGTCGAGAGTCGCCTGAGCTGCCGGCCAGTCGAGAGTCGCCTGAGCTGCCGGCCAGTCGGGAGTCGCCTGAGCTGCCGGCCAGTCGGGAGTCGCCTGAGCTGCCGGCCAGTCGGGAGTCGCCTGAGCTGCCGGCCAGTCGGGAGTCGCCTGAGCCGCCGGCCAGTCGGGAGCCGCCTGAGCCGCCCGCCGGTCAGGAGCCGCCTGAGCCGCCCGCCGGTCAGGAGCCGCCTGAGCCGCCCGCCGGTCAGGAGCCGCCTGAGCCGCCCGCCGGTCAGGAGCCGCCAGAGCCGCCCGCCAGTCAGGAGCCGCCCGAGCGGCCCGACTTCCCGGAGCCGCCCGAGCGGCCCGACTTCCCGGAGCCGCCCGAGCGGCCCGACTGCCCGGAGCCGCCCGAGCGGCCCGACTGCCCGGAGCGGCCCGACTGCTCGGAGCTGCCCGGAGCGGCCCGACTGCCCGGAGCTGCCCGAGCGGCCCGACTGCCCGGAGCTGCCCGACTGCCCGGAGCGGCCCGACTGCCCGGAGCTGCCCGGAGCGGCCCGACTGCCCGGAGCTGCCCGAGCGGCCCGACTGCCCGGAGCTGCCAGAGCGGCCCGACTGCCCGGAGCTGCCCGAGCGGCCCGACTGCCCGGAGCGGCCCGACTGCCCGGAGCTGCCCGAGCGGCCCGCCTGTCCTCCGGCCCAGCCCGAGCGGCCCTCCTGTCCTCCGGCCCAGCCCGAGCGGCCCTCCTGTCCTCCGGCCCTGCCCGAGTGGTCCGTCTGCCAGGGTCAGCCCGAGTGGCCCGTCTGCCCGGCGCAGCTAGCGGCGCCACCAAAGTGGGCGACGCCGAAGGTGGAGCAAGGTCCACGTCCTGCACCTGAGCCATCTCCAGGATAGGTGGGTTGGGGAGGGAGGGTGTAGCACAGTGCCGTCGTTGACGGCAGCCACCCTCCCTTCCCTCCCTTATTGTTTAGGGGTTATTGTTTAATGGGTTTTTGTTGGGGATTTTTTTTGTTGTTGGTGTTTTCTGTTGGTAGGTGCATTCCGGGGTCTGCACCTTGAGGGGGGGTACTGTCACGTCCTGACCAGCAGATGGAGCTATTGTATTAGTTTTGGGGTCAGGACGTGGCAGTTTTGTGTGTGTGAATGTTTGTGTTGGTGATTGGGACTTCCAATTGAAGGCAGGTGTGTTGAGTTGCCTTTGATTGGGAGTCCTATATAGGTGTGTGTGTTTTTCTTTGGGGTTGTGGGTAGTTGTTCTTGCACTGCGTTTTTGTATGCCTGTAAGACTGTTCCTGTCGTGTGTATTGTTTTTCCAGTGGATGCTTTACTCCTTTTTTTTTATTAAAATATGAGCATCCATATTCCCGCTGCAGTTTGGTCTTTTCAACACGGCTCTTTTTGTGACACTCTCTAATTCTCTCTCTTTTTTCTTTCTTTCTTTCTTTCTTTCTTTCTTCTTCTTTCTTTCTTTCTTTCTTTCTTTCTTTCTTTCTTTCTTTTTCTACTCTCTGTTCATCATATATGCATAGTCACTTTAACCATATCTACATGTACATATTACCTCAATCAGCCTGACTAACCAGTGTCTGTCTGTAGCCTCGCTACTTCTATAGCCTCGCTACTGTATATAGCCTGTCTTTTTACTGTTGTTTTATTTCTTTACCTACCTATTGTTCACCTAATACCTTTTTTTCACACTATTGGTTAGAGCCTGTAAGTAAGCATTTCACTGTAAGGTCTACACCTGTTGTATTCAGCGCATGTGACAAATAAACTTTAATTTGATTTGATTTGAGATGCCAGGGCTTACCTCCTCCTAGCTGCCCATTGCACTGAGGCTAGGAAACACTGTCACCACCGATAAATCCATGATAATTGAGAATTTCAATAAGCATTTCTCTACGGCTGGCCACGCTTTCCTCCAGGCTACCCCAACCCTGGCCAACTGCTCCGCAACCCCTGCAGCTACTTGCCCTGCAGCTACTTGCCCAAGCCTCCACAGCTTCTCCTTCACCCAAATCCAGATAGCAGATGTTCTGAAAGAGCTGCAAAACCTGGACCCATACAAATCAGCTGGGCTAGACAATCTGGACCCTCTCTTTCTAAAATTATCCACCGCCATTGTTGCAACCCCTATTACCAGTCTATTCAACCTCTCTTTCGTATCGTCCGAGATTCCTAAAGATTGGAAAGCTGCCGTGGTCATCCCCCTCTTCAAAGGGGGTGACACTCTAGACCCAAACTGTTACAGACCTATTTCCATCCTGCCCTGCCTTTCTAAATTCTTCGAAAGCCAAGTTAACAAACAGATCACTGACCATTTCGAATCCCAACCTTACCTTCTCTGGTTTCCGAGCTGGTCACGGGTGCACCTCAGCCACGCTCTAAGGTACTAACCGCCATCAATAAAAGACAGTACTGTGCAGACGTCTTCATCGACCTGGCCAAGGCTTTCGACTCTGTCAATCACCGTATTCTTATCGGCAGACTCAACAGCCTTGGTTTCTCAAATGACTGCCTCTACTGGTTCACCAACTATTTCGCAGATAGATTTCAGTGTGTCAAATCAGAGGACCTGTTGTCCAGATCTGGCAGTCTCTATGGGGGTACCACAGGGTTCAATTCTCGGGCCGACTCTTTTCTCTGTATATATCAACGATGCCGCTCTTGCTGCGGGTGATTCCTTGATCCACCTCTACGCAGACGACACCATTCTGTATACATCTGGCCCTTCTTTGGACACTGTGCTAACAAACCTCCAAATGAGCTTCAATGCCATACAACACTCCCTCCGTGGCCTCCAACTGCTCTTAAACGCTAGTAAAACTAAATGCATGCTCTTCAACCGATCGCTGCCCGCACCTGCCCCCCGACTAGCATCACTACTCTGGACGGTTCTGACTTAGAATATGTGGACAACTACAAATACCTAGGTGTCTGGCTAGACTGTAAACTCTCCTTCCAGACTCACATTAAACATCTCCAATCCAAAATGAAATCTAGAATCGGCTTCCTATTTTGCAACAAAGCCTCCTTCACTCATGCTGCCAAACATACCCTCGTAAAACTGACTATCCTACCGATCCTCGACTTCGGCGATGTCATTTACAAAATAGCCTCCAACACTCTACTCAGCAAACTGGATGCAGTCTATCACAGTGTTTTGTCACCAAAGCCCCATATACCACCCACCACTGCGACCTGTATGCTCTCATCGGCTGACACCACCTGGCATGTACGTCCGGGATGACTGGGAGCTCACCCCTGGTGACGCACTGGGCCGTCCGCAGCACCCTCTGTAGGTCCTTCCGATCGAGGGTGATGTAGTTTATGAAAGTTTGATACCAGCTGCCCAGCATAGGGTAACCTGTCATCAACATCTGGCTCAGAGGAGCATTCCTTGGAGACGAGGCCAAACAATTTAAAGAGGCACTGCCATGCCTTCTTCAAGGCTGTTCTGGTGTGAGAGGACCATGTTAAGTCCTCAGTGATGTGGACACAGAGGAACTTGAAGCTCTTGACCCTCTTGGCTGCGTCCCTGTCGATGTAGATGGGGGGGGTGCACCCTCCCCCTGTTTCCTGCAGTTCACAATCAGCTCCTTGGTCTTGCTGATGTTGAGGGAGTGGTTGTTGTCCTGGCATCACACTGCGAGTTCTCTGACCTCCTCCATGTGGGCTGTCTCATTGCCGTTGGTGATCGGGCCTACCACTGTTGTGTCATGGAGTTGTGCGTGGCCACACAGTTGTGGGTAAACGGAGTACGGGGGGGCTAATCACACACCCCTGAGGGGCCTCCGTGTTGAGGATCAGCGAGGCAGATGTGTTGTTACCTACCCTTACCACCTGGGGGTGGCCGTCAGGAAGTCCAGGATCCAGTTGCAGAGGGAGGTGTTTAGTCCCAGGGTCCTTAGCTTGGTGATGAGCTTTGTGGGCACAATGGTGTTGAACGCTGAGCTGTAGTCAATGAACAGCATTCTCACATAGGTGTTCCTTTTGTCCAGGTGGGAAAGGGAAGTGTTTCCCGGGAGGATGGTGTTGTGAGTCATGACCAGTCTTTCAAAGCACTTCACGGCTTATGTATTAATATTATTATTATTATTAAAGAATGTTGTAAGGAGAAAAATGTATTTAATCCATTTTAGAATAAGGCTGTAAAGTAACAAAGGGCACTGCCTTCGGAAAGTATTCAGACCCCTTGACTTTTTCCACATTTTGTTACATTTCAGCCTAATTCTGAAATGGATTAAATCAAAAAATGTCCTCAGCAATCTACACACAACATCCCATGATGACAAAAAAGGTTTTTTAAAATTTTTTGCAAATGTATTAAAAATTAAAAACAGTAATACCTTATTTATAGTATTCAGACCCTTTGCCTATGAGACTTGAAATTGAGCTCAAGTGCATCCTGTTTCCATTGATTGGAGTCCACCTGTGGTAAATTCAATTGATTGGACATGATTTGGAAAGGCACACACCTGTCTATATACGGTCCCACAGTTGACAGTGCATGTCAGAGCAAAAACCAAGCCATGAGGTTGAAGGAATTGTCCATAGAGACAGGATTGTATCAAGGCACAGATCTGGGGAAGGTTACCGAAACATTTCTGCAGCATTGAAGGTCCCCAAGAACACAGTGGCTAACATAATTCTTAAATGGAAGAAGTTTGGAACCCCCAAGACTCTTCCTAGAGCTGGCAACCCAGCCAAACTGAGCAATCAGGGGAAAAGGGCCTTGGTCAGGGAGGTGACCAAGAACCCAATGGTCACTCTGACAGAGCTCTAGAGTACCTCTGTGGAGATGGGATAACCTTGTAGAAGGACAAGCATCTCTGCAGCACTCCACCAATCAGGCTTTTATGGTAGAGTGACCAGACGGAAGCCACTCCTCAGGAAAAGGCACACGACAGCCCGCTTGGAGTTTGCCAAAAGGTACCTAAAGGACTTTCAGACCATGAGAAACAAGTTTCTCTGGTCTGATGAATACAAGATTGAACTCTTTGGCCTGATGCCAAGCGTCACGTCTGGAGGAAACCTGGCACCATCCCTTTGGTGAAGCATGGTGGTGGCAGAATCATGCTGTGAGGATATTTTTCAGCGGCAGGGACTGGGAGGCTAGTCAGGATTGAGGCAAAGATTAACGTAGCAAATTACAGCGAGATCCTTGATGAAATCCTACTCCAGACCACTCAGGACCTCAGACCCTAAGCACACAGCCAAGACAACACAGGAGTGGCTTCGGGACAAGTCTCTGAATGTCCTTGAGTGGCCCAGCCAGAGCCTGGACTTATAATAGCTGTGCAGCAATGCTCCCCATCCAACCTGACAGAGCTTGAGGATCTGCAGAGAAGAATGGGAGAAACTCCCCAAATACAGGTGTGCCAAGCTTGTAGCATCATACCCAAGAAGACTTGAGGCTGTAATCGCTGCCAAAGGGGCTTCAACAAAGTACTGAGTAACGATTCTGAATACTTGTGTAAATGTGATATTTCTTTTTTTTTCAGCAAAAATGTATTAAAAACCTATTTTTGCTTTGTCATTATGTGGTATTGTGTGTAGATTGATGAGCAAAAATAACAACTTCATCAATTTTAGAACGAAGCTGTAACCTAACAACATTTTGAAGAAGTGAAGGGGCACGGTAAATACAAAGCCCACAGACCGCAATAACCTGCTACGTGTGGATAGTATGCATCCCCTTCCCCTCAAGAATGGTCTACCATATAGCCAGTTATGCAGAGTTAAACCAATCTGTGGCCACCAGTCAGATTTTGTCAGCAATGTTAAGAAAATTACAGATAAATTAAAAATGAGAGGCTATAAAGACAAAACTCTTCATGCTGCTGTGAATGAAAACCAAGAGAGGCATCGCAAAAAACTGAACCATAGAAGAAAAACAACGCAACAGTCTTTTGCACTAAGTACACCAAGGGTGTGGAGAAAATGAAAGCAATCCTGAAAATGCACTGGCATATTCTGTAATCAGACCAAAAATGTGCACACCTCTTCAAGGAGCCCCCACTGGTGGTCTAAGCGTGGTTGCAATATTAGAGATAGCTTGGTGAGATCTGACCTGCCCACTGAGCCCACTCAGACACTCTTGACACCCATTCCAAATGAGAACTACAAATGTGGCTCATGCGCACAGTGCAATAGCACTACAAAAACATCCTTTTTCAGACACCCATATACAGGTCGAAAAGATCCCTGTTAGGGGCATCATCTCATGCAAGACCAAGTGAGTAATCTATCTCATCAGCTGTTAATGTGTGAAAACTTACGTAGGACAAACGAATAGACAATTAAAACAAAGCATAGCTGAACAACGCAGCTCAATCAGGTGCAAGAACACTGACTATCCAGTAGGAGCTAACTTTATTGAAGCTAACCATCCAATCTCCTCAAATACACAGGCATTGAGCATGTTGCTCTACCAAGGAGAAGAGATAACATGGAGATCCTACTACTACAGAGGGAGGCCTACTGGATATCATATCTAAAAACATTGACACCTAGTGGTCTGAATATTGATTCTGATCTCAGTCCCTTCTTCTGAACAATTCTTCTCTCTTCTTTTTTCTTTTCTTCTCTCTTCTTTATGAAGGCTTATAAATGAATATATTCTTTCTACAGCTTATCAGCGTACACCCAATATGATCCCCCCGTTGATGATGCTTATTATGCATTATGGTTGAACCAAAAGATTACATGTAACAATGGTATAGAATCAGCTTGATCCCCTCTGTCGAAGACGCTTGGACCTTCTTTTTTTATATTTTCAGTGGTCTTGTTAACAAACACGCTCCCATAAAGAAAATGAGAATTAAAACAGGTTCAGCCCCTGGTTAGACCGTGATCTTGCAAAGTTACTCCACCTCAAGAATTGCATTTGGCGAAAGGCTCGGCACACGCATACTCAGGCTGACTGGCTATCGTTCAGTCAAATTAGAAATAAGTGCACTCAGGCTACCAGAAGGCCAAAGTTAGTTACTTTAAGGAGCAGTTCTCTCTCTGTGGGTCTAACCCCAAGAAGTTCTGGAAAACGGTTAAAGACCTGGAGAATAAACCCTCCTCCTCACAGCTGCCCATGTCCCTTAATGCTAATGATGTGGTTGTTACTGACAAGAAGCACATGGCTAAGCTCTTTAATCCCCACTTTATTAGGTCAGGATTCTTATTTGACTCAGCCATGCCTCCTTGCCCGTCCAACATTTTCTCATCTCACACCCCTTCTAATGCGACTATCCCCGATGCTTCTCCCTCTTTTTCCCCTGCCCCGCAACAAAGTTTCTCCCTGCAGGCAGTCACTGAGTCCAAGGTGCTAAAGGAGCTCCTTAAACTTGTCCCCAAAAAAACTTCTGGGTCAGATGGTTTAGACCCTTTCTTCTTTAAGGTTGCTGCCCCTACCATCGCCTAGCCTATCTCAATCCTTTTAACCTATCTTTCCTTTGGAGGTTCCCATTGCTTGGAAGGCAGCTACGGTTCATCCTTTATTTAAAGGGGGAGATCAAGCTGATCCTAACTGTTATAGGCCTATTTCTATTTTGCCCTGTTTATCAAAGGTTTTGGAAAAACTTGTCAATAATCAATTGACTGGTTTTCTTGATGTCTATAGTATTCTCTCGGGTATGCAATCTGATTTCCGCTCAGGTTATGGATGTCACTGCAACCTTAAAGGTCCTGAATCATGTCACCATTGCCCTTGATTCTAAGCAATATTGAGTTGTTATTTTTATTGACTTGACCAAAGCTTTTGATACGGTAGACCATTCCATTCTTGCGGGCCGGCTAAGGAGTATTGGTGTCTCTGAGGGGTCTTTGGGCTGGTTTGCTAACTACCCCTCTCAAAGAGTGCAGTGTATAAAGTCTAAAAATCTGCTGTCTCAGCCACTGCCTGTCACCAAGGGAGTATCCCAAGGCTCGATCCTAGGCCCCACACTCTCCTCAATTTACATCAACAAAATAGCTCAGGCAGTAGGAAGCTCTCTCATCCATTTATATGCAGATGACACAGTCTTACACTCAGCTGGCCCCTCCCCGGAGTTGATGCTAATATTATGTACAATAAATAGTTATGTTTCCATATGATAACAATAGCGTAATACACTGCTCAAAAAAATAAAGGGAACACTTAAACAACACAATGTAACTCCAAGTGTCCACTTAAGAAGCAACACTGATTGACAATAAATTTCACATGCTGTTCTGCAAGTGGAATAGACAACAGGTGGAAATTATAGGCAATAAGCAAGACACCCCCAATAAAGGAGTGGTTCTGCAGGTGGAGACCACAGACCACTTCTCAGTTCCTATGCTTCCTGGCTGATGTTTTGGTCACTTTTGAATGCTGGCGGTGCTTTCACTCTAGTGGTAGCATGAGACGGAGTCTACAACCCACACAAGTGGCTCAGGTAGTGCAGCTCATCCAGGATGGCACATCAATGCGAGCTGTGGCAAGAAGGTTTGCTGTGTCTGTCATCGTAGTGTCCAGAGCATGGAGGCGCTACCAGGAGACAGGCCAGTATATCAGGAGATGTGGAGGAGGCCGTAGGAGGGCAACAACCCAGCAGCAGGACCGCTACCTCCGCCTTTGTGCAAGGAGGAGCAGGAGAAGCACTGCCAGAGCCCTGCAAAATGACCTCCAGCAGGCCACAAATGTGCATGTGTCTGCTCAAACGGTCAGAAACAGACTCCATGAGGGTGGTATGAGGGCCCGACGTCCACAGGTGGGGGTTGTGCTTACAGCCCATCACCGTGCAGGACGTTTGGCATTTGCCAGAGAACACCAAGATTGGCAAATTCGCCACTGGCCCCCTGTGCTCTTCACAGATGAAAGCAGGTTCACACTGAGCACGTGACAGAGTCTGGAGACACCGTGGAGAACGTTCTGCTGCCTGTAACATCCTCCAGCATGACCGGTGTGGCGGTAGGTCAGTCATGGTGTGGGGTGGCATTTCTTTGGTGGGCCGCACAGCCCTTCATGTGCTCGCCAGAGGTAGCCTGACTGCCATTAGGTACCGAGATGAGATCCTCAGACCCCTTGTGAGACCATATGCTGGTGCGGTTGGCCCTGGGTTCCTCCTAATGCAAGACAATGCTAGACCTCATGTGGCTGGAGTGTGTCAGCAGTTCCTGCAAGAGGAAGGCATTGATGCTATGGACTGGCCCGCCCGTTCCCCAGACCTGAATCCAATTGAGCACATCTGGGACATCATGTCTCGCTCCATCCACCAACGCCACGTTGCACCACAGACTGTCCAGGAGTTGTGACTAGTGCAGTGTTACCTAGCTAGCTACTTAGTTGTCTTTGTCATAGCTTGATAATTGTTAGCTAGCCAGCCATCGAGGTTAGCTAGCCAGCTATTTCCGTCCCCTGCGACGCCATTTTTCCTAACCCAGCTAACTATTACCGACGAGCAGCATTGTTGAAACTAAATACACTACAAGGAACGTCTTGATTAGTGTTATGTTAGCTAGCTAGCTACAAAGTTGTTTTGTATCATGACAAGGTGTAGTACTGAAACTACCGAGGTTACCTAGCCAGCTACACGTTCAAAGTCAACAACGCAGCCACTGCTAGCTAGCCTACTCCACCAGCCAGCAGTACTGTATCATTTTAGTCAATAAGATTTTTGCAACGTAAGCTTAACTTCCTGAACATTCGAGACGTGTAGTCCACTTGTCATTCCAATCTCCTTTGCATTAGCGTAGCCTCTTCTGTAGCTTGTCTACTATTTGTCTGTCTATCCCTGTTCTCTCTCCTCTGCACAGGCCATACAAACGCTCCACACCGCGTGGCCGCTGCCACTCTAACCTGGTGGTCCCAGCGCGCACGACCCACGTGGAGTTCCAGGTCTCCGGCAGCCTCTGGAACTGCCGGTCTGCGGCCAACAAGGCTGAGTTCATCTCAGCCTATGCTACCCTCCAGTCCCTAGACTTCCTGGCGCTGACGGAAACATGGATTACCACAGATAACACTGCTACTCCTACTGCTCTCTCCTCGTCTGACTACGTGTTCTCGCATACCCCTAGAGCATCGAGCCAGCGGGGTGGTGGCACTGGAATCCTCATCTCTCCCAAGTGGACATTCTCTCTTTCTCCCCTGACCCATCTGTCTATCTCCTCATTTGAATTCCATGCTGTCACAGTTACCAGCCCTTTCAAGCTTAACATCCTTATCATTTATCGCCCTCCAGGTTCCCTTGGAGAGTTCATCAATGAGCTTGACGCCTTGATAAGTTCCTTTCCTGAGGATGGCTCACCTCTCACAGTTCTGGGTGACTTTAACCTCTCCACGTCTACCTTCGACTCATTCCTCTCTGCCTCCTTCTTTCCACTCCTCTCCTCTTTCGACCTCACCCTCTCACCTTCCCCCCCTACTCACAAGGCAGGCAATACGCTTGACCTCATCTTTACTAGATGCTGTTCTTCCACTAATCTCATTGCAACTCCCCTCCAAGTCTCCGACCACTACCTTGTATCCTTTTCCCTCTCGCTCTCATCCAACACTTCTCACTCTGCCCCTACTCGGATGGTATTGCGCCGTCCCAACCTTCGCTCTCTCTCTCCCGCTACTCTCTCCTCTTCCATCCTATCATCTCTTCCCTCTGCTCAAACCTTCTCCAACCTATCTCCTGATTCTGCCTCCTCAACCCTCCTCTCCTCCCTCTCTGCATCCTTTGATTTCCTCTGTCCCCTATCCTCCAGGCCGGCTCGGTCCTCCCCTCCTGCTCCGTGGCTCGACGACTCACAGAACAGGGCTCCGGGCAGCCGAGCGGAAATGGAGGAAAACTCGCCTCCCTGCGGACCTGGCATCCTTTCACTCCCTCCTCTCTACATTTTCCTCTTCTGTCTCTGCTGCTAAAGCCACTTTCTACCACTCTAAACTCCAAGCATCTGCCTCTAACCCTAGGAAGCTCTTTGCTACCTTCTCCTCCCTCCTTAATCCTCCTCCCCCTCCCCCCCCCCCCCCTCCCTGTCTGCGGATGACTTCGTCAACCATTTTGAAAAGAAGGTTGACGACATCCGATCCTCGTTTGCTAAGTCAAACGACACTGCTGGTCCTGCTCACACTGCCCTACCCTGTGCTTTGACCTCTTTCTCCCCTCTCTCTCCAGATGAAATCTTGCGTCTTGTGACGGCCGGCCGCCCAACAACCTGCCCACTTGACCCTATCCCCTCCTCTCTTCTCCAGACCATTTCCGGAGACCTTCTCCCCTACCTCACCTCGCTCATCAACTCATCCTTGACCGCTGGCTACGTCCCTTCCGTCTTCAAGAGAGCGAGAGTTGCACCCCTTCTGAAAAAACCTACACTCGATCCCTCCGATGTCAACAACTACAGACCAGTATCCCTTCTTTCCTTTCTCTCCAAAACTCTTGAACGCGCCGTCCTTGGCCAGCTCTCTTGCTATCTCTCTCAGAATGACCTTCTTGATCCTAATCAGTCAGGTTTCAAGACTGGGCATTCAACTGAGACTGCTCTTCTCTGGGTCACGGAGGCTCTCCGCACTGCTAAAGCTAACTCTCTCTCCTCTGCTCTCATCCTTCTAGACCTATCTGCTGCCTTTGATACCGTGAACCATCAGATCCTCCTCTCCACCCTCTCCGAGCTGGGCATCTCCGGCGCCGCCCACGCTTGGATTGCGTCCTACCTGACAGGTCGCTCCTACCAGGTGGCGTGGCGAGAATCTGTCTCCGCACCACGCGCTCTCACCACTGGTGTCCCCCAGGGCTCTGTTCTTGGCCCACTCCTATTCTCGCTATACACCAAGTCACTTGGCTCTGTCATATCCTCACATGGTCTCTCATATCATTGCTATGCAGATGACACACAATTAATCTTCTCCTTTCCCCCTTCTGACAACCAGGTGGCGAATCGCATCTCTGCATGTCTGGCAGACATATCAGTGTGGATGACGGATCACCACCTCAAGCTGAACCTCGGCAAGACGGAGCTGCTCTTCCTCCCGGGGAAGGACTGCCCGTTCCATGACCATCACGGTTGACAACTCCCTTGTGTCCTCCTCCCAGAGTGCTAAGAGCCTCGGCGTGACCCTGGACAACACCCTGTCGTTCTCCACCAACATCAAGGCGGTGACCCGATCCTGTAGGTTCATGCTCTACAACATTCGCAGAGTACGACCCTGCCTCACACAGGAAGCGGCGCAGGTCCTAATCCAGGCACTTGTCATCTCCCGTCTGGATTATTGCAACTCGCTGTTGGCTGGGCTCCCTGCCTGTGCCATTAAACCCCTACAACTCATCCAGAACGCCGCAGCCCGTCTGGTGTTCAACCTTCCCAAGTTCTCTCACGTCACCCCGCTCCTCCGCTCTCTCCACTGGCTTCCAGTCGAAGCCCGCATCCGCTACAAGACCATGGTGCTTGCCTACGGAGCTGTGAGGGGAACGGCACCTCCGTACCTTCAGGCTCTGATCAGGCCCTACACCCAAACAAGGGCACTCCGTTCATCCACCTCTGGCCTGCTCGCCTCCCTACCTCTGAGGAAGCACAGTTCCCGCTCAGCCCAGTCAAAACTGTTCGCTGCTCTGGCACCCCAATGGTGGAACAAGCTCCCTCACGACGCCAGGACAGCGGAGTCAATCACCACCTTCCGGAGACACCAGAAACCCCACCTCTTCAAGGAATACCTGGGATAGGATAAAGTAATCCTTCTACCCCCCCCTTAAAAGATTTAGATGCACTATTGTAAAGTGGTTGTTCCACTGGATATTATAAGGTAAATGCACCAACTTGTAAGTCGCTCTGGATAAGAGCGTCTGCTAAATGACTTAAATGTAAATGTAAATGAGTTGGCGGATGCTTTAGTCCAGTTCTGGGAGGAGATCCCTCAGGAGACCATCCGCCACCTCATCAGGAGCATGCCCAGGCGTTGTAGGGAGGTCATACAGGCACGTGGTGGCCACACACACTACTGAGCCTCATTTTGACTTGTTTTAAGGACATTACATCAAAGTTGGATCAGCCTGTAGTGTGGTTTTCCACTTTAATTTTGAGTGTGACTCCAAATCCAGACATCCATGGGTTGATAAATTGGATTTCCATTGATTATTTTTGTGTGATTTTGTTGTCAGCACATTCAACATTGTAAAGAAAAAAGTATTTAATAAGATTATTTATTTCATTCAGATCTAGGATGTGTTGTTTAAGTGTTCCCTTTATTTTTTTGAGCATTATATATTCCATATGCTGTAAACTATTGTCTTAACAGTTTTACTCAATTCATTCTTATCGACCTAATAATTATGACATACTCCTCACTATTGTCATTGGTTGCACTAATTGCACTGTTTGTCTACAAAACCTGGTTCAATCATTCATGGCATTAGTGTTTTACCCAGTAGATTACTGGGACTGTATTAGTATGGACTGTGCAACTCTGTGTTTTTAGAGCTTACAGTGTTTTCGCTGTTGGTCAGCACCTCTACACTAAATAATTGTCTTTGTGTGTATGCCAGCTAACGCTTTTCATTAGTCATGACAATGCAACAGAGAAACACATAAATCATTTAATTGTAATAATTTAATCAAAGAGGAAAGGCATTCCATAAACCCTGGTAGAAGGATGTGATTCAAAAACAGGCTACACTTCCTACTTCATTTTTAAAGACCTTACAGTATCTTCATTATTTAAAAGTACAGTTGATTCCTGATAAGTGCGCATTGTATAAGTGCAAAAAACTTCATTAGTGCATTGTAGCTCAATCGTCCCATTTCAAATACAGCCTGGATAGATACAGGTTATGGGCATGTTCCGGTTAGCTCTCACATATGACTGTCCAAAGCCATTGAATTTATCAGGAGTTCACTGTACTTCACGTTACTCCATCTTTTGTACATGTTTCTCATTCCCCCCCTTTAGCACCCATCTATACATGTACTTTTCTCAAACAGGAAGTAGAGGACTGAAAGAACAAGCAGAAAACAGTACAGCAAGGAGCTGACAACACTGCATTCTTGTGGACAATATGGAGCAGTGCAGGCAGAGTGGGCAGCTTTATGCTTCAGTAGGCTACATCCTGGTTATATCTGGTAACATGGAGCAGTGCAGGCAGAGTGGGCAGCTTTATGCTTCAGTAGGCTACATCCTGGTTATATCTGGTAACATGGAGCAGTGCAGGCAGGGCGAGGGGCAGCCTCCTTTTTCAAGTGTTAATGTCATGTCCACAAGTACAGTGAAATGCCTTTCTTGCAAGCCTCAAACCTAACAATGCAGTAATCAATATGCATCACTAAAAAAAAGGTTCATGCTTCTGTAGGCTACATACTGGCTATATACGGGTTGGTCAAACTTCTAACACATGGAAATATCAGTGGTTAATGATGAACAACACAGGGTTGACTAAAAATAAGCTGTATTCTCTACGAATTGTGAACTTTACTAAAGGCTTCTAATAAACCCTGATGCACCCTCAGAGAGCCTCCATGCTGTTTACAACCCCACCATGTGCAGGTATGTTTCCTTCATTCAACCATGTTTTCTGGTGATGACCTCAGTCATCATTGGGCTTTGAGTTTCCTGTGGTTGTGGTGGCATGATCCATACTCACGACATCTGGTCTTGTTCGTAGAGTAAAGCCTACAGGGGGTGGGGGGCAGATAGAGAAGTAAATGAATGAGATCACATGTTTGGTTAACTGTCAGAAACCAAACCCCTGATCATCCAGGTCAATAGATCACAGGAGGGCTCAGAATGATGAACAGTTAAATCATCTAATAACGAGTGACTATAGGGCTATATCCCCAATGGTACCCTATTCTCTAAAGTGCACTACTTTTGACCAGAGCCATTTGGGAATAGGGTGCAATTTGGGACGTAGTCTAGAGTATTTCAGGGTCACTGACGATAGCTGAACTATGTCCCACCCACCTCCTCTGGTAAAGGTAGAGGAGAAACAGAATCTCATCCCTGAAGCAGCCCAGCTGGTGGGATGGGTGTGTGCTGAAGACACAGGTGAAGGCATCGTTGACGAATGTATTGACTGCCTAAAGAGAAGGCACAAGAGTGCTTAATTCTAACTCTGAATGCACCCCCAATGAAACCCTATTCCCTACATAGTGCACTACTTTTGACCAGGGCCCATAGGATGCACTATGGAATAGAGGGCCATTTGGGATGCATATACAGTGTCAACGTGAAGAAGAACAGACAACTTGATGACACTTTAGATGGACTTTAGTTAAGCAACTGCTTATCGCTCCAACAACAATTAATTATACTATAAAACAGTTACTGTTGCTACTCACTTTATACATCAATACGTTCCATTGCAAATGGCCCACGGACTTCAACTGAAGAAGAACAAGAAAAGAAAGTGAAGATTTGTGCCAAAATAGAACATTTTACTCAGGGCCCATTATGCTCTAAATTAGGACAAAGTAGGACAAACCTTGAAGTTAATGAACAGCTGAGGAGCCATAGAGAGGAATCCAAAAGCATAAATCCCTGCAGGGGGAAGCCCAGTTTCAGTTGGAATTATTGATATTACCCACTAATACAAGTTGTAGGATCTTAATTTGACCTTTTGTCAAAGCAAAATAACTCTGCGGCAACATGATTTGAACATTTAGTCCATGTTGCTTGACTGGTGGTTAAGCTATTAGCTGGCCAAAAGTAGGCTATATGTAAAGTGCAATAACGTTAGTGTGGGTTTTCAGTAAATCACAAAGCTTATCTGCATTTGGCAGTGCAGGAAAATTCTATGCAACAAAAGTGATCAAATTAAGATCCTACATCTGTAGTGGCTAATAAAAAAAAAACATATTGGCCATGATGAAGTAGCCTTGTGAAACCAGCCTGATCTCTCGGTAAGTCACATTCTGTTTCACTTCACAGTACAACAAATAGTGAGTGCAGCGTTCAGTCTGCTTGACCAGGCTAGTGTTAAAGATCTATATAAAATATTGTATTTGTGTGATCAATTGATATTAAATTCAAAACATAACCCCCAAGGAGGCTTGATAGAGTATGTGTAAACTTACCACTGACAAGGCTGTTGATTAACCATGAATAGTAGCTGTCAAAATAAAATCTGAATATTAGATACGTTGATGATCAATGTCCTCATCAAACCTATTTATTTATATTTTAAATACAATTCAACTCCAGACTTGTCTTACTTTTTATACCTCAGGTACACCAGAGAGAAGATGGCTCCACTAATAGACAGAGGGTACACTAAATAAGACAGGCATTTCATTGCCTAGAAAATGGAGAACTGCATTAGAAAATACTTGTCTGCTTGATTTATGGTATTAGTGTTAAGAGGAACCAAACATACCACTAATTCAGCACTTACCTGTGTGTCATGTTGTATAGTCTTTCTCTCTGATTCATCAAATTTACCAACCTGAAGACAACCAGTTTCAAGGAATAATCCTGAATTTATACTACTGTTTGTTTTTAACGCTAAAATATACATTTTTTCCGATAACAGATTCTTAATTAAAATCAACATGTACTCATTGGCACACAACATGAATAAACCACTAGGAATAAACAATATATACACACATTTTTTAATACTTACATGAACTATGGACCTAGAGGTTCTCCACTGTAGCTGTATTTTGGAAACCTTTTTGACCTTCCATACCTACAGGTATGTAGAGAGGGAGAAGAAGGAATTCATGAGATCTGGTATGGTAACACTGAACCTTCTGCCATCCGCAGCTATGCTTGGCAAAAAGCATTGATTATTTGTATTGATATTCTAAATCCTTTCCAAACTGCTGACTCATGGCAGATACCTCAATTGTGGTTCCTATTCCAACAGGAATAAGACCTAGCAAGCTGCTTCGTTCCTCCAGCATTTTCAGGAGAATCACTATGGTGCTAAAGCATCTCCACAGCACTGGAACAGAACAGCATAGAGAAACAGATAGAGCTGGGTTAGTGCTGAGGTAGATGGGAGTAGATCAGTAGATTCGTGTGCTGCTGGAGGTAGTGTTTGTGGGCAGATGGTGGGATTATCCAGAGGCCTGCCTTGGATAACTATCTGTAGTAATGATACCCAAATCTGCACAAACACCACATATCTGTCCCAAATGGTATCCTATTCCCTATGTAGTGCACTACCATGGTCAAAAGTAATGCACTATAGAGGGAATAGGGTGCCATTTGGAACGCATTTCAAGCCTGACACCTCATCTTCCCTAACTCAGTTAGGAAATTGGCATGAAAACTTGGATGCATAAATAAGAAAATGAAATGCATTATTATAAAGATGTATTTTACTCCTCCCTCACTCGTACCTGTTTTGCGAGACATGCCCACCATGTTTTTCTTCTTCCTCCAAAAGCTTATGTCATTTTTAAAGGCCAGGAATTCAAATATGAACTGAAACATTAGACAAAGAAAACTGTAGATGGCTGACATGATTTGAAATGATCTTTGTGATAGAATTAATGAATTCTAATAGAATTAATGAATTCTAATAGAAAATCACTTACATGGAATGCAGTCACCAGGGTAGTCAATGCTAACAGGTACAAGTTGTTGTCCACAAGAACACCTTTGATTTCATCTATATTCACCTCAGTGAACCCTGTAATAAATGAAGCAAAAAAGTTATTTTACAAGAAGTTGACAAACGTATGTTATCTCTGTAGTTTAAAAGGAGGGCTAAAGTTTAGGACTAAAGTAATAAACTAACCAAAACGTTTCAGTGAAAACATTACATCCTGCATGTGGATCCAGAGACGGAATTGCCTCAGCGATAGGCCTTCGTAGGATATTGTAAGAGGTAGTTTGGTTGTGGAGCCGTTAATCTCCTACAAACACATGTTGTAAAAACAAGTATCCTCCAAGCCCTCTTTGTGAGGTATGTTTTAATGTTCTTGAAATTAGTGTTTATAACTGTAATATAATTTACAAGAAGAGTAACATCTCACCATCATGTCCTTTACCCTGACGCTGAGTTCATCAATGTGTAAAAGTGGGAGATATACCATCCTGTTTTCATCCTGAAATCTAAAACACGAGACAAAATATCTGAAATACAGAACATCAATATTTCTCACCATCTCTGTAGCTAGCTCTGCATAATGTGAGTGATGCTGTGCTATATAAGTGTATTTTAGGCCTTATAGCACACACCCACTCCCAAAATAAACACACTCACACAATACAACATTTTTATATGAGACTTACACTCTCATGTAGCGCCGGACATCACTTGGCAAGGCCCCTCTGTTGAAGGTGAAGTCCTCTGACATCATGTTTAGGGTTAGACGGGACCTCCAGTGAGAGATGGGTCTGTCTACTTCTCGAGGAGCAGTGGCAGCATGTTTCTGAGAAAACGCAAGACCAGGAGAAGCCATGAAAGAGATGATCAAATGGGTCAACCAAACAGAGGAGTTAAAGATGATCTTTTGCCAGTCCAGAATGAAACAGAGAAATTGTTTAGTTGTCTTACTTTGAGGACCTCTTTAGCAGAGCTGAGATTTCCTCTGGACATCATGTAGGTGCTGAGCTGGGCAACATGATGGACCTGCCGGTTATCTTGCAAGGGAGACACTCCAAACTTGTGTACATAAACCAATGTGTGCAGAGTCCCGTTGTTACGTGTTGCCAACGGCAGGGATACATTCACCACCCTTTAAATCAAGAAAAGCAATGGTGACAGGTGAGAGATATAGGCTTCTGTCCCAAATGACACCATAGTGTCTATATAGTGCACTACTTTAGATCAGGGACTATAGGGAATACAGTGCCATTTGGGATGCAGCCCATAACCTTATCTTTATACTGGACTAAAAGTGACATGCTATTTTTACGCCACATGACTGCAGATTTAAATGGGACTTCGGCCTACCTTTCAAATTTAGAATGTATGTCAAAGTCATCTATCTTGATGATGAGGTTGAGTTCACTGTGGTCAGGCCTCAAACTGGAGAAAATGCTGAGCTGTTAAAATAAATGAGACTTCGCAATGATTCAATTCAATTTATCTTTATGGGCTCTGAAAGACACTTCTTGTGCACCATGGTCACTAATTAAATTGTGATGCATGAATTATCTGACCAAATACAATAGCTAAAGATGATTAATTGTATTAAAAACCTACCCTAAATCTAGGGTTTCACTGCAGTATGTGTAAGATCAAGGCCACTATTTACCTGGAGACGGGGTCTTTCTGCAAGGTAGGAAGAAATGCAGTCTCCTTTACCTCTCTCACAAGGCTTGGTGTATACAAAGCCATAAATCACCCAGCAGGTGTGTGACATATACACGACGAACACCCCTAGTAATATTTTTGTCAGATAAGTCCTTTTGAATAGGTCCTTCGAACTCGTCGGCTTTGAATAGCACGAAGGGAACATACTGGTATGAAATGTAAAAATAAAAAACGACCAAAACGAATGATGGACATTGACAGCTAAAGCTAGGAGTATAGGACCACAAAAGTGTGTCAATGATATCATCAGAAAATATACAATTTGTCAAATCAGACGCATCACGCCGCTCGGCATCTTGTAAGCCAGAACTGTATCCAGGCGGCACGCGAAGACGCCTACGGTTCGGTGGTGGTGGTGTTGACGCGGATAACGCCTCCCCGTTCCGCGTCAGGTGAAATACAGGGTGACGATTGGGTGCCACAGTGGTAACCACAAGGTGAAAACACAACCCTCAATGTAATGTATCTTTTGAGCATAGGGAAATTACATTTCGTGGATAAATTGGAAAATATCGAGGGTGTTTTGTTTCTTCCCGAACATATACGGAAGTCTCAAGTAAAGTTTTCTTTCGTTGAACAACGTCATTGGTTGAAACTGATTCATCCTCTCGAGTTCAGGGTCATGCACGAGCACGTGTTACTGTAACACCAAAACACCCCGATGCCTGCTGGTTGTAGTTGCTCAGAGCTAGCTGTCCCTGTGTTACGGAGGAATAACGTATCTTGGATTTAGCTATACCAGCTGCAAGCCTATTGTTATTTGCTATTTTAATCACATATGGCACATTTTTGCGACTGTGCGACACGTTTAGAAGGTCGTTCGGGAGGCATGAGTTAGTCTGCTGCTAGCAGCATAAAAGTTTGTTCGCTAACGTTAGCAGTTAGCTACCTTGCTAGCTAGCGCATTGTTTGCGTGCTAACTAGCTAAATAAAGGGGGTACCTAGTTAGTTGTATAATTGAATGCATTCAACTGAAATGTGTCATCTGCATTTATCCCAACCCCTCTGAATCAGAGAGGTGTGGAGGGCTGCCTTAATCGACATCCACGTCTTCGGCGCCCGGGTAACAGTGGGTTAACTGCCTTGCTCAGGGGCAGAACGACTGATTTTTACCTTGTCAGCTCGGGGATTCGATCCAGCAACCGTGCTCACAAAATAGAATTTACCCGACTTTGGACTGAAACGGTTGTATGATTTTTCAGAACAAACCACTGTCTTTGTCCAGTGCTACGTAGCCAGCTGATAAGTTTACCAGCTACCTACCCTACGTTAGTGATTCAGTTCCAGATACAAGTGGAATAACCAGCAATGCAACTGATCAACTGGCTAGACTAACTAAGTAGCTAAAGAACTAAGGACACTTTGCTAAAATGCAGTGGTGGTGAACAAAGCAATGGAAGCTTGTTTCAAGTCGTTCACCATGGGTGGTCTTCGGAGATCTCTGGACATTAAATTTGGGGTCCTCACCGGCTGTTTGACCTGCAGAACAGTGAGTTGTTCCAGATCACCTATAAAATGCCAACTCTCCAAGCATCAGCCGGTGACGAGGGGGAAAGCAACACTGTTGCAATCATGTCCGCCTGGTAGGTGATGTAACATTTTTACTGTTATGGCTAGACCTAGCTGCACAAAGCTACTCCCGCCTCCAGTAGTTGATCTAGAGGTGTTGGGGAGACTACATAAATGTACTGGTGAAACCAGCACTTAGTAGTGTTGATGTTGTCGTTTCAATGAGCCAGGCAGAGGCAAAAAGCCTGATATGGACAGTGAAGGTGCAGAGATGGCAGGAGCAGTGGAATAGAGATACTATGGGCAGGCATTTATTCCAAATACAGAGGAAAGTTGGGGAGGACGTCAGGAAGGGACAGAAGAGAGGCTATTTTTACAAGATTAAGGGTGGGACACAACCAGTTGAATAAGACTTTAAATATGATAGGAAAGCATCCAACAGGAAAGTGTGGTTATTGCCAGGAAACAGAGACTGTTGAGCTTGCATTGCTACAGTGTGGGCAGTATCAGAGGGAAAGAGAGAGGCTGAGATCTAATATGAGGGAGAAGGGGAAACAGGAAGTTAGTTTAGAGTATATTGAGTAGAACGTCATTAGATATAGTCTCAAATATTTTCTATTTTTTAAGAGCAACGGGGCTGGCAAGTAGGATTTAGTTTCTCCCAGTCTCTGGCCCCCACTCCAGTACAGTAGTTGGCGGTAATGCATCATAACATTGGATGCCAACCGCCGATAAACCCCACCGAAAAAGAAGACCTAGCTGCAACACACATGTTGTTGTTGGCTAATGGATTATTATTTTTGTTTAATTGGCAGCATATTTAATTCGCCATAGAGGAACTGAGGCATCCCTCTCAAGTGTGGCTCCTGCTTTTGTTGTGGTAAGTGGCAAGTTTTAGTTGTGTCAATCATATCCAATTTGAAATTGTTATTCTAGTCTCTCCTAAATGTTATGTCTGTCAGCGGTATATGGGATATGATCAAATGTTTATCAACATTGACAATGCCAACATTCTATAAAAAGATTGCTTCTGCAAAATGCTAGAACAGAGAGAACCAATGTGTCAGTTCATTGTGACTACCTATATTGTTCACCTGAGGGAGTGTGTGGAATGTACCTACAAGTTCTACAGCAATATACTGGCAGTAGCTACAACTGTGCTCTTATGTCATAGATGAAATTTGACAAAGATGGAAATGTAACCTCATTTGGTAAGTATTGGAACATTTATTGTCCTCATTAGCTTGCCCATTATTTGCTTTTTTAAGTTTTCTGTTCTCACAAGGACTACATCGAAATGCAATTGTTTATTGTACTTTGTTACTGACAAGGTATTTGTCCTTCCTATAAGTTTTGAGTGTGACTTCTGACCCCTGGTCTGATTCCTATCTCAGAGAAGAAGAAGATGGAGCTGTATCATGAGCTGAGTCTGCAGGCCAGAGACCTCAGGTTCCAACACTTCACCAGCATCACCGCTAGGAACAACAACATCATCATTCGCATGGAGGTAGCTACGTACTGCTTCCCTGTGGCTCAGTTGGTAGAGCATGGTGTTTGCAACGCCAGCATGGTGTGTGCAACGCCAGGGTTGTGGGTTTGATTCCCACGGGGGGCCGGTATAAAAAATGTTTTTTTTAAATGCATGAAATGAAATGTATGCATTCACTACTGTAAGTCGCTCTGGATAAGAGCGTCTGCTAAATGACTAAAATGTAAAATGATGTAAATGTTTTTGTTTCGTGTTATAGCGTTATGCTGAAGGTACTGTCAGCTAAACTGCTGCGTTTGTCACCTGTCGTGACAGCTAGCCTCAAATTATCCTCTAACTTTTAGAGAATCCTATGATTAAAAAAACAAGTATAAAATCGCACACTAGTAAAAACAGGTGACCGAACTTGACTCGTTTTTGCACCTGAACAGAGTCTGTTCTTGTGTCTTCAGGCCTTGAAGGCAGTAGTGACCCCCAATAGCCTGTTGGTGTTGGATTTCCGAGGTCTGGGATTGGAGAGATGGCTGGTCCTGGAGTTGGCTCCACAGTTGAATGGGGATCATGGAGCTCTTGCCACTCATTCACTGCCATTTGAGTTCAGAGCCCTTGAAGCTATTCTGCAGCACAGGGTAAGACACACGCTACTCAATCACTCATTTACTATTCATTTATCACAACAATTGTTCACACTTTATTTATTTGGATAGTCACATATTGATGATCTACTCATGGTCATACTATCTGTTGATAAGCAACTGCTTGCTAGGGTTAGGGTAAGGGTTGAGTTCAGGGTTACGGATCAATCAATTACATTTATTTATAAATGTCACAAAGTGCTGTACAGAAACCCAGCCTAAAACCCCAAACAGCAAGCAATGCAGATGTAGTAACACGGTGGCTAGGAAAAACTCCCTAGAAAGGCAGGAACCTAGGAAGAAACCCAGAGAGGAACCAGCCTCTGAGGGGTGGCCAGTCCTCTTCTGGCTGTGCCGGGTGGAGATTAAAAGAGCACGTGGCCATTGAGGCCAGATTGTTCTTCAAGATGTTCAAACGTTCATAGATGACCAGCAGGGTCAAATAATGATCAGTGGTTGAAGAGGGTGCAACAGGTCAGTACCTCAGGATAAGGGTTAGTGGATAGTTAGTTGATATGTTGTTGACAGTTATTGAACATCTACAAACCATCTACTTGGGACTATCCAAATAAAGTGTCACCTGGTATTTGTTTATGCATGTATGTGTGTCTGTTTGTTTTGTGTATAGGTAAACACCCTTCAGGCTCGGCTGAATGAGGTTCACCCTGTCATCCTGGACATTCTAGAGTCTCTTGTGGATCCTAAACTACTCTCTGCAGATCGCAGCAAACTGCATATACTTCTTCAGAACAGAAAGAAGTGAGTGGAAAAGAAATTCCAGTCACATCATGATAAGGAGCGTTGCTGCTTTTGCATGTAACGTTTGGTTCATCTTATCAAGGCAGATCCTCTATTACGGGCATTGGCCAAGTAACTGAAAGGTTGCTGGTTTGAATCCGAGCTGACTACGTAAAAAATCTTAACCCTAATTGCTCCTGTAAGTCACTCTGGATATGAGCATCAGCTAAATGACTTAAATGTATTGTAGGTGTAGAAAAGATGAACACCTATGGTTATAGTTGGGCCATGGCTATTGTATGGATCTAGAAATCCTGCACGAGAAGGCGTGGCTGGTTTAGCTGTGTAGTCAATCTCATTCCCTTTCTCCATCCTGATTCGGGAGACTTCCAACCGGGATTTCTGGGAATTTGGGGGAAAGTTACCATAATTGTTCAACCCTAACTGTTTTCTGCCCAGCCTGTCAGAGCTGGAGACAGACATCAAGGTCTTCAAGGACAGTCTGCTGAAGATCCTAGACGAAGAGGAGATGATCGAGGAGCTTTGTGTCACCAAGTGGACGGATCCACGTGTGTTGTAAGTGAAATTTCAACATGCAGATTTTGTAGGCACATGGTACTTCATGAGATTATTTGTGTTCATTGTACACGTTTTTCATTATGGTGGGAGTGAGCTGACAACGGGAGGGTTGCTGGCATCAATCCGTCAAGGGTCACCCTTGATGTAAACCCCCTGAACTGCTCACTGGGCACGGCACTGTGGCTGCCTCGTGGTCCAGCCTTTAAAACCTAGTCTGTGTGTGTGTCTGAGGGGTTGGTACAGCAGAAGACACATTTCTCTCGTGTGGATGAATAAAGTATATATATATTTTTTCTTAAGAGTTGTTGGATGAAGGCTTTATTGGTCTCTCTTGTTGTTGTGTGTGTCTCTGGAGGCAGTGAGGAGAGCAGTCTGGGCATTGATCATGCTGAGGAGATGGAGCTTCTCCTGGAGAACTACTTCATGCAGGCTGAGGAGCTGGGCAACACGACCAGGGAGCTCAAGGGCCTGATAGACGACTCAGAGAGTGTTATCTTCATCAACCTGGACAGGTACTGACGACTAAACCCTGTCTGCATCCCTGTTTCCTATATAGTACAGTATGTTTGACCAGGGCCCATAGGCCTCAAAAGTAGTCCACTATGTAGGGAATAGGGCAGGGGTTCTCAAACCTTTTGGGCCCGGTAGCAAATTCATCAGGGACCCCCTCATAATCAGAACACAACTCGAGTGAGATAACAAATAGCATACAAAAAGTTTTACTATGACTTTGGCAGTGCGTGACCGGACGAACCAAGTCTCGGACCTGGGAAGGAACATTTTAAAGGCCCGTCTCTTGACATCAGGGAGAACATTTTGCAGTTTTCAAGCTAATATCCTGTAATTCTGCACATTTTGTCACGGGGAAGAGATTATTTTGTTGTTGCAGCTTTAAGAGACAAAACGTTAATGTTTTAAAGCTTCAATGAGTTGCAAATGTATAGTTGGTGGAGTACTGTGTATATCAATATCCCTGTGAGCCTCCCAGGCCCATATTGCCCAGGGTTAAAAACATACATTATAGATTAATAATATTATATTTGATTCTATTACACACTAAACTTATTTTATAGATCCCTTGGCCAAAATGAGTTTAACCTGTTAGTAATATTTAAGGGGGGGGCGCCAGTTATGCATCTCTGGTATAGTGTAATAGTCATGCTGCGTCCATACAAAATATGCTGGCAGAATTATCTAGCTAGACAACAACAAAAAAAATCAGTTTAAGTGTATTGCAGATTTAACTGGCTTTTGGTAGACTTAATTTGTCCTGATGTCGTTTTCTGTATTTCATGCTATCAGGGGAACTAGCCTATTTTTCCAACTGCTTAACATGGCATTTTTCTTTTCTCCTGTTGTTAATTGGCTTAAACAGCTCTCTGTTAGTCAGGCCTAGTTTGTTACCATCCCATTTCCCTCTGTCCCCATGGGCCTTGGCCCACCCAGTCACCGGAACGTGATGATGCGTCTGAACCTGCAGCTCACCATGGGGACCTTCTCTCTCTCGCTATTTGGCCTGATGGGCGTCGCCTTCGGGATGAACTTGGAATCCACGTTTGAGGAGGTTAATGATATGCATTGATGATAAAGCTTTAATCTTAGAAATTACACGTGAGACAATTTAACATTGAGTTTGTTAACCTGGCAACACATGCTCATTGTAAACTAGCCAGCTGCAGCAATGTTATATTGCTAAATGGCAGATGAACCTGAGGTGAAGGATGACTGGCTCAGTGTGTGGTCCATAGAGATATAACGCTAGATCGAACAGAGAGTTTTATCTATGGTGTCGTGTTTGTTCCCCCAGGACCCCAAGGTGTTCTGGCTGGTGACAGGCTTCATGTTCCTGGGTAGTGGACTAATCTGGAGGAGACTGCTCTCGTTCCTGGGTCGACATCTTGAGCCTACTGTCCCCCCACAGGTAATTGAATTGTTAATTTCATGATATATTTGGATAGAAATGAGTATCATCTGATGCATACTAGTGTGTAACGTGTATAAAGTCCCTGGGTACTGCATGTGTCTGACATCTTGATCATGCTTAAGCTCAGTTTTAAAATGTAGTTTTATTTATTTCACCTTTATTTAACCAGGTAGGCTAGTTGAGAACAAGTTCTCATTTGCAACTGCGACCTGGCCAAGATAAAGCATAGCAGTTCGACACATACAACAACACAGAGTGGAATGAACAAAACATACAGTCAATAATACAGTAGAAAAAACAAAACAAAAAGTCTATATACAGTGAGTGCAAATAAGGGAATTAAGGCAATAAATAGGCCATGGTGGTGAAGTAATTACAATATGGTAATTAAACACTGGAATGGTAGATGTGCAAGTAGAGATACTGGGGTGCAAAAGGAGCAAAATAAATAAATACAGTATGGGGATGAGGTAGATAGATGGGCTGTATACAGATGGGATATGAACAAGTGCAGTGATCTGTGAGCTGCTCTGACAGCTGGTGCTTAAAGCTTGTGAGGGCGATGGGAATCTCCAGCTTCAGTGATTTTTGCAGTTCGTTCCAGTCATTGGCAGCAGAGAACTGGAAGGAAAGGCGACCAAAGGAGGAATTGGCTTTTGGGGGTGACCAGTGAGATATACCTGCTGGAGCGTGTGCTACGAGTGGGTGCTGCTATGGTGACCAGCGAGCTGAGATAAGGCGGGGCTTTACCTAGCAGAGACTTGTAGATAACCTGTAGCCAGTGTGTTTGGCGACGAGTATGAAGCGAGGGCCAGCCAACGAGAGCGTATAGGTCGCAGTGGTGGGTAGTGGTGACAAAACGGATGGCACTGTGATAGACTGCATCCAGTTTGTTGAGTAGAGTGTTGAAGGCTATTTTATAGATGACATCGCCGAAGTTGAGGATCGGTAGGATGGTCAGTTTTACGAGGGTATGTTTGGCAGCATGAGTGAAGGATGCATTGTTGTGAAATAGGAAGCTGATTCTAGATTTAATTTTGGATTGGAGATGCTTAATGTGGGTCTGGAAGGAGAGTTTAGTCTAACAAGACACCTAGGTATTTGTTGTTATCCACGTATTCTAAGTCAGAGCCGTACAGAGTAGTGATGCTGGATGGGCGGGCAGGTGCGGGCAATGATCGGTTGAATAGCATGCATTTAGTTTTATTTGCGTTTAAGAGCAGTTGGAGCGTTTCGTCTTGAGATTATTCTGATCATTTCCATGACTTGTGTTGTTATAAAAACCCTCTTTCTCCTCCCTAGATCCCAACAGTTTGGAAGAGAAGCCAAATCAACTCAAAAGGAGGAGAGGTGAAGAGTGGACTAAGATGATAGTTCGTTGTTGCACCACCTCTCTGCTGAGGAATCTGAACTGTTTGACTGTTTTCATACTACAGTGAGATTTCTCTCGTTTACTGCAGAGGAATGTTTTTTTTCTTTTCATAATCTCAATATCAGTTTTTTGCAATTGGTTTAAGACTGTTGTAAGCAGTGTTCATGTATTTATTAGCATCCTGGATATATTGTTATAATGAAGCACACTGTATACCTCCAGCTGTATTCAAGGATACTGCACCAATTCTTACTGTCCAAAAACATACTCCCACTGTTCACCAAAACCACTGTTCAAATAGCTTTGACTGACTATACAACTAATAAATAAAGACATTGAGTACTGAGCAGTCTCAAACTTTGAAAGAACTAAAACCCAAGACATACTATATATACACAAAAGTATGTGGACACCCCTTCAAATTAGTTGAATCGGCTATTTCAGCCACACCCGTTGCTGACAGGTGTATAAAATCGAGTACACAGCCATGCAATCTACATAGACAAACATTGGCAGTAGAATAGCCTTACTGAAGGCACTGTCGTAGGATGCCCTGCTAGAGCTGCCCCGGTCATCTGTAAGTACTGTTATTGTGAAGTGGGAACATCTAGGAGCAACAACATCTCAGCCGCGAAGTGGTAGGCTACACAAGCTCGCAGAACGGTACCGCCGAGTGCTAAAGCGTGTTAAAACTGTCTGTCCTCGGTTGGAGCAGTCATTAGAGTTCCAACCTGCCTCTGGAAGCAATGTCAGCACAAGAACCGGTCGTCGGAAGCTTCATGAAATGGGTTTCCATGGCCGAGCAGCCGCACACAACCCTAAGATCACCATGCGCAATGCCAAGTGTCGGCTGGAGTGGTGTAAAGCCCACAGCCATTGGACTTTCGAGCAGTGGAAACGCGTTCTCTGGAATGATGAATCACGCTTCACCATGTGGTAGTTCGACAGACTAATCTGGGTTTGGCGGATGCCAGGAGAATGCTACCTGCCCGAATGCATAGTGCCAACTGTAACGTTTGGTGGAGGAGAAATAATAGTCTGGGGCTGTTTTTCATGGTTCGGACTAGGCCCCTTAGTTGCAGTGAAGGGAAATCTTAACGCAACAGCATACAATGACATTATAGACAATTCTGTGCTTCCAACTTTGTGGCAACAGTTTGGGGAAGGCCCTTTCCTGTTTCAGCATGACAATGCAGCTATTCACAAAGGTAGGTCCATACAGAAATGGTTTGTCGAGATCGGTGTGGAAGAACTTGACTGGCCTGCACAGAGCCCCGACCTCAACTCCCATCGAACATCTTTGGAATGAATTGGAACGCTGACTGCAAGCCAGGACTAATTGCCCAACATCAGTACCGGCCTCACTAATGGAAGCACGTCCTCGCAGCAATGTTCTAACTCAGCAGAAAAAGACACGTCCTCTCACTGTCAACTGAGGTTATTTTCAGCAAACTTAACATGTGTAAATATTTGTATGAACATAAGATTCCACAACTGAGACATAAAATTAACAAGTTCCACAGACATGTGACTAACAGAAATTGAATAATGTGTCCCTGGACAAAGTGTAGGGGTCAAAATCAAAAGTCAGTATTTGGTGTGGCCACCAGCTGCATTAAGTACTGCAGGGCATCTACTCCTCATGGACTGGTGCACCAGATAAGCCCGTTCTTGCTGTGAGATGTTACCCCTCTCTTTCACCAAGGCACCTGCAAGTTCCCGGGCATTTCTGGGGGGAATGGCCCTAGCCCTCACCCTCCGATCCAACAGCTCCCAGATGTGCTCAATGGGATTGAGATCCGGGCTCTTCGCTGGCCATGGCAGAACACTGACATTCCTGTCTTGCAGGAAATCGCGCACAAAAACGAGCAGTATGGCTGGTGGCATTGTCATACTGGAGGGCCATGTCAGGATGAGCCTGCAGGAAGGGTACCGCATGAGGGAGGAGGATGTCTTCCCTGTAACGCACAGCGTTGAGATTGCCTGCAATGACAACAAGCTCAGTCCGATGATGCTGTGACACACCGCCCCAGACCACAACGGACCCTCCACCTCCAAATCGATCCAGCTCCAGAGTACAGGCCTCGGTGTAACGCTCATTCCTTCGACGATAAATGCTAATCTGAACATCACCCCTGGTGAGACAAAACCACAACTCATCAGTGAAGAGCACTTTTTGCCAGTCCTGTCTGGTCCAGCGACGGTGGGTTTGTGCCCATAGGCGACATTGTTGCCGGTGATGTCTGGTGAGGACCTCCCTTACAACAGGCCTACAAGCCATCAGTTCAGCCTATTGCGGACAGTCTGAGCACTGATGGAGGGATTGTGCATTCCTGGTGTAACTCGGGCATTTGTTGTTGCCATCCTGTACCTGTCCCGCAGGTGTGATGTTCAGATGTACCGATAATGTGCAGGTGTTGTTACACGTGGTCTGCCACTGCAAGGACGATCAGCTGTCCGTCCTGTCTCTCTGTAGCGCTGTCTTAGGCGTCTCAGTTTGGACATTGCAATTTATTGCCCTGGCCACGTCTGCAGTCCTGATGCCTCCTTGCAGCATGCCTAAGGCACGTTCACGCAGATGAGCAGGGACCCTGGGCATCTTTCTTTTGGTGTTTTTCAGAGTCAGTAGAAAGGCTTCTTTAGTGTCCTAAGTTTTCATAACTGTGACCTTAATTGCCTAACATCTGTAAACTGTTAAAATGTTTAAAAAAATGTTGTCTTAACCGTTCCACAGGTGCATGTTCATTAATTGTTTATTGAACAAGCATGGGAAACAGTGTTTAAACCCTTGACCATGATGAAGATCTGTGAATTTATTTGGATTTTTACAAATTATCTTTGAAAGACAGGGTCCTGACAAAGGGATGTTTTTTTTTGCTCAGTTTAGTAGAAAGCCTTCCCAGAAGAGTGGAGGTTGTTATAGAAGCAAAGGAGGGACCAAGATTTTGGAATGAGATGTTTGAAGAGCTTTACTTTTGGTCATGTAGTGTAACTCAAGTTTTCATCCTCAGGTCCAACATAACTATTGTGCCATTCACATACAGTAATGTAGTATGTATTTATTAGTTGTATCATTCACAAAATGTTCACTGCCATGCTGTTTGTCATTACATTAAATCAAATAAAAATATAGGACAAAACAATTCACTACAAGAGAGACCTAAGACGACAACATAGCATGGCAGCAACACATATAAATAAGGAAAATATCTTCTAATGTCTCAATGTGATACCATAAGAGTCGAATGGAGGGTAAAATAGCCAATATGTCCATATGTGAAATATTTAATAATTCATAAAATAAAGTATCACATGTGGCATATTGGTAGGCCTTTTGGGTCAACACTAGTGGTGCGCGGGTCAGCTGTTTCTTCACCCGCAAGCAATTGCAAATAAACCATCTGTAACCGCCGGATTATATGTTATAAAGTGAGAATCTGAGGCCCGCACCCAACCCTAACCCGCAAATATAGAGAATGTGCTAGGCTATAGTCAGACTGCAGAGCGATATTTTGACAGGTGGTGCAGGATTTGTTTTTGCCTGATTTCGGTATTTATGCATATAATTTCCGACATTTTGGTTGGCTTCTGTCATATGTTACCTTAGAAGACTAAATAAACCTTTGCTCAACAGAATGTAATAGATCGATAGAATGAATGCTTCATTCTAGTTGACATCGGTAAAGTTCTCATCTTTCGCGGGGCAAAGAAGTTTATGGACTGGGGAGAAAATACAATAAAGCAACAACAAAAAACGGGAAGGTTTTTCTGTGCAAAATGTCCAGATGATATTAGTTTGACCGGTTGTAAGCCAAAAGTAAACTGTGAAAACGACCCAACGTGTTTCTGATAAGATTTTAGTTCGGCTTCGAAGCATATTTTATGTGGTTTAAATTGAAATCCTATCAGATTTTATGATGAAGACAGCGCCCAGATGGTATCTACAGTAACTGAGCACGGCACTCTCAAGATGCAGAACGAAATAAATAATATTTCTCCACTCCTGTTACCTAATCCACATTTTACCTTCATTTGGTGTATAATTTTACTGCAAGAAATGCTTAGTTCTGCATGAGTTAGGCTATTATTAAGGATATAGCCGTATTCGCACGGGACTAGTATTACTAGAGAACGTTGGTTAAGTATTTATTACCCCAGAATGTCGGTTATTCCACAGGACAATTAAGACAGGATTGGGTTTTTCCAAACTGCCCCTGTAATTCTCTCTTTTTTTTCCGTAAATTGACAGTTATGACGAAATCGTGGAGGTTTTTTTCTAGGCGTGGAGTTATTTAAAAAATACCAGATAACCTCAATGTAGCCTATAAAAATTAAAATTAGTTAAACATTTCTGGATTTTTTAAAGGTATTGTTTCTCTTTATTTAATCCGCGTGCCACTCACCTGCCCTTCAGCCACACGATATGTAATGACCCTAAACCCGTCCGCCCCGCAGATATAACCGCGGGACTGCGGGTTATGAGTCAACCCGCGCATCACTAATCTACACTAGTGGTTTTATGAATGTTGCTAATGTGTTATGTAGACGTGTATAAATCGTGAAATGTTTGCCTTATCATAACGCGGTATACTTATCAACTACAGCACTTAACATTGTAATGTTCACATAATTGACATGAACCGGTGGGGATGACTACTTTGACTCAACAACATCAGCCCAACATCACTCCTCAGAAGAATCAAGAAAATATCTCCTGTCAGATTACCTGCTGAAAGTATTAGTATGGCTGTATCTTAAATTGTCATTATGCAATTTCACACATCCTCTCTCCTAGCCTCGCTTCCTTCTCAACCATTTTGAAGGAGAAAATCCAAGTTCCCACTCCCAGACTTTCTCCTTCAACCGTATTGAAAAATCATGTCCAAGATCCCCCCCAGACCTTCTCCAATGCATTTTGAGATTAATCCAGAAAGAACCCTAATCATGCAGATTCCTTCATTCTATGATTTACTATTACTCATTATAGCTTTGCATACATTATACAATTGGACCTTCATTTGCCGGTCTTATCCAGGGTTTTGCCCTAGTACTACACAGCTGATTCAAATAACCAACTCATCATCCAGCTTTGATGATTTGTATCAGCTGTGTAGTGCTAGGGCAAAAAACTAAATGTGCACCCAATGGGGACCCTAGGACCCAGTTTGGGAAACCTTGGTCTAAACAGATAATGTTAGGACAGCGGTCATGTTATTCTGTGCCATTTGTGTGTCTTCAAACAACATTAACCTTTTTGATGCATCATAAAACATGCCTTTGAGCTGTTATGTATTATTTAATAAAATCTCAATTGCATGGACTTTGATAATAACATTGTCATTCAGGCACATAACTTGAGTGTACGTACGAATCAACTTTCCCCAACAGGGGGAAGCAAAACTGAACTAATCAGACAAAATATTAGATTCAATTTGCCACACTGTGAGCAAGGTATAATCAAAGTATTATTTACATGGTAAGCTTTATTTTGTTCCATGATCCATTATTACATTTGTATTCATATATTGATGTTTTATTTAAGTAAAGTCTATATCTAAGTCTATAGACAACAGTACATCTAAACCACTTGTCAAACTCATTCATTCCAAGGAGGGCCGAGTGTCTGCGGGTTTTCGCTCCTCCAATGTACTTGATTGATTGATGAATTAAGGTCACTAATTACTAAAGAACGCCACTCACCTGACTAGGTCTTAATTGAAAGCAAAACCCCAAAACCCGCAGACACTAGGCCCTCCATGGAATGTGTTTGACACCACTGATCTAAACATTTGAGTGGCGCCCTCTCATCTCAACTGATGTGAAAACAATAGGTTTAACCAGGGCTCCTCCCCAACCTTGTTCCCGGAGAGCTACCCTCCTGTACGTTTTTATTTCAACCCCAGTTGTTACTAACCTGATTCATTTTACCAACCAGCTCATTATTAGAATCAGTTGTGCTAGATTAGGGTTGGAGCGAAAACCTACAGGACGATAGCTCTCCAGGAACAGTGTTGGAGAGCCCTGGTTTAGACCTGTCACTGTATTGTGAGGTGTTATCCTACCCCGGATTTCTGCCTTGGTGTCAGAAGTGAGATAGGACTATCATATCCGGATGGTTCATAACCTGTGTAGGCATACTCTACTAGCCTATCATAACTCATTCACTTGTGGCTATGTCAAATTGTCAATTTAAATGATCACTGCACACTCAAGTAAATGACGCTTCTTTATGTTCCAAGTATCTGTCAACCAATTATAGAAGACGCTTTCCCAACTACCTTGTTTCCTCAATGAATGTTGCGTTCCAAGCTGGGCGCATCAGTACATGTAATAGCGCGTGCTTCCGCTTGTCCCTTTTCAGTAGAAAAGTACCAGGAAAAACGGGAAATAAACTATTTTATTCGGAGAGAAACATCGAGTGGGGAGGATCTAGCTTTGCTCGTGTTGGAATAATTCGATTGGGAGAGAGAGAGAGAGGTGTCTACAACTGTGAAGATAATTACATTTTTTGTTTGAGAGCTAGCTAATAGATCTATTTTTCGCCACGGTTTGTTCTTTCCAAAGGAATAATGACGAACACATGGATGCTATTGACTCTCGCGGTGGCGACCTGTTTTATAAGTGAAACGGTGAGTAAAGTTGTCAGGACAAGAAAAGTAATATTTAAAATGTTTTGTTAAACCTCTCGCGGTAAGGAGCTGCTGATATATTTTTTAAACGGGCTTTGGTTTCGATGTAGGCTATTTTGCATGCTTGTCTCACTCGCGTTCTTCATAACCTCTGCGAGTAATTTATCTGGCTACTTTTACAAGTAAAGAAGTCAATGTAAATATTGTTATTTATGTATTCCCCTCTTCTTTCCCTTGTGCACTTCCCATATGACTGAAGTCTTACCACATTGTGGCCCAAATGATAAGGATACCTTTTTACAGTTGCCCTTAAAAGTACGTGTATGATTCATATTTGTATAAAGCCAAATTCATTATCGCAGAGTTACTTTAGTTTGATTCCACAGTGGTCAAATATGATTTTCAAGAGGCGGTGTGGAACTACAGTCGTCTCTGTTCCTTGGTCAAAACAGATTAAATGGTTCCATTTAACCAGGCTGAGAACACAGGCATCTCAGTGTTGCCTTTTAACAAGTGTCCAATAACCTCCTGTTGAACAACTACTGAATTGTCCATCAGTGGAGTTAATGACACATTTTATAGGTTTGTATACTTTCCCTCTCCGTCTGCCACTACAGTAGACATGGCTCTATCATTGGCACGGTGATGCCGTTGCCTAACTAACAAGGCCATTGCTATGAAGCAGCAGTTTTGCACTTGGCTGCACGGAGCATCTGCGTTAATTAGCCCCAGCCTTCCAACCTGGATTGTTTTACAAACAAAACTCAATAAAGGGCCGTGATCTCTGATTTAAAGTGAATTGGGGGGTGCAGGGTTCTATAGTTGTAGTATTTGTGACGGTATCAACCTATGGGCATTCTACTAAAGTGAAGGTGGGTGAATGAATGAAGTTATTTTAGGGTGATGTGTTTAACTGTGGTGAAGGCTGCACGCCCCACGCTCCCCTCTAACATTAGGTCAGACTCCTCATTTAGAGCCTTTGATTGTATTTGGTCCATTCAGGATTTCAGACACCACCATCGCTCATCCCCTTCCATTTTTTCAGCACAAAACATAAACACCAGCTCTGAGAGGCAGCACTTTTCTCTAATTCATTACATCTTGGACCAGACTCTAACCTCCATCAGTATCCATCTTTTTGTTCATGTGGAAACAGAGAAACTATTGCTCTAGATTTATCTCAATATTAAACTGAGATGTCGACACATCATATCAGTCACTGAAAGTACTTCATGTACTATACCACTGTCACCATGATATCTGACCTGATTGGTATTAAAGTCAACAGTGAAGGAACATCTACTGTTTAGGTGGAAATGACATCACTTGTCATATCATCACCAGCGTTGTCATTGAAAGGGCTTCATACAGATGTACCACATCAAATACTAAGGCATGATTGGGAATAACTTCAACAGTATAGAAACATCTGGACTTGGATGTACTTAACTGTCTGTGATCAAGGCTCTAGAAATATGCATGGAAATCCTGAATGAGAAAAGTAATGAAATACTAGCCTGACAAATAGGATTTCTTGAGAGGATGGAAAATGGTCACATACCGCAGCTTCAGTACTGACTGCTACTCTCATTCCTCCCCTGCCTCAATTAGCTTAGCAAATGTGAAGTTCTCGGAGAGAACCTGGGGGTGGCTAGGCAGCAAGGCACTAGACGGCTGGGTTGTGAGAGGGGAAAACCTTGTGATGTACACACCGTCTGCTCTGTATCTATGAAGCCCTGAAGTTGTCAACTGGATAATGAAACTGTAGGTTGTTTGGCTCAGATCTGAAGGTCAATAATAAGAGATGTTAGTTTTCAACCTTTCTTGACAATTGTAGCCTATGCCTGAAGATTTAGTAAATGTTTGGACTTCTCTTTCTTTGTGGGGTTTGAATTGATTGTACATGGAATTGTGATCATTGCTACTCTGATCATACATCCTAGAGTGAAAGTTAACCTTAACGTAACATTTTCTAGAAGAGCGTGGACCGTGGTCAAACGCAAGATGTTCCATGACGGTGTATACTGACAGCTTGCTGTGGTGTTATGCCAGCCAACTTTGTTTACCCAGTTGAAAAGCATCAAAGAGAGAATACCCCTGTCTGCTCTTTGCTGATAGATGTGACTGGTACTAAATGTTCTTTGCCTTGCGTTACTTCCATATATGGCGATAACGCTTTCCCGAAAACAAAAACACCCACTCCAGATGTTTTTGTACTGTATGTATCTGGCAGATGTGCTCTCAATAGACATTAGTGTTATGTTTAGAGACCACTGAAGCTGTATGTGAGTCAGAGGTGACCGTCTGGATGTGAAAGACGGTGTGATTTGGATTCTGAATCCACATGTTCTATGTCCTCCTGACCCTCTTGGGTTAATTGATGCACAGAAGGACAGACTGACAAGCTGTGATAACGATATCAATGCGAAACAGGAACTAATTAGTTTTATTTCCTTTGGAACTGCAGTCTCACACAAGATCCTAAGTGGTGGTATTTTCTGTCTGACCTTAATTTGAGAATATTTTAAATACGTTTTTAAATGTTTCCTGTCAGCAGGAGGGAGGCCCTCCCCAGTGTTAGTCATGCATGCAGTACACAGGGTAGAGTATGTACTGTCGAACTGATCAGCGCTGACTGGATAGGGCTGGCCTGGGGGTCATGCAGCTTCACATGTAAGTGGAGCTGTGCTCCATTGGTATTTCTACTCATTTTCCCCAGCTCCCTTTGTCTCCTTCTCTCTCAACGGCTCTGTAAGAGCCTTTTATCTGTCCACCAAAGCTTGTCTGGAATTTTAAACATATTTGCAGTGTTGAGCTTGTTGCTGGGTCAAATACACAAGCATTTCAGTACACCTGCGATAACATCTGCTAAGTATGTGATAAATCAGAACTGATTTGAATACTTGTGGGGTTGAGCTTGTTGCTGGGTCAAATACTTGTGGGGTTGAGCTTGTTGCTGGGTCAAATACTTGTAGGGTTGTGGTTTGACAGCTTTGTTGATTGTCTTTTTTAAAAGGTCTGAGATTCTCCACTTCGGTCACTACCTCCCATCTGAAGAATCTGAATTCTATCACTTGTCACTTGGGTTGAATCAATTATTTATATTTTGCGACAATTTAATGGAGGGAAGTTTCTCACAGAGCCTGTGTTGATCTTTCAACACTGGGGATTATTTTTACTGAGGATTTTCTGTGTTTTTGTAGAACACTGCTAAGCATGTCGCAGATTGTCAAAGAATTTCAACAGTACACTTTTGGGATCCTTTTCTAGAGCCAGAGGGAGCCTGACTTGGCCCACAACTATCAGAACTGAAAAGAAAACACAAGTCAAGATTTATATTTTAGTCATTTAGCAGATGCTTTTATCCAGAATGACTTACAGGAACAATTAGGGTTAAGTGCCTTGCTCAAGGACACACCACAACATTTTTCACCTAGTCTGCTCAGGGATTTAAACCAACAACCTTTTGGCTAATGGCCCAATGCTCTTAGCCGCTAGGCTAGCTGTCGTCCTGAACTGCTGAGAGTGTATTTCCCCCCCCCTTCAGAACAGTTTCAATTTGTCAGGGCATGGACTCTACAAGGTGTCGAAAGTGTTCCACAAGGATGCTGGCCCATGTTTACTCCGATGCTTGACACAAGTGTGGGAAGCAAAGTTGGCTGGATGTGGTGGACCATTTTTGATACACATGGGAAACTGTTCAGCGTGGAAAAACCCAGCAGTGTTGCAGTTCTTGACACAATCAAACCAGTACGCCTGGCAACTACTACCATACCCCGTTCAAAGGCACTTCAATATTTTGTCTAGCCCATTCACCCTCTGAATGGCACACATACACAATCCATGTCTCAAGGCTTAAAAATTATTTTTTAAACCTGTATCCTCCCCTTCATCTACACTGATTGAAGTGGATTTAACATGCGGCATCAATAAGGGATCATAGATTTCACCTGGTCAGTCTGTGTCATGGAAAGAGCAGGTGTTCTTTCTGTTTTATAGTAATCTGTGTTAATAAAATAGTCTGTCCACATGAGATTCTTTTATAGTGATCTCTCTCAGGTACTCAGATGTCTGCTCTCATTTGGTACTGATGCCAGTTGTTCATGATCTAGTTGCTGATTGTTCTGACCCAGGTGTGGCGTATGGGCCAGCGGTCTGTCTCATGCTTCAGGACTAATTCTTCTGGCTCTTGAGTGACTGTAGTTGTAGATCTTCTTGGCATCATCAAGGCCTGAAGAACCTTTGCATAAAGAAGCATGTCATTAGTGTTGAACAGGAACATGAAGGGTATCAGATGTACTGTAACGATTGTAGTTTATACTTGGGACATAGGCCCCCATCCTCCTACTGGGATGCCAGAGCACTTTTATGTGAGGCATGTCATTACTTCTATTCATATGGTAATATTACAAGTCATATAGATTTACAGAATTTTACCTGGATATGGTCGCATCATGTTGACCTTCAGCGGGAATATGGGCTCAGTGTTTGGGTCATCAGCAAGGACTCTGGCCTTGGTGTCGGCAGCTGGCCTGCATCTCCCTCCCGACCAAATGCGCCCACGTCGACCATGGTGAAGCGGTACTTTGCATTGCGGACTGTCATCCGGACTATTGTGAAATATCCCTTGTAGTTGTAGTACTCGCTACCAGAGTTTGCTGGAGCTCGGATCTGAATATGTTTCCCTTCGACTGCTCCTACACAACTGATAATTCCAACGATCTCAAAACTCTCAGGCGATTTCGGCCCATTTTGCTACTGAGGGATAAGCAACAAAATCTGCCTTCGAGACATGCCAGATAGCCTGGCAAGCTTTGCTGACGATGGCACACTGTTTCCTAGCTTATAACTAGCATCAATGCTTTTTCTGTGTGCTGCCAATTGCCAAAAACATCAAAAAGTACTGAACATGTCTTCCCTTGTCAATGCTTTGCATAGGTCAGACTAGAGACATGTATTCTCAATTGTCCCCTCTTGTAGTGATCAGTGGACCAACATGCCATTTTCTCCCTCGTGAGAAATAAAAACAAACGACTAGTAAGAGCAGTTCAAGCTCTTCCAATTTGGAGGCAGACATGTTTGCTTTTGTAGCTAGTTAAATCCTGAAAGTAAATTTGTATCTGGAGTGTAGAGATATATATACTGCTCAAAAAAATAAAGGGAACACTTAAACAACACATCCTAGATCTGAATGAAAGAAGTAATCTTATTAAAGACTTTTCTTTACATAGTTGAATGTGCTGACAACAAAATCACACAAAAATAATCAATGGAAATCCAATTTATCAACCCATGGAGGTCTGGATTTGGAGTCACACTCAAAATTAAAGTGGAAAACCACACTACAGGCTGATACAACTTTGATGTAATGTCCTTAAAACAAGTCAAAATGAGGCTCAGTAGTGTGTGTGTGGCCTCCACGTGCCTGTATGACCTCCCTACAACGCCTGGGCATGCTCCTGATGAGGTGGCGGATGATCTCCTGAGGGATCTCCTCCCAGACCTGGACTAAAGCATCCGCCAACTCCTGGACAGTCTGTGGTGCAACGTGGCGTTGGTGGATGGAGCGAGACATGATGTCCCAGATGTTCTCAATTGGATTCAGGTCTGGGGAACGGGCGGGCCAGTCCATAGCATCAATGCCTTCCTCTTGCAGGAACTGCTGACACACTCCAGCCACATGAGGTCTAGCATCGTCTTGCATTAGGAGGAACCCAGGGCCAACCGCACCAGTATATGGTCTCACAAGGGGTCTGAGGATCTCATCTCCGTACCTAATGGCAGTCAGGCTACCTCTGGCGAGCACATGGAGGTCTGTGCGGCCCCCCCAAAGAAATGCCACCCCACACCATGACTGACCCACCGCCAAACCGGTCATGCTGGAGGATGTTGCAGGCAGCAGAACGTTCTCCGCGGCGTCTCCAGACTCTGTCAAGTCTGTCACGTGCTCAGTGTGAACCTGCTTTCATCTGTGAAGAGCACAGGGCGCCAGTGGCGAATTTGCCAATCTTGGTGTTCTCTGGCAAATGACAAACGTCCTGCACGGTGTTGGGCTGTAAGCACAACCCCCACCTGTGGACGTCGGGCCCTCATACCACCCTCATGGAGTCTGTTTCTGACCGTTTGAGCAGACACATGCACATTTGTGGCCTGCTGGAGGTCATTTTGCAGGGCTCTGGCAGTGCTTCTCCTGCTCCTTCTAGCACAAAGGTGGAGGTAGCGGTCCTGCTGCTGGGTTGTTGCCCTCCTACGGCCTCCTCCACGTCTCCTGATGTACTGGCCTGTCTCCTGGTAGCGCCTCCATGCTCTGGACACTACGCTGACAGACACAGCAAACCTTCTTGCCACAGCTCGCATTGATGTGCCATCCTGGATGAGCTGTACTACCTGAGCCACTTGTGTGGGTTGTAGACTCCGTCTCATTCAACAGTGACCAAAACATCAGCCAGGAAGCATAAGAACTGAGAAGTGGTCTGTGGTTACCACCTGCAGAACCACTCCTTTATTGGGGGTGTCTTGCTAATTGCCTATAATTTCCACCTGTTGTCTATTCCATTTGCACAACAGCATGTGACATTTATTGTCAATCAGTGTTGCTTCCTAAGTGGACAGTTTGATTTCACAGAAGTGTGATTGACTTGGAGTTACATTGTGTTGTTTAAGTGTTCCCTTTATTTTTTTGAGCAATATATATATATATATATCTCTATAATCAAATTATATTTTTAATTCTTAAAGTAGAGTTCAAAGCATAACACCAGACATGTTGCTAGCTAGTATTTGTAAACAGGCAATTACACGGGATCCAGAAGTTTTTAAATGTCGTCGCTAGCTAGAGTGAGTGTCTGGGCCCCTCATGACTCCACCTATGAACATGCATGTGATCTACGTACGTAAACAGTGCAGAGGCCTTAAAGCTGTGTGTTTGGTGGCATCACATCAAGGAATACCACAAACGGAGACAGATCCATAGCTTCTCTTTCTGACCAAGCCTGGGGTATAGTTTAAGAACTTGTGAAAAACTATAATTACCATTTGAGCCTGAATTTAGACAGTAATTGCTTAGTAATCCTGTCTTTTGAAGTGATTTCATGTGAAGACTCATTTGCTGTCAGCTGTTTTACTCTGGCATTAACAGAAAGATGCAATGAATTTCTCTCTGCTTTACATTAGCTAGATTTTGCACAACTGAACTTTGCTTTTCCTTAGCTACTCCTGAAACTCCCACTCATGTCCCCTGTTCATGTTTTGGCTCAGGTAATCCCTGGAATATGACAGGGTCAAACCGTGATTACCTGGATGGAAAACGGAGGCAGAAAATAATGGATTTTGTTATAAATGATTGGAAAGATTTTCTGTTCAACTCTTTCATGAACTCTTGCCACTGAAAGCTTCCTAGAATAATAAGATATCAAATTAGTCTTATCTATTGCAAAGTATTGTATTAGATGTTTTCCCATTTAGTATGTGCTGGACATAGTGGTCATTCCAGAGAGCTACTGCCTAAATCCTGCGATGCAGCTTTGATTGAATGTACTCCTTAACGTTTAAGGTTAGAGTTGAAGGAGTGTGGATCACCCAACCCTCACACAGGGTCCCACACCCCAGTAAACTACTTCATACTCGCACTACTGTAGTGTCCAAGGACCAAAGTTAATGTCTTTATTAATACAGGTAAGTATAAATGAACACATTTCGTGTTTACAATGATGACCTGTCCCAAGGCATAGACAGCAGTGAGAGAGGCTTGGAGTATAAGAAGCTCTGACAAGTAGTGGCAGCATCTCTCTCTCTTTGAAAGACCACACTTGACAAATTCATATTTTGTGCACACTGAAACTAGCACATGTAATCTCACCATCATTTGGTTGTCACTCTCTGATTATAATTTCATAACATGCACGACATCTCGTTCCTCCATTCAGGTACAGTCAATAAAACAAATATCCCCAGAATGTGTGACTCCAGTAAGTTCGCTCTCTGCCCCCCTCCAAGAAGACGTACAGTATTACTGGAAAACCCAGGCCAGTAGAATATCCCAGCCTCATAGCCCTAGTACAACACCTGTGTTTATTAAATCATATGAAGAATACCAGACATGCCTCTGGTCTGAATGGGCTGTATTCATCATGTTAGTCTCTGCAGCAGTTCTGGTGGAGCTCTGGCACTGTCTAGTAGTTAGTTAATGTACTTCCTGTGTACTCCTGAGGGGCTGCGAATGTCAGCAGCTGGTTGGACAGCTACTACATCGGCAAGGTCTCTATCCCAAATGGCACCCAGTTCCCTATGTAGTGCACTACTTTTGACCAGGGCCCATCAAAAGTAGTGCACTAAATAAGGAATAGAGAGCCATTTGGGACGTAGCCTAGAGCTGCTGTGCACTGCATGGAGCTGAGCCCTCGGCAGATGTGGGTTAATATTGTAACCCACACCTGTAACATCTGTGCTGCTTCCCAACACTGTGGAAGGAAGCTGGTTACTACAGAGCTCCTGTGCTGTTGGTCCACATGCTGGGTTATTGTCTTGGTAGACCTGTTTGGTTGCATTCATGGTGTTGCTGTCATTGGGTGATGCTGATAGACGGTATGTGTATATATATTTATGGTCAGTGTTGCTGGTAGCTTTGGATGTTATTTAATGTGTGAATGTAAGCAGCACAGAACGTCCTGTTTTCCTCTGGCTGTCCGACAGGACTTTCAAAGGAAATCCAATGTTTTTCATGTTGCGATTACATTCATATCAGGCAGTCATCCTAGATCTGCCTGGAATGTATTTTAAAAAGCCCCATAAGTCCAGTGTTAGTCATATCTTGGCAGGTTCCCTCTTTCCATCGTTACAGCTGACGACTATACCTGTGGAGGAGGGTGACATGATTAGCTGACATGTCCCCAGTATTTGTTGCTGTGATAGCCGCTAACAACAATACCTTAATGATTCAGACCTTTAGTAGGGGCTGGCTGACTGGGCTGTTTGGAAGGAGCTAGCTGGTGAGCAGAGGGAGAGAAGAGGGAGTATTTCCTTTTCAGTTGTAGACTTGGCACAGCCTGAAAGCCCAGTCCTGAGCTCCTCAGCTCCCTGCACAATACCTCACTTGTGCTGCTACTTTGGCCCAGGAATGTGAGGCTCACCTTCATGTGTCTGACAGCAGTTTGTTTTGGAATGAGAGATATTATTCACCACCACATCGTACTGCTGCAAACATCATTCTCTTATCGCCTCTTCGCTCTCCCCCTCTGAAGAGTTGAGGCAGCCCCATATGCTGTTGAAACCCCCATAAACCACTGCTTTAGATAGTCCGTTCTATTCACAAGATGTGAAAGTAATTGATCCTCACATCTTGAACAGTGTATTTTGTCAAGGCATGTTTGCTACGTGTGGGCTAGGTGCAAAAATGTTGTTCAGAAACTAATCATAAAGCATACTTTCGTGTGTTCATATCGGCCTCTGGAAAACAGAGCCTGACACAATCTTAGCCTGTTCTTAGATAAAGCCTAACCTAACACTACTATCTAATAAGAAAGTGAAATGCCGGCAGCATGAAAATACTGCCAGTTGTACTGTACTGGGGCCTGATCTGAGTCCTTGACTAATCCTGACCAACAAAGGGCATTGGAGGAAATAATCAGGGCTGTTTAATGTCTGGGAGTCTGTATTGATGTTGTACTTCATGATGTTGTACTTCATGATGCAGTGGCTGGTCATTCACACTGACTAGACTACTACTGTATGGTCACTGGCTGACCCTGAGAGTCTCCATCGTTCTCACAATGTTATACCTATTGGCTGTTTGGGGTCAACTTGACATTTGTCATAACACTTGTCTGCTTCAGAGGCTAAATCAGCTGAGTAGACCTGGGTCAAATACTTTTAAATACTGGGAAGTGTTTTCAGGGCTGGCAAATGGAAGTAGTGTACAGTAGGTATCAGTCACTCGTGACGCCAGTCCTACTCTTCATAGTGTACAGTAGGCATCAGTCACTCGTGACTCTAGTCCTACTCTTCATAGTGTACAGTAGGTATCAGTCACTCGTGACTCCAGTCCTACTCTTCATAGTGTACAGTAGGCATCAGTCACTCGTGACTCCAGTCCTACTCTTCATAGTGTACAGTAGGTATCAGTCACTCGTGACTCCAGTCCTACTCTTCATAGTGTACATAGGGTCTTCTAGGATTAGTCACCACTGAGCATTGACACGTCACAATAGAACGTAGTGTCAGAGGGGTCCGTTTTATCTTTTCTCCAATACTATTGGTCTATTACCATGTCAATCAACGCTTGAATAGAAACGTAGCTTACACTCTGGATTTTGATGCAGTCGCTAAAGTCCCATTTTAGTTTTCATTGCAGCCTGGTTTGAATGCCACGGTTATGCATAATGTGTACTAACACTTAAGTAGCACTATGTGGTCTTCTAGCATTAGTTGACATGGGAGCCCTTATATACGTTGTTATCCTGCATTACTTTGATCATGACTTCCTGTCTTATGTTCTGCCTGCTGCGTTCTCTATAGTATGTTGCATAGCAAACAAAAGATGATTCACTGTGTGTGACAGTTTGAAAGACCACTGGAGCACAACACAATGGCACACCAAAGATGTGTTTTTGTACAGATGACAATTATTTCCTAAAGGAAATGTTAGTCAGAGGTTGATATGAGTTTGTGGCTTCGAACTGTTTCCCTCAGTGATCCCAGTCAGAGGCCAAAAGGGAAGGTCTTTATCTAGCTGGGTATTCCCTCTTTTCAGCCAGAGCCATTGTTGTGCTCTTTGAAGCATCTGTCTCCTTCAGTGAGTCTGAAATGGCTTGTCTTCTTATTGTGTACTAGGCTCTGCTTCCTTTGAAGCAAGACTCCTTCCTTTTTCTTACATCATCCTTGTCTGTCCCTTTTTTCCCTCTCCTTCACGATCAAAGACCTGAAAATTGAACCAGGCTCCTTAGTGTCAACATTCATCAGCGGAGCAAAAAGGCAGACCTCGGTGTGTTTGTGTGCGCACACAGAGGGTTCATCCTTAGTACCTTTGTCAGACGTATTGCTTTTGTGGGGATTTTGGGAAGCACAATTGTGTGGAAACATCACACGTCTTGGTGAGTGTCAGTGGCTGTGCATGGTGATTTCCATGAGCCCTGACAGGCTAGTTGAAGAGGTGGCCACCAGGCTACTGTGGTGGGCCAGAGATCTAAAGGAATGCAGGGGGTTGGGAGGGAGGACTAGAAGGATCCAGGGTTCAGAGAGTCAGACTACATGGTTCCATCTGCTCTTCATTCTTCTGTTCACAATAACACTGCCTTGGGATTGGATGAGCCAGTCAGACAATAACACCTTCCTGTTTTAACCTGCTGTCCACATGCAGAGGAATTACAGGAAGACTGATTCTTTGGTTTCTTCTTCAGAACATGGGAAGATTTGATCCAGGCCTTCATAGCTTCTAAGTGGTATTTCAGGTAATGGGGAGGCTCATCATGAGACGCCTGCTTCTGTTCATTTGTTTGTTTCCCAGGGAACTGTGAGATTTAAAAAATTCTCCCAAAATATGTCTTGATTTTCTTAGCATTGTTCTTTGAAATTTGTTTTGCTCTTGCGCTTCTAATGCCTGTATAAAATAAACAGCATGGATATCCTCCACAGTGAAAAGTGTTTGTATAATCTTAAGGGCATCTACACTGGGAATAGTTTGTCATGTGATCACTTATTGAGTATTATTATGGGTCCTGGATGCTGATCAAGGGAAAGGGGGATACCTAGTCAGATGTACAACTGAAATGTGTCTTCCGCATTTAACCCAACCCCTCTGAATCAGAGGTAAACTGTGGTATATCAGACAATATACCATGGGTATGACGCAAACGCTCTTGTTTACTGTTCTATTTATGTGGAACTATTTTGTAATAGCAATAAGGCGTCTTGGGGGTTTGTGGTATATGGCCATCATGCTAAGGGCTGTATCCAGGCTGTACTCTGCATTACAGCGTTCATAGCCGTGGTATATTGGACACATACCACACCCCTCAGGCCTTATTGCCTAAATAGCATGTGAGTACCTGTAGAATTCAATTTATATGGTGGAGACACTTTTTCGTTCATCTCTTGTTCTCCATTCACAGACATTGATCTCGGCCCAGTCGGATTACCTGTATCTGGATGACCTATCAGGAGACTCCGTAGACGACGACGGTTACAACTCTGGCTCTGGGTCCGGTGATATGAGTAAGCAATGGTTACGTTCTTCTAAAATATTTCACCCTTATTTCCTAATGTCATTTACATAGCAACCTGATAACGCCTTGTTAAAAGTTATAGCTGTATGGAAAGCTATAATTGTACTGGCTCTACGAAGGTCCTAGACGGTGCACAGAAACCTTTTGACTTTGGTTAGACTACTAGGGCACACTGGTACTGCAGGATCACAATGGACCTACGGAGGCGGTGAAAGCACAGATGTTTCACATGCAGTCAACCAAGACTGTTAATTACCCAGCATATGTCATGTAGAGAGACGTTCAATAATGAATGAGTCATTATTTCATATACCCTAACCTGAAGTGCTACTGAACCATAGACTGGATAATGTACTGTACAAGAACACCCAAACATCTGGCTTGCAGTCTATTTCTGAGTCAGTATGGCAGTGGTTGTGACATTATTGGTCGACTCATAATGAAAAGTGCGTCAATCATTATTAGTGAATCCATTAGCACTGGCATTGTTGTGATTTGTTGTTTATCATGTTAGCCCTGCCTGCAAACCAAATTTCTCTTTGGGGTCAATACATTTTAGATTATTTTCCTCCTCAGCTATCGTTGAGGTCACTGAGCCAGTCAAAGTGAAAAGGGTGTTCGCCGCTCCTGAAGCAGAGCCAACCCAGGACTCTCTACCAGACCTTTCAACCACCGTGGAGATGTTTACATTCACTGACCTGAGCACAGAAATAGCTGAGACAGAAACAGAGACCGAAACAGAGGTATGCCTCTCTTTTTAACTGACTTTAGTGTGGGCTTTTGAGCCGGTAGTGTGGTTGTTTCATTTCACCTCGCACTGCTGGCATGGCAAGGACTTAATAGTATCCCTGTGGTTTTATAGTTGCTGTGAAAATCTAAATCTCTTTCTCCCTCTGTCTGTGTCAGGCCCAGGTCCCTGAACGGTCTCTGGACGTGACGGAGGAGACTGTTATCAGTAGTGAATCTCCTCCCAGCACCACCGGTGCTTCCGGGTTGCTGTACGAGGCAGACACACCCTACGATGTACATTCTGAAAACCTATTCCAGAGGACGGAGGTGCTAGCTGGTATGTTCTGGTGTTTATTTATTCAGGAGATCCTATTGACATTAACATCTCTTTTTTTCCGATTGAGACCTGAGCATAATGAAAGCAATAAAATATCATGAGACAACATATGTTAAACATCACACAAAAAAAGCGATATACGATAATGATTCATCAAAACGGTAATTTGAAATCTATCAGTTCGAATTGAAGAAATCATTTTTCAATACATCCCACTATCAGAGATTGGATCTGAAACATGGCCTCTGTCTTAAATTGGGTAACTCTAGACTTTGTTTTTATTGATTCTGAAAGCAGACTCTTTGTCTTGGCGTTTGATAGCAGAGGGAAGGAGACTGAGTCAAGCAACCAACAACACTTCGGGATTGTTTTACAATGAAAGCATGTTATGAATGAAGAGTATAATTGTGACTCCTGAGTCGGCTCCGTCTCATATTTGATTAGTCCATTGATCTTAACTGCAGTCTAGTGCATCAAAGTTATCAGGGTGCTTTTTCCCATTAATTTCTCAATGTGAGTTGTTGCCAAACATTTGATACAAAGCAATCATAGTTCCCTATTAATTGTTCATCCACGTTAACAGAAGGTAATGGGGTTACATTTACTTTGCATTTTAGTCATTTAGCAGATGGTCTTATCCGTCGACTTACAATTAGTGCATTCATCTTAATATAGCTAGGTGAGACAACACATCACAATCATATCATTAATCGGGTTGGGGTAATTACCTTGCCCCACGTAGAGGTCTATCATTTCTGATTTGACTGTTATTAACACTTTATCTTCTAGCAAGGTTCCACTGTTGTGTTGTCAACACCAATCACTTGTATTGAATTATTGATCAATAAGCATCTTCTGACGTGGTTCTTCTCCCCCCCCCCCCCCCCCCCCCCCCAGCGGTGATAGCTGGCGGGGTTATAGGTTTGCTGTTCGCCATCTTCCTCATCCTCCTCCTGGTCTACAGGATGAGGAAGAAGGACGAGGGGAGCTACGTCCTCGGAGAATGCAAGGCCCCTAGCTCAGCCTATCAGAAAGCCCCCACCAAGGAGTTCTATGCCTGAAACACAAGGACCGCCACTATGAGGAGAAACCTCTGGCGCAACATAAAGACGAAGGCTGTGTCCCAAATGGCACCCTATGCCCTCTATAGTGTACTTACTACTTTTAACCAGTATCTGTGCACCATATAGGGTGTCATTTGGGATGCATACAAAACATCTCATACAGCAGGGTCCTCCTCGCATGCTGTTGGTTGAAATGGTATGGAATGAGGAAGTGTTTCAAGGAGCTTTTTCATATAGCAAATATACTTTTCCTTAATGAGGCCAAACAGGGCTATTGTAAATGTTTCATGTTTTGGATCATTCGAACGGTTGGAGAATTTCCTTGTCATGTGAGAACGTGAAACGTATTCATAGATTGCCATGGACTACTTTCTAACTGTAGAGGTACATATTTGTAAGGAAGGAAACTTTTTTTTTAAAAAGGTCACTGAAATAAAAATGACAGAATATAATTGTCCTATAGCTTTTTGATTTTTATCATAGCATGTCCAAAGTTGTTTTTTTCATTAACTTATGTTTTTCATGTTGAGGTTATGTAATGTTTCTAGTCTCAAAGCAATCTGGTCTCCAATTTAACTTGGATGAAAAAAAGAAAAAAAAAGTGTTTTATTATTATGCTATTTTTCTGGTCATTGTGTGAAATGAATTACAGGATTCCATAACTACCCAATGTCATCTGGACAAAGCAAAGGACATTCTTTTCTAGTAAAACATTACTGATATAAAGCTGTGTTTACCAACTCCAGTTTCCAACAGTACACATTTTTGTTGTAGTCCCTGACAAACTTGCCTGATTCAATTTGAGGGCCTTGTTAAGTTGACAAGTTGAATCAGGTGAGTTTGTCTGGGTCTACAACAAGGTGTACTGTTGGATGTACTTGAGGCCTGGAGTTAAGAATCACTGATTTAAATAGTACTCTTAAGGGCAGGGGTGTGAAACTCATTCCACTGCAGGCCTAGTGTCTGGGGGTTTTTGTTTTTTCTTCTGAAGACCTAGACAACCTGGTGAGGTATTTTCTAATTAGGGACCTAAATTAATCAATCAAGTACAAGGGAGGAGTGAACCCACACACTCAGCCCTCGGTGGAATGAGTTTGACACGTGCTTTGAGGAGTGCATTATATCACAGGAGGTTGGTGGCACCTTAATTGGGAGAATGGGCTCATGGTAATGTATCAAACACATGGTTTCCAGGTGATCGATGCCATTCCCTTTACTCCGTTCTGGCTATTCTTATGAGCCGTTCTCCCTCAGCAGCCTCCACTGCTATATGTACTCTGTGTTCCTGTTACCCAAAATATAGAGGAACCTTTTCAGTAGGATTCACTATTAGGTCCATGAATTTTCTCTTCCGATCACAATAGTATGTCAAGACTTGGGTGTTTTTATAGACAAACCTGCAAAACTTTTCGGACCAATTTATGATATAAAAGCTGATTTTCACTTATATGCAGCTTTTAAATGATGACTTGCTAGATATGGGGAACTAATGCTAATGAACAGTCCTATGCGCTCAACTCTTTTCAGTTGACATTGTAATGACTTTAGTACCGTGATTTACTCTAGCCACAGATGGGACACCGGACGTCTCTAATATCCGTTTCAACTTTGACTGAAAATCTGTCAGATTCGAAAGTCCAGGGCGTTTTCCCAAATGGCATCCTAGAGCCATATGAACCCTGGTCAAAAGCAGTACACTAAATGGGAACTAGGGTGCTATTTGTGATGTATTCCCAGTGAACAGGACATGGTGTACCTTATTACTTATCTGTTCCCCCTCTTTAGCATCTGTGAAGAATTATGAATGTCTACTATAGAACAGAATGTTCCTCTTCCCTAAAAAAATAACTTAAGATCACTGGGTTGATGTGTTTATCTCATGGTACGTAATTATTGAATAAAGGTATTTATAGTAAGACTTTCCTTGGACTTGGAACAGTGTTTTTGCCATTTATCACATGTAACACAATCTCCCCATTTATTTTGTTACCTTTAGTCCTGACTATTCTAAAGGTAGACTCAGCGAAATTATGTAGATGCATAAAGTAAAACGGCATAGTGGGTCAATTTCCACAACTAAGAGCGTTCGAGCGCGAAGCTAAACTTCTCTGTTTTGGTCCCGTGGCTGCCACATTGTAAGAGCATTTTTACATTTACATTTTAGTCATTTAGCAGACACTTATCCAGAGCGACTTACAGTAGTGAATGCATACATCTCGTACATTTCCCCCCCCCATACTGGTCCCCCGTGGGAATCGAACCCACAACCCTGGCGTTGCAAAACACCATGCTCTACCAACTGAGTCACACGGGACCGTGAAGGGATCCCATGCACATGTGCAAATACTGTATGTGTGACTGAGAGCGAAATCTTGCTCATTTAAATATCTGCAGTGCTGCTTGTGCAACATTTCACTGACTACCTTTAAGTCAGTGGTGCATCTGTATAATGTCTGTACTATAATTTATATAATTTATATATATTACATATTAGAAATAATATGTTCAAGTATATTGATGTATATTCAAATGTTTTAAGCCTTTGAAGTGCCTACCATTCTGAAAGTCTTTTTATTTTTACTGTTTGGGACATAGGATGTCTTCTCAGTGGCATGATGAAGTAGTAGTCATGAATATAAGCACAGGATACTGATGGCAACTTGGTGTTACAAAAGCAGTGTTGTATGTTATGATGGGAGACACTACTGAATAAACAATGTGGCTTAATATTAAATAGTAATCAAATGTGATTTCTTCTCTCTGGGTTGGTTGTATTTCTGATAAGGCTCCAACATATTGTGTCTGTGTTCTTTGGAATGTTGACACTGTTACAAAGTAAATGTAAGAACTTGCAGCACAAATACCATATGTGATATCTCAGATTTCATGTGCAAGCTGAAATAAAATGTAAAAAATATAGATGTTGTTAGTTTGCGATCTCTGATCAAAACACTAAACAAACAGGCTGCTGTGAGCTAAATGTTTGCTCATGCCAAGTCATGCAGAAAGAAAAGCAAAATGTCCGCAGTAAACATCAAGGGTAGTAATTAGAGCAGACTACATTTAATATTTTTTTATCACAATTTGGTAAAGAAACAAAGCAAAATGGAATTGTCAACGAAAGTGAAAACGCATGGCTGTCCCTACTGAGTTGCCGTAGTCATTCAAATGTCACAAGTTATTTTGAAATTGATAAATAGCTAGAAGGAATAACATATTGTGAATTATTCCATCTGTCAAGACGGTCAGCAATTTACCAACTAACTCTAGAGGAAGGTTTGTTCTTTTTTATTGTGTCCTAATTTAAAAGTCCTTTCATGTTTCGCTAGTTAGGAATCACAACGACTGACATAACGTTAGCTATACGGATGCTTGTGGCTTGCTTCCTTGTTTTGCTATGCATTTCACTGCGTCAATTAGCCGAATAAACTCTATGACTGGTATGGATCGACGTCACATTTGTTTTAATAAAACGAAGAATGATTTGAGCACCCAAAGAATACCCTGCAATTACACGAAACAATGTCTCTGAAATCTGTAGTTATTGAAAAAAAAGCTCTAGTCTGCCCATACTTGTCTCCGCTATACCTCAATACGTTTCTGTTCACAGTAATGAAGTAAACACTGGCACGTGTAGCGTGCTGTCATATTTTAAGCAAATTAGGGAAATGTAGTGCAGTCTGTGCATTAGCGTAAATAGCCTGTTGTCACGAGAAAAGTATTTGTAAATAACCTTAATATGTTCTTGTCTGCCTCCAGATGCAGGGCCGGCAGATAAAACAATGTGGCCTTTTCTCACTGACTCTTTTGGCCACATTTCTCCATTGTAGCTGTTTGCCACACAGTACTGGTGGAAAGCCATTTCCAGAGACCGCTGAAGAAATTGCCAGCTATACAAAGGTAGCCAAGAGCATCATAGACTTGGCTGTGTATGGCAATGCCCAGAACCGCTCCTATGAGAGACTGGCAGACTTCACAGATACAATAGGGAACCGTGTCAGTGGCTCTAAGAACCTGGACCTGGCTATCAAGTACATGTTCAGTGCCCTGAGGAAGGATGGGCTGGAGAACGTACATCTAGAACCAGTGAAGATCCCACACTGGGTCAGGGGAGAGGAGAGCGCCATGATGCTACAGCCCCGGAACCACACCATGGCCATCCTTGGACTGGGCAGCAGTGTGGCTACACCCCAAGGAGGTAGGCCTATGGGCAATTCCATGGTAATGAAATTACGCTCAATATTTTTCACTTAAAAATGTATACCAAACAAAAACCATTGATTTCAAAGTTTAACAAACCATAGAACTCTATACACAAGGACTACTTTGAGCAATTTCCACTGAACATTTTACAAAAATAAATTTACAGGAAGAACTGTGCAGATACAAAGTTTGGTAACAGAATAAAACTGAGGGAGATTTTGACTAATTCTGTTACCAAACTTTGCATCTGTTTTCCAGTAAGTGTTATTTTTAGTTTTTTTACTGTGTGAATTGTTCAATGTAGTCATTGTGCATAGAGTTGTATAGTTTGTTAAACTTTTAAATCAATGGTTTTGGCGTCTCAGCGTAATTATGTTAACGTGGAACTGCCCCTATGTTCTGTAGCGATGAGTTGTATCACTCAAGCCTAGACAATGCTGATGGTGTTGCCACTACTTACTAGGCCCCAACTCAAGCCAAGGTGTAGACATTTAGATGAATCTTCGACTGGTGCACTGATGTATTTTTATATAACCATTATTTAACCAGGCAAGTCAGTTAACAACAAATTCTTATTTACAATGACGGCCTACCCCTGGCCAAACCCGAATGACGCTGGGCCAATTGTGCGCTGCCCTATGGGACTCCCAATCACAGCCGGTTGGGATACAGCCTGGATTCGAACCAGGGTGTCTGTAGTGACGCCTCAAGCACTGAGATGCAGTACCGTAGACCGTTGTGCCATGCATGTCACTTTTTTTGTTGCTTTCGGTCTCCTCTTCGGTTCAGGCATTGAAGCAGAGGTGCTGGTGGTGGAGTCTTTTGAGGAGCTGAAAAAAAGGCAGAAGGAAGCCATTGGGAAGATCGTGGTGTATAACCAGCCCTTTGTCAGCTAAGAGGAGACTGTGCAGTACAGGGAGATTGGGGCATCCAAGGCAGCTGAAGTAGGAGCTGTGGGCTACTCTCATCCGGTCCATCACACCCTTCTCCATCAACAGGTACTGGATGGGTCACAATGATCCAATGTATCCCTTCCCTTATAATGCCAATTAGTTGAATGCTTGACTAAGGCTGGGACTACATGTTGCCATCTCTCTTCCTGTCTAGTCTGACTGCATGTCATTTTTGTCCCACATTTCTAGCTATTTGTGTATTCCATATACTTGTATTCCTCTAGTACACCTTTCTATATTTTTTTAAATGTACTTTTTGAAGGTGTGTTATAAGTCATTTATGGGAATCAAAAAGTAGTACAGTGCCCTATTTCTGCTGATAATTTCTAACATGGGTCTCTCTGTGTTGCAGTCCTCACACAGGCTGGCAGGACTACCAGGAGGGAGTGCAGAAGATCCCTACCGCCTGTATCACAGTGGAAGACGCCATGATGATGGCCAGGATGGCTAAGCGAGGCCAGAGGATTGTGGTCAGACTCACCATGAACGCCCAGACCTTCCCTGATGCTGACTCCTTCAACACTGTGGCTGAGATCATCGGCAGCGAGCACCCAGAACAGGTAAGCTACGAGAAATGTCCTGTTGGGTCTAAACCGTTTGTATAAATTGCTACACCCTTCCTAGGCTACCTGGGGCAGCAGGTAGCCTAGTGGTTAGAGCGTTGGACTAGTAACCGAAAGGTTGCAAGATCAAATCTCTGAGCTGACAAGGTAAATAAATCTGTCGTTCTGCCCCTGAACAAGGCAGTTAACCCACTATTCCTAGGCCGTCCCGTAACTGACTTGCCTAGTTAAATAAAGGTCCATTTTTGTACAAATGTTTATTTGATCCGTGAAACGTTAAAGGGGATCCCATATAGATTATTTGTTGAATAGGGGATACTATTCCTTTCTCCTCCCCAAAAATAAATAATAACCACGCCTCTTCCTACTAGCACTGAATTTGCTGATGCCTACTTTGTAGAGGGAATGTGATGTGTTGTTGTCTCACCAAGCTTTCTTAAGATGAATTAGAGCTGGGCGATGAGGACAGAAATCCATAATGCGTTAAATTGCCTGAATTGATGCAATAAGGATTGATATAAGTTGATAACATTAATGTGCACCACAGTTTTATTCTTTTTCTTTTAGACTTCTACTACTAGTTGGATGGTTGTACCCATCAATTGTCCCATTACTACTACTAGTTGGATGGTTGTACCCATCAATTGTCCCATTACTACTACTAGTTGGATGGTTGTACCCATCAATTGTCCCATTACTACTACTACTAGTTGGATGGTTGTACCCATCAATTGTCCCATTACTACTACTACTAGTTGGGTGGTTGTCCCCATCAATTGTCCCATTACTACTACTACTACTAGTTGGGTGGTTGTACCCATCAATTGTCCCACTACTACTACTACTAGTTGGATGGTTGTACCCATCAATTGTCCCACTACTACTACTACTAGTTGGATGGTTGTACCCATCAATTGTCCCACTACTACTACTACTAGTTGGATGGTTGTACCCATCAATTGTCCCACTACTACTACTACTAGTTGGATGGTTGTACCCATCAATTGTCCCATTACTACTACTACTAGTAGTTGGATGGTTGTACCCATCAATTGTCCCATTACTACTACTACTAGTAGTTGGATGGTTGTACCCATCAATTGTCCCATTACTACTACTACTACTAGTTGGATGGTTGTACCCATCAATTGTCCCATTACTACTACTACTAGTAGTTGGATGGTTGTACCCATCAATTGTCCCATTACTACTACTACTAGTAGTTGGATGGTTGTACCCATCAATTGTCCCATTACTACTACTACTAGTAGTTGGATGGTTGTACCCATCAATTGTCCCATTACTACTACTAGTTGGATGGTTGTACCCATCAATTGTCCCATTACTACTACTAGTTGGATGGTTGTACCCATCAATTGTCCCATTACGAATCACCCATATTTGCAATCTTATTTAGTTTTGAACATTTTAAAATGTACTAAAAGGACCTCCCGAGTGGTGAGCGGTCTAAGGCGCTGCAGTGCTTGAGGCGTCACTACAGACCCGGGTTCGATCCCAGGCTGTCACAACCGTCCGTGACCGGGAGGCCCATAGGGCGGCGTACAATTGACCCAATGTCGTCTGGTTTAGGGGGAGGATTTGGCCCGGGGGGGCTTTACTTGGCTCATCTCGCTCTAGCAACTCCTTGTGGCGGGCCGGGCTCCTGCAGGCTGACCTCGGTTGTCAGTTGAACGGTGTTTCCTCCAACACATTGGTGCAGCTGGCTTCCGGGTTAAGAGGCGTGGTCTGGCGGGTCATGTTTCGGAGAACACATGACTCGACCATCGCCTCTCCTGAGCCCGTTGGGGATTTGAAGCGATGAGACAAGATTGAAAAAATTAGTAAATTATTATTAAAACATGTACTAACAGCATGGGGCTGCTTTTTGCTCTATGTGTAGAATTCCAATCCTCTCCCATTTTGCCATTTGTCACATCTGTTTCCCTTGTACATCCAGTCCAACAAATCCATAGACAAGGCATGACTTTCCCCCAACAGATGCACTGAGGTATGACCAGGACTAGGGTATTCTGTCAGAGGTAGGGAGGGAGCGGGTGACTAATTTCACATAGGTTTGACACATGCTCTGTGTGCGCTGTAAGGGCAGCGTGAAGGCCTGAATCTCCTCTCCCCTGGGAGCCAATTAGAAGGAAGGGACGGCAATGGGATGTCAGTCAGAGGAGGATCATTCTGTAAGGTTCTGTCCAGTTACACAGCATTTGTCCGAGCACACTGTGAGCCGTGTCCATGGAGTTTCTCATTAGTCATGACCAGACACTGCTTGTGTCGCTAATGTCACCTTATTCCCTATATAGTACACTACCGTTGACCAGGGTCCCTAGGGCTCTGATCAAAAGAGGTGCACTATGTAGGGAACGGGGTGCCATTTGGGATGAGACTACTGCCTGGACGAGGGTTCTTTGCGGAGATTTTCCATTTCATCCTGTCTCTGCTGTAGCTAACGCTCTTCTGTCTATCTAAGCTTCTGATCTGTTAGCAAGAGGGCTATGAATTTGTTCCAGTAGGATGTTTCTTTGTTTGATTTGACAAGGAGATTTGTCACATTCTGACAGTTTTGTCAGCATTAATCTATTCTGAAATGAGTACTACACCTAAGGGGATCCCTCATTGTATCTCATGTTCCCATTATTCAATCCCCTCAGATCTACAGGAGTGACTAGGGAGTAGGGGATGTACTAGGGGTTGATTTAGGAGTTTAGCACTAGCATCCTTCAACACTTCTATAGCAGATCCAGCCCTGTGAGGCTATTCTGTAGTCACTAGCATCCCTCAACACTTCTATAGCAGATCCAGCCCTGTGAGGCTATTCTGTAGTCACTAGCATCCCTCAACACTTCTATAACAGATCCAGCCCTCTGAGACTTTCGGTAGTGCCATGCCCTGTCAGTAATACTTTTCTTCGGTGCTCTCTCTGATTTAGAGGGGTTGGGTTAAATGCGGAAGACACATTTCAGTTGAAGGCATTCCGTTGTACAACTGACTAGGTCTCCCCCTTTCCCCCTTTCCTCTGTTTGAACTGGATCCCAGATTGCGTAAGGAGGAAGGAACGTAGCTGTAGCTCTCTCTGCTGACGTAAGAGACTCCTTGTCTTTAGTCTGCCTTTTCTGGGTTGTCATCTCTACAGAGGAAAAACACAACTGGGATCCCTAGGAAACACTGACACTATGGAACGTCATTCTGTGTAATAAACCTCACTTCCTATTATTCTCAACTTTGACTAGGCCAATAGAACACTTGGCTACATGGGGGAAACGGTATTTTATCTGTTCTCCGCTCTACTACAGGTCTTGTGTTGATGCGTCATTCTGTTCTGAAGAAGATATCATCTCTGTATGGAAGGTGACTCATTTAGCGAACGCAAAAACTGCTTTTACTTTTCTCTGGAAAGTCCCTAAGCCAAGCATTCCAATACCACGTTAATTGATTGAAACATTGTGACAGTAATCTTAGTATGAGTCACAGTGTCAGTACGCTGAGTGTGAGTGTTTTTTACTGTCTTTAGCTGCTGTGTGTCAGATGTCAATGATGCGTTAGCACAGCAGTGTGAGTCACTGGCTGTGTCCTGTCCTGACTCCGAGTCATCCAGTCATGGGGCAGGGAGGAGCACTCCAATCATGTGTTACTTGGTAATTGATGTCATCAATAAAAGATTCTAAAGAAGAGACCGTTCTGTTCTCTTAAAACAATTCAGAGTTCTGACCTACATTGCCTAATAAGTAAGTAGCCTTGGATGAGCCTTGGCTTTTGAGAGCCGTAACGGCTCATCTCCTGTTTCTGTAGTGAGGCAGCTTGATGTACTAGTACACCTGGACAGGACACTAGTCTATCTCCTGTTTCTGTAGTGAGGCAGCTTGATGTACCAGTACACCTGGACAGGACACTAGTCTAGCGCAGGGCCGGACCACCAATCTATCTCCTTAATGCTGAGTGCCAAGGAGAGATGCATTGGGTCCCAGTCTTTGATATGACTCGGTGGGGGATGGAACTCCCAACCTTCTAATCTCATGGCGGACACTCTAACCACTGAGTGGGTAAAAAGAACTAGGTCTTAACATTGACTTCTCAAGTCGTCTTATGTAGTTTACATGGAAGCTTAGATGAGCGTTGTCAAGGTGGAGCCCTCAAAAGGTCTTATGTAGCGTCTCCTCTCCCGACGAAGAGGAATAGAAACCTGTCTATGGTAGGGAGGGAGGGACACACTGTCCTCCAAAATATATTTGCTTTGGTTTGGGAGAACGTTCCCATTCTGTCCTGTAGTGTAAGTTGCATAACCTGTGTGAACTTTGCTGTTGACTGTGATTTGGTCTGTTCCATCATCAACAGTCTGTTTGATATAGTACACTACCGTTGACCAGTCTGTTTGATAGTTCCCTATATGGATATAACCTAGAATATGCAGGAAGGGCTAGTACAGATCTTGGGCTCCAGTGGTATTGCAGTGGAGGGCTTTATAATGGAGACATATATAAGGGAATTGTAGGCTTTGACTTTATTCCAGGAAAATCTGAGGCCTGTATAACATAACTTTTACCCATTCCTAATGCATGTGCAGACCCTCACGCACTTCAACCACACTTGTCTGGTCCACTTTACTTATTTGAGCCCACATGGCAGTCAAATGTGTTACTGAAGTAGTTAGCCTACATGGGTCTTTACAAGGTTAAAGAAGGATTCAGTCTGACTTTTCACTGTGTCACACAGCCAGGCCTGGTGCTGATAGTGATGGTGAGGACTGAGGATGTTCCTTCCCTCATTGTTCCACTACTCACGTCCCACAGACATGTGAGGTGACAGACGGACGCCTTCCTTCGTCTGCTGTAATTACAGAGGGAGAGGGACGTTCTCCTCCTCCGCAGTCTCTACCGACTCCACTGCCATGTTTAATCTGGCGGAGTTATCAGCTCTAGCTAGCTAAGCCCAGAGCAGAGCCAGAAGCCCTGTGGATATACCTTCCTTGGCTCGAGGGGAGAGCTAGGCAGTCGGCTGCAGGCGCGACTCGTCTACAAGTGTCAGGTTATCACAGAGAAGTCTTGGGTATATCCTGAGGAGATTGCTACTGAATCCCCATATACTCCATTCATCTCCTTCTGCCAGAAGCACTTTGCAGAAGGACAAGTAAAGGCCAATGACAGTTTAAAGCAATCAAATTGTAACTCATAAGATACGTTCACCTTACTGAGTCTTATCAGTAATAGATGTACGTGACTTACCTTTTGTTCCTTCAGTTTGACTTTTCTCAGACAGGCTGTTGTTTTTGTTTTTTGAGCTAGTTATCTGTTGTCCTTCAAGCCCATTTCCTCTGGAGTCTTTGAAGCAGGGGTTTCTGGGTCAGAGGAGTGGCTGTGCTGTAATGATGCGTGATGCCCATTACAATGCCACACACAGACTACACTAAAGCCTCTCCCTCCTCTTTCCTGCTTCCAGCCTCTCCCTTCCAGACACCCTCCCCCCCTCAGTTCAACAGAAAATTCTAATCTGTTCAGGTAGTAACTCCCTATTTCATACAAATGTCTCCCTGCTGAGCACGGCTCTGATCGCAGCCCTGCTTTCTCTCTCAACCCTACACACCAAGAACCCTGTATTCTCTTTACGGTGTTTGATGCTAAATGGGACTGAGCTTAACTTAACTCCCCTCCCACAGACACTCAACGCAGAATTTGACTGTCCTTATCTCCAATGCTTTAGAGATGCTTTTAACTTTCTAACAAATAAAGCAAATGCGGCCGTGTCAGCGGAAATTCACGGAGAGAAAGTTTAAAAGCAGAGAGAAAAGTCGGAGCCAAAAATATAACTAAATGAAGAGCTTCTGTCAGTAGTGCAGAATGTGCTCTGTCACACTGGAAAGCTCCATTCTGTTTTTATAAAATAAAACAATGTATGTGTATTTTTAAGACTGTCTTATAAAATAATTTTTTCCCCCCCGTTTTGGTTATTGTGGTCAGTTTTATTGAGGTTACGTCTAAGCATAATAGGTCACAGAATGAGCTTGATCCTTTGTTCTGAAGACCTGCCACATCTGTGCTTAGGTTCAGTGACCACACCTGGTCCGCTCATAGTTGGCTCCTCGCCCCACAGACACACGCTATCCATGAAGTGAATAGCTCCCCTTTGCTAAAATGTTTTATGCAGTGTTGCTAACTGTAGGCTATAAACATGCCTCATTCATTTCTCCTGATGTGGAGGCTACAGTGCTGTATGGCTGGGACTAGAAGTTGTTCTCCTCTATCTATTCCCAGTTTATGTAGCCTATTTGGATTCAGGAAGTAAACTTGAATAACAATTAAATATGTGAAAACTGCATTTATTTTCAATGACTTCTCAATAACCTGAGGAGTAGAAGCTATTTATTTCCATTTTTTTTCTCAATTTTTGAATTTTAAATTAAAATCACTTTTTGAATTGACTGCCTTCATTTTCAATTGATCCCAGCCCTGCTATTCACTTGCTCAGTCATTTGTCTTCTGACAAAATAGCCTTCAGAATGGTCTGTGTTGTGATTTCATCTGTCACTCAGGCGTTTCATGGACTCTTTTGTCCCGGCAGAACAAATCGATCCTCGGCTGCTCTCTCTCCTCAGTGTGAAGGCAGCAGTAGTTTGACTGGCACCACATTCAGACCAGAGTACAATTACCAGGATATATCAAGGCAATTATCTTCTCACTGACAGCTAAATGAAAGCTTTAGATTTAGACATTTAGCTGTGCTCTTTGCTGAGAATATATAATTATTCTATATACATGTTGGCCTAATATAATTATGTAACAAGACATGCATAGGCTATATTTTATTAAAACTAGATCCACTTTCCCTATATGGCCCAATGTACTACATTAAGAGTACCAGGTATTATTTGTCATGTAATTTTTTTTTTTCTCTAATAATAATAGTTGTCTGTGGCACACAGTATGGGACCTGTAGTAGAGATAATAGTAGGGAGGGTACCTCCATTCGTTGGCTAGGCTACATAGAAATGGAATCACTAGAATGGGAAGAGGTTCTATGTCCGTTCTAATGATTCCATTTCTTTGGTAGGCTACTGTCCTCTGGGACTCGCCCTGTCATAACCCTTCAATAACTCCACTGTGTTGAACAGCCTCTGTCCTGTCATAACCCCTCATTAACTCCACTGTGTTGAACGTCTTCTGCCCTGTCATAACCCCTCATTAACTCCACTGTGTTGAACGTCTTCTGCCCTGTCATAACCTGTCATTAACTCCACTGTGTTGAACGTCTTCTGCCCTGTCATAACCTGTCATTAACTCCACTGTGTTGAACAGCCTCTGTCCTGTCATAACCCCTCATTAACTCCACTGTGTTGAACGTCTTCTGCCCTGTCATAACCTGTCATTAACTCCACTGTGTTGAACGTCTTCTGCCCTGTCATAACCTGTCATTAACTCCACTGTGTTGAACAGCCTCTGCCTATCAATAATAGCCTTGATACTTTACTAGAAACTGCACAATATTAGCACAACTAGCGAGAATTGAGAGGCCACCTGTCTTTCAGAAATGACAAGCATGCCTCCTTGGGGGGTGTTTATGGATTCTAGGGATTTGTTCCAAAAGGTCATACCCTGCCCATCTGACACACTTCATTGCATGCTCCATCAAATCCTCAAAGTATTTGAAAAAGCAAATTTTTCTATGACCCTGGGTGTGCTTTCTACCTGCCTGTGGTATCCCTCCTCTCCTAGACATCCTAGTAACTGTAGATCTCTCCCTCGCTGCTGCCATCCGGGGTTTGTTCTGTTCTTGAGGGTGAGTCTGCCTCCTCAATGGCCTCATAATCCCTATGTAGTGCACTGCCTATGTGCCCTGGCCTAAAGTAGTGCAGTACATAGGGAAATGGGGTTTTATTTCTCCATCTTCATGGCTGCTGAGCCCAGACGCAGCACAGCCCCTCAGCATCACCATCCTCTCTTGTCCTTCAAGCCTATTTAGGTGCATCATGTGTTGGACGACTGGGTCTCGTCCCGAGGCCCGGTTCTCTGGTTTTAAATATTGATGTCTTTCTTACTGTAGAAAGAGGTTGTAAACCCCATGGGTGGGTTTAGCTGAGGTTGTAAACCCCATGGGTGGGTTTAGCTGAGGTTGTAAACCCCATGGGTGGGTTTAGCTGAGGTTGTAAACCCCATGGGTGGGTTTAGCTGAGGTTGTTGCTGGCTGCTGATTTGTGAGTCAGAGCATGTGATGGTTAGATTCCTGCATGAACCCATTCAACAAGCAGTTCAGAGGAGGAATGGACTTAGATGGATGTACAATGTGTATAAGTGTCTATAGGGTATGCCAAAACATTCAAGAGATGCTCAAAGTTGACCTATTTTGCAGACCCCACCATACCATGAGACCTCCATGTCTTCATCATTGGAAAAGATTAACGGTTGAGATTTAAAAGCCTTACAAACAAGGTTGTCAAACTATTTTGTCCAAGTTGGTTTGAGTGAGAAAGACACAGAAGAACCAATCAGTAAAAAAGCACATCCCCTTCATTTGTCAAAGCATTGTGCTGCCAACATCAAAATAGCCTTTCCAGACTCTGAAGACAGGAGGACTTGGAGTTTGGTGTCAGCCACACTAAGAATGACCCTCTGGATTTGCCTGGAAACTTTGGTGTTAGCTAGCTGGCATATACCTTGGCCATGTGCTTTAGCTGACATTGGTCTCTCTCCAGAGATGAGCAAATATTCACTGTGTCGGCTCTGAGTCGGCCTAGTCAGGTCCATGGAATGTGTTTTGCGTAACTCCAAGGAACGCATTTTTTATGAGCAAACATAACCTTTGGCTGGGTCTGCGTCACAAATGGCACCCTATTCCCTTTTATAGTGCACTACTTTTGACCAGGGCCAATAGAGATCTGGTCAAAAGTAGTGCACTATTTGGTGAATAGAGTGCTATTTGGGATTCAGCCTGGCTATTTCCTTAATGGGGTCGAGAGGAGCCTCTTCAATTATCAGTCAGCCTATTGGCTACCATTCTCTGTAGACAATGACACAGTGGTCACATCTATCAACTGTTGCTGTAAAAGTGATAAAAGCAAGTGCTGCCTGTGTATAAATTCCTTGTCTAGGCATTTGGAGGTTCATAGTAAATAGTAATATGTGCTCGACTCTTGGACTGAGCTGTGATTTAGGTTCCTCTGGTATCGGACCGAATGCCTTTTTCAGAGCCAGTCGGTTCTCACTTAGTAATGGCACTGAATCATCCAGAAAACCCTACAAGGGTGATGTCTTTTTTTTTGCCCAGAACCGTGTTTCTAAAGTTATGTACTGTAGATGAAGCATGAGATATGAGCCTTGAATGCAAATTAGTATCTTTTAGGTTTTTATTTATATATTTTTATGTCTTGCCTAATGTTTCCTCAGCTCCAACACTGAAGACCGGTGTGTTAAATTCACACCCCAAAACATCAACCTACAACATCAACCTACAAAGTCTGAGTAGCAGCTGTGATGTGTTGAGTAGCCCACTACATAAAGCCTAGCTCAGCGTCCTCGACTCTGCTTTAAAATGTCACATTTTATTATGACATCTCAATAATGTGAATTAAAGCCGTGCAATCACAAGGTTATAAAGGACAAGAGCCATACACATTACTGTGAAAGCAACTGCTGCTCTTATCTGTGGGCAGGAAATGAAACCGGTGGAATTGTTGACCTTATTTCCTGTCTTTCTTTGGCCTGTATGAATCATTTTGTCTCGAGGTCCAAGATCTGGTTTCAGACACAGATGACTAACATCAATGTCTCTTTATGGTTCCCTTCAGCTCAATTTCTTCTTGTGCCAATAATGCAGTCAGAGCTTGAATAAATAGGCCTCTGACCACTTAGTTGAGGAGCCACTAGTCATGACACATCAAGGCTGTAGTAGAACTTATACATGATACTGGATTACATGTAGAGCTTCTCTTTAGTCCCAATGCTTTACATTGGATGGGAATTTCACACTACAACACTGCTGTAAACTAGCCTAACAATTTAATTTGCATATTGAGTTGGCTACCACGTGGTATGAATGTGGGGAAATGGAAAAGCATTTGTTGTAGAATAAAAATTGAGCCCATGATGTGTCTCTCCATTGTCTCCATGATGTGCCCTGCCTGTGTTGGGCTGTCACCCATCAGCAGGCTGCAGATGCCCAGCGTCAAACCGACACAATGTGCAACTGCATCACTACTGTGGGGGGGAAATCGTATTCACTGCCTGTCAGTTCCTGGGGGCCGCAACAAATAAAATGCTTGCCAAACATAATGTAAATCACATTGCTACAAATAGATAAGGATGGAGATGGAAACCGAGAATACGACAGTTCTTTTGTGTTTCTTCCATTTGCGAATAATCGCAGCAACTGTTGTCACCTTCGCACCAAGCTGCTTAGCAATGGTCTTATAGCCCATTCCAGCCTTGTGTAGGTCTATAATCTTGTTCCTGACATCCTTGGAGAGCTCCTTGGTCTTGGCCATGGTGGAGAGTTTGGAATCTGATTGATTGCTTCTGTGGACAGGTGTCTTTTATACAGGTAACAAGCTGAGATTAGGAGCACTCCCTTTAAGAGTGTGCTCCTAATCTCAGCTCGTTACCTGTATAAAAGACACCTGGGAGCCAGAAATCTTTCTGATTGAGAGGGGGTCAAATACTTATTTCCCTCATTTAAAATGCAAGTCAATTTATAACATTTTTGACATGCGTTTTTCTGGATTTTTTGTTGTTGTTATTCCGTCTCTCCCTGTTCAAATAAACCTATCATTAAAATTATAGACTGATCATTTCTTTGTCAGTGGGCAAACGTACAAAATCAGCAGGGGATCAAATACTTTTTCCCTCACTGTACATTTCCATAGTGCGTCTTTAACCAAGCTGTGTTCAACTTTGAAATAGACTAAAGTTGTGGTTGCAGCAGCAGTCCTCAAGCACTGTAATGACTTGGCTTGCACGTTTGTTTTACACTTAACAATTAATAGAACCTAATTTATGGCTCATCTGAGCTGATCAGGCCATTTTGTTGTGTTGAACAAGAGGTGGCCTGTCTGTCCAAATCATTTGAATCTTATAGCAGTAGTTAGGCTAATCTCCCTCACTGCTCGTACTACCTGAACCATGCACCATCTGGAGTACTGGATGTTGAACCATGGCAGAGACGTTATACTAGTGATTAAAACCCCTGCCTTATTCTCATTAGTGGTATTAAACTGGAAGTGAAGTGCTAGCGTGACCCCATAATGTATTTCACAGGCTCAACTCACACTCAGTTATCCCTTGTGAACCTATGGCTTGTTCTCATCAAAGCATCGAGAAATGTGTTACAAAACGTCTGATTTGACTTTATATTCAGGGTGGCTGTTTATGACCCGAGAATATCTTTGGCTATATATGCAAAAATGGTTGTACCAATCACAGATTTAATCTGTTTAAACTGTTATTTAATCCCATGATTCTGTACCGCTCTACTGTGACAGTGATGCATTTCTATACAGTGACTTCGGAAAGTATTCAGACCCCTTGACTTTTTCCACATTTTGTTAAGTTACAGCCTTATTCTATAATGGATTAAATAGTTTTTTTCCCCCCTCATCAATCTACACACCCCATAATGACAGGTCTCTCCAGAGATGTTCGATCGGGTTCAAGTCCGGGCACTGGCTGAGCCACTCAAGGACATTCAAAGACTTGTCCTTGAAGCCACTCCTGCGTTGTCTTGGCTGTTTGCTTAGGGTCGTTGTCCTGTTGGAAGGTGAACCTTTGGCTCAGTCTGAGGTCCTGAGAACTCTGGAGCAGGTTTTCATCAAGGATCTCTCTGTACTTTGCTCCGTTAATCTTTCCCTCGATCCTGACTAGTCTCCCAGTCCCTGTAGTTCTGTCCTTGAGCTCTTCTTGTCTATTGATGATCTGTATTATGTTTTGTGTGGACTTTTGCAACAGCTAATGGGGATCCTAATAAAAAAAATAAACCTGCCGCTGAAAAACATCCTCACAGCATGATGCTGCCACCACCATGCTTCACCGTCCAAAGCGTTCAATCTTGGTTTTATCAGACCAGATAATCTTGTTTCTCATGGTTTGAGAGTCCTTTTGAGCGCACTCTCATGGTTTGAGAGTCCGCTTGGAGTTTGCCTTTTGGCAAACTCCAAGCGGGCTGTCGTGCCTTTTACTGGAGTGGCTTCCGTCTGACCACTCTACCATAAAGGCCTGATTGGTGGAGTGTTGTAGAGATTGTTCCAGAAGGACAACCATCTCCCATCTCCACAGAGGAACTCTAGAGCTCTGTCAGAGTGACCATAGGGTTCTTGGTCACCTCCCTGACCAAGGCCCTTCTCCCCCTTTTGCTCAGTTTGGCCGGGCGGCCAGCCCTAGCAAGAGTCTTGGTGGTTCAAAACTTACTCCATTTAAGAATGATGGAGGCCACTGTGTTCTTGGGGACCATCAATGCTGCCGAAATGTTTTGGTCCCCTTCCCCAGATCTGTGCCTCGACACAATTCTGTCTCGAAGCTCAAGGGACAATTCCTTCAACCTCATAGCTTGGTTTTTGCTCTGACATGCATTGTCAACTGTGGAACCTTATATAGACAGGTGTGTGTTTTTTTTTTTTCTTCTCCAAATCATGTCCAATCAATTGAATTTACCACAGGTGGACTCCAAGTTGTAGAAACATATCAAGGATGATCAATGGGAACAGGATGCACACATTTCTAAAACCCTTTTTTTGCATTATTATGGGGTGTTGTGTGTAAATTAATGAAGACATTTTTTTATTTAATCTATTTTAGAATAAGGCTGTAGCGTATCGAAATGTGGAAAAAGTCAAGAGGTCTGAATACTTTCCGAATGCACTGTATCTATGAAGCGTAACATACCTAAAGTAGATTGTGTGAGAGGTCCTGTGAAGGGCCAGAACAATTTAACAAGGCGTGTGGGAATCCCATTATTTACACTGCTAACCCCAGCAGACACCTCTACTCTGACTGCAACTGCTGGTGGGCTCTGCCTGCCAAAAATACCCAGAGAAGCTGCAATTAAAATGTGATTCATATGTTACACCTTTGTGCATGAAAGTTTGTTTAGCTAAAGTTGAATCTCTCCCCCACTTTAAAGTGCTTGCAGCCAGGGAAGTCCACGCAACTTTTTTCCCAGGCTTTGAACTTTGCGGCTTAAACAATGACGCGGCTAATATATGGATTTTTCCCGCTTTCAATTTTTTTTTCTCCAAAATCACATTCTGTGACATGCTCAGTTTTTTGGCGGCATGAAGCTTTCATTAGACCAATGAAATTGCCGAACGGGTTAAGGTCAAACAACTTTTTTGTTTACTGTTTAGATTAAATCGAACGCTGGAAGACGTTGGAAACAGCAGCGTGAGGATTTGACTCCGTGCAAAAAGACAACTAAAGCTTACTGCAAATTTTTTATTTTTAGTTACAAGCCGTGTTTCATTAAAGCCTGTGTAAAGTTCATTTGTTTCAATGTACCGGTAGGCATTATACATTATTACACATTATAGACATGTGCAGCTTATTTATGTTCAAAATCATTTAAAAATGTTTTAATTCAGTGGGTGCGGCTTATATTCAGGTGCGCTTAATAGTCCGGAAATTACGGTACACTGGGAATCAAGTTGAGGACTTTAGTTTCTCTGACAAACACTGAAGATTTTCACTTTAGTTTGGCTACACAATATAGGCCTAAGGGACCACACACACAACGCACCGAATGATGATCTGCCATTCATCTACTGTTCGGCGCGGTGTGTTTTAGGGACCACCCGCTGCTGTCTGTCTGCCGTTCGGCGCGCTGTGTTTTAGGGACCACCCGCTGCTGTCTGTCTGCCGTTCGGCGCGCTGTGTTTTAGGGACCACCCGCTGCTGTCTGTCTGCCGTTCGGCGCGGTGTGTTTTAGGGACCACCAGCTGCTGTCTGTCTGCCGTTCGTTGCGGTGTGTTTTAGGGACCACCCGCTGCTGTCTGTCTGCCGTTCGGCGCGGTGTGTTTTAGGGACCACCCGCTGCTGTCTGTCTGCCGTTCGGCGCGGTGTGTTTTTAGGGACCACCTAAGAATCGGATTGCAAATTATGGCCAGCACTCTGTTCAAAGCTGCTAAGTACTCTGGGCTGGCAAATGTTACCGGTGTGTCCGAGCCTTACGATGATGCTCTTCTGCTACACATGTCATATAGGCTACTGTTGTCTTGCTTACTCCTATATGGTTCATAAGGCCAGATTCCCAGACTCATAGTATAGATTACATATCAAGTTACCTGACATCGGCAAATGAGTCTGCGATAAGTGGCCTGAAGAGTGACATGTTTAATTTTACTTTGCTTAGTTTCTCTGCTTGGTATCCTGAATATGTTTTCATCAAAATCATCTCTGCTCAAACAAACCTTAAAGAAAATCAGAGTTCCCACAGTGCTCAGGATCAAGTAACCTTTGTTGTCTGTTGCCACAGCAACTATACCTGAGTTTGTTCCTGAATAATACAGAATAAACAGAAGAAGAAACCGGTCACAGGATTCTTATTTTCTTAGATGTAGGAAACCAAGGCTAATTCCTGGACATTGGAAGATATGTTGCACACAAGGAGGTTATTTCCTCTGTAATTTATCAAAACCTCTTCTTTCTCCTCCCTCTTTTCTGGCACTAATTTATTTTCTCGTCTGAAAGGTAGAAATACTGATTGGGTGTTTCAATGGCAGTAGCAATAGCAGGAGTAGTAGCACTAGCAATAGCAGTATAGTAGTGGCAGTAGCAGCAGTATAGTAGTGGCAGTAGCAGCAGTATAGTAGTGGCAGTAGCAGCAGTATAGTAGTGGCAGTAGCAGCAGTATAGTAGTGGCAGTAGCAGCAGTATAGTAGTGGCAGTAGCAGCAGTATAGTAGTAGTAGCAGCAGTATAGTAGTGGCAGTAGTAGCAGCAGTATAGTAGTAGCAGCAGTATAGTAGTGGCAGTAGCAGCAGTATAGTAGTGTTGTTGTAGCTGTAGTAGCAGCAGTATAGTGGTAGTAGCAGCAGTGTAGTAGTAGTAGTAGCAGCAGTAGTGGTAGTAGCGGTAGTAGCAGCAGTAAAGTAGTAGCAGCAGTGTTGTAATTGTAGTCGCTGTAGTAATAGTAGTGGTAGTAGCAGCATTATAGTAGTGGTGGTAGTAGCAGCAGTATTGTAGCGGTAGTAGCAGCAGTGTTGTGTGGCTGGCTGTAGTGGCAGTAGCGGTAGTAGCAGCAGTATAGTAGTGGTAGTAGCAGCAGTATAGTAGCAGTAGTGGTAGTAGCAGCAGCATAGTAGCAGTATAGTAGTGGCAGTAGCAGCAGTATAGTAGCAGCAGCAGTGTAGCAGCAGTATAGTAGCAGTAGTGGTAGTAGCAGAAGTATAGTAGCAGTATAGTAGTGGTAGTAGCAGCAGTATAGTAGCAGTATAGTAGCAGTAGTGGTTGTAGCGGTAGTAGCAGCAGTAAAGTAGTAGCTGTAGTGGCTGTAGTAGTAGCAGCAGTGTTGTAATTGTAGTGGCTGTAGTAATAGTAGTGGTAGTAGCAGCATTATAGTAGTGGTGGTAGTAGCAGCAGTATTGTAGCGGTAGTAGCAGCAGTGTTGTTGTGGCTGTAGTCATAGTAGTGGCAGTAGCGGTAGTAGCAGCAGTATAGTAGTGGCAGTAGCAGCAGTATAGTAGCAGTAGTGGTAGTAGCAGAAGTATAGTAGTGGCAGTAGCAGTATAGTAGTGGTAGTAGCAGCAGTATAGTAGCAGTAGTGGTAGTAGCAGAAGTATAGTAGCAGTATAGTAGTGGTAGTAGTAGCAGTATAGTAGCAGTAGTGGTAGTAGCAGCAGTATAGTAGTGGTAGTAGCAGCAGTATAGTAGTGGTAGTAGCAGCAGTATAGTAGTGGTAGTAGCAGCAGTATAGTAGTGGTAGTAGCAGCAGTATAGTAGTGGCAGTAGCAGCAGTATAGTAGCAGCAGCAGTGTAGCAGCAGTATAGTAGCAGTAGTGGTAGTAGCAGAAGTATAGTAGCAGTATAGTAGTGGTAGTAGCAGCAGTATAGTAGCAGTATAGTAGCAGTAGTGGTTGTAGCGGTAGTAGCAGCAGTAAAGTAGTAGCTGTAGTGGCTGTAGTAGTAGCAGCAGTGTTGTAATTGTAGTGGCTGTAGTAATAGTAGTGGTAGTAGCAGCATTATAGTAGTGGTGGTAGTAGCAGCAGTATTGTAGCGGTAGTAGCAGCAGTGTTGTTGTGGCTGTAGTCATAGTAGTGGCAGTAGCGGTAGTAGCAGCAGTATAGTAGTGGTAGTAGTAGCAGTATAGTAGCAGTAGTGGTAGTAGCAGCAGCATAGTAGCAGTATAGTAGTGGCAGTAGCAGCAGTATAGTAGCAGCAGTATAGTAGCAGCAGCAGTATAGTAGTGGTGGTAGCAGCAGTATAGTAGCAGTAGTGGTAGTAGCAGAAGTATAGTAGCAGTAGTGGTAGTAGCAGCAGTATAGTAGTGGTAGTAGCAGCAGTATAGTAGCAGTATAGTAGCAGTAGTGGTAGTAGCAGCAGTATAGTAGTGGCAGTAGCAGCAGTATAGTAGTGGCAGTAGCAGCAGTATAGCAGCAGTATAGTAGTGGCAGTAGCAGCAGTATAGTAGCAGTAGTGGTAGTAGCAGAAGTATAGTAGTGGCAGTAGCAGTATAGTAGTGGTAGTAGCAGCAGTATAGTAGCAGTAGTGGTAGTAGCAGAAGTATAGTAGCAGTATAGTAGTGGTAGTAGTAGCAGTATAGTAGCAGTAGTGGTAGTAGCAGCAGTATAGTAGTGGTAGTAGCAGCAGTATAGTAGTGGTAGTAGCAGCAGTATAGTAGTGGTAGTAGCAGCAGTATAGTAGTGGTAGTAGCAGCAGTATAGTAGTGGCAGTAGCAGCAGTATAGTAGCAGCAGCAGTGTAGCAGCAGTATAGTAGCAGTAGTGGTAGTAGCAGAAGTATAGTAGCAGTATAGTAGTGGTAGTAGCAGCAGTATAGTAGCAGTATAGTAGCAGTAGTGGTTGTAGCGGTAGTAGCAGCAGTAAAGTAGTAGCTGTAGTGGCTGTAGTAGTAGCAGCAGTGTTGTAATTGTAGTGGCTGTAGTAATAGTAGTGGTAGTAGCAGCATTATAGTAGTGGTGGTAGTAGCAGCAGTATTGTAGCGGTAGTAGCAGCAGTGTTGTTGTGGCTGTAGTCATAGTAGTGGCAGTAGCGGTAGTAGCAGCAGTATAGTAGTGGTAGTAGTAGCAGTATAGTAGCAGTAGTGGTAGTAGCAGCAGCATAGTAGCAGTATAGTAGTGGCAGTAGCAGCAGTATAGTAGCAGCAGTATAGTAGCAGCAGCAGTATAGTAGTGGTGGTAGCAGCAGTATAGTAGCAGTAGTGGTAGTAGCAGAAGTATAGTAGCAGTAGTGGTAGTAGCAGCAGTATAGTAGTGGTAGTAGCAGCAGTATAGTAGCAGTATAGTAGCAGTAGTGGTAGTAGCAGCAGTATAGTAGTGGCAGTAGCAGCAGTATAGTAGTGGCAGTAGCAGCAGTATAGCAGCAGTATAGTAGTGGCAGTAGCAGCAGTATAGTAGCAGTAGTGGTAGTAGCAGAAGTATAGTAGTGGCAGTAGCAGTATAGTAGTGGTAGTAGCAGCAGTATAGTAGCAGTAGTGGTAGTAGCAGAAGTATAGTAGCAGTATAGTAGTGGTAGTAGTAGCAGTATAGTAGCAGTAGTGGTAGTAGCAGCAGTATAGTAGTGGTAGTAGCAGCAGTATAGTAGTGGTAGTAGCAGCAGTATAGCAGCAGTATAGTAGTGGCAGTAGCAGCAGTATAGCAGCAGTATAGTAGTGGCAGTAGCAGCAGTATAGTAGTGGCAGTAGCAGCAGTATAGTAGTGGCAGTAGCAGCAGTATAGTAGTGGCAGTAGCAGCAGTATAGTAGTGGCAGTAGCAGCAGTATAGTAGCAGTATAGTAGTGGTAGTAGCAGCAGTATAGTAGCAATAGTGGTAGTAGCAGCAGTATAGTAGTAGTTGTTGTAGCTGTAGTAGTAGTAGTAGTAGTAGCAGCAGTACAGTAGTGGTGGTAGTAGTATAGTAGTGGCAGCAGCAGGATGTGAGGGCAATAGTGTGTAGTTCATCATAACTCACAAATGGAGAAGACGATGGGTAGATATGATTTATCTGACTTATTGTAGATATATTTTAGACTGTTCACTGGGGAAATTCCTCAGCTTAGATTTCGAGGCTCTTCTCTTTTTGAATTTGTCAGAGTATGAAAACTATTTTCAAAGGAGAAAGTGTGTTCCATTTTGATTTAGCCTAAACTTTAAACCTTGGTGTGTGAAGGTCCTGATACATCAGCTTCCATGATTAGTCTGAAGGGTTTTCTGACGGCATGCGTCCGTTGGCATGGTAACCAAGCCAACTTTGAGGTATTGGTAAAAACGAATAAATGTACTTCAGGGAAAAGATATTAGGCCTATGCATTTGATTTCCTGCTCTAGTTTTGGGAGTTCATTTTTGGGAAAAACCAGCAGTGCAAAGTGGTAAAGGTTATTAATGTTGAAGAGGATCATATTTACTCATCATAATTGAGGGGTTTGGGACTCATTCTGCCAGTCCTAGTTTACTCGTCATCATCGAGGGGTTTGGGACTCATTCTGCCAGTCCTAGTTTACTCGTCATCATCGAGGGGTTTGGGACTCATTCTGCCAGTCCTAGTTTACTCGTCATCATCGAGGGGTTTGGGACTCATTCTGCCAGTCCTAGTTTACTCGTCATCATCGAGGGGTTTGGGACTCATTCTGCCAGTCCTAGTTTACTCGTCATCATCGAGGGGTTTGGGACTCATTCTGCCAGTCCTAGTTTACTCGTCATCATCGAGGGGTTTGGGACTCATTCTGCCAGTCCTAGTTTACTCGTCATCATCGAGGGGTTTGGGACTCATTCTGCCAGTCCTAGTTTACTCGTCATCATCGAGGGGTTTGGGACTCATTCTGCCAGTCCTAGTTTACTCGTCATCATCGAGGGGTTTGGGACTCATTCTGCCAGTCCTAGTTTACTCGTCATCATCGAGGGGTTTGGGACTCATTCTGCCAGTCCTAGTTTACTCGTCATCATCGAGGGGTTTGGGACTCATTCTGCCAGTCCTAGTTTACTCGTCATCATCGAGGGGTTTGGGACTCATTCTGCCAGTCCTAGTTTACTCGTCATCATCGAGGGGTTTGGGACTCATTCTGCCAGTCCTAGTTTACTCGTCATCATCGAGGGGTTTGGGACTCATTCTGCCAGTCCTAGTTTACTCGTCATCATCGAGGGGTTTGGGACTCATTCTGCCAGTCCTAGTTTACTCGTCATCATCGAGGGGTTTGGGACTCATTCTGCCAGTCCTAGTTTACTCGTCATCATCGAGGGGTTTGGGACTCATTCTGCCAGTCCTAGTTTACTCGTCATCATCGAGGGGTTTGGGACTCATTCTGCCAGTCCTAGTTTACTCGTCATCATCGAGGGGTTTGGGACTCATTCTGCCAGTCCTAGTTTACTCGTCATCATCGAGGGGTTTGGGACTCACACTCAGGCCTAGTTTCTTTTGATTGGTATTTAACTCATTCAACTATTTAGTGGCGTAACAATGGGAGCTGTTGAATCATGTCCTATTGGAGGTCATTCTGGTTATTTTTAGCCACGATCAGTGAGTCTACAGTATATTCCCACCAAAATCCATACCAATGACTCTGCATACTCCTGTGTTGTCTCTTGGACAAGAGACGGGTTGAAGACTTGAAGTCCTCTTCATGGAAGAAGGAGATATTTTTAACACATGGCACACACTGAGTGATGGGGGGTAGTTTGGTTTATTTTCAGCGTCTACACATAAAGCTCACCCCCATCGGCCCCCCTCCTCCCTCTCTGTATGGCACACTCCCATGTCTACCGACGACAGACTACATCTGGAAAAGTTTGTTCTCAAACTTATTTTTCTCTTCTGACCATTGTGAAGTGAATAATATTTTTGCAGACTTTTTTGTTTCTTTATATTTATGTTGTGAACACCTTTGACGTTCTCCTTAGACATTTGACTACATTTCGCTACACATTTCACCACACCCGCAATAACATCTGCTAAACATGTGTATGTGACCAATAACATTTGATTTGATATCCCATAAAGCTCTGGGGAAAAGGAGGGCACTAGATACCCTATTCCCTACAGTATCATTTGGGATGCACACTGAGTAGGATGCTGACTGTTGAACCCCTATGTAGCTACACTACATTGTAGTACCAGACAGCCACGGGTGAAATATTGCATTCTTTAGCTTGGAATGTCCAGTTCACCATTCTTCCTTTGAAACCTGTGGCCTATAATGACTGTACTGATCTCCAGTATGTAACGTATTACAGAGCCCAGGTCTGCTAGCCCTCATTCACGTGGTGCTACGGTGTTTTTTGTTTTAACACCTTTGGCATCCTCCTTTGACATTTTATCATTAGTAGGATCCTACTGGTTGTTGACCCCTCCGTAGCTATTGGCTACAGTACATTGTTGTCCAAGAGAACCGAGGGTGAAACCTGGACTTTCCGGTTCATCACTCTTGCTTTGAAACCAAACCTCTGTCTGACCTACACTATAATGAATGATTGTATTGATCATCCATGTAACTTAGTAGTGATCTCAGCTAGGGCTGGGAATTGCCAGGGACCTCACGATACGATATTATCACCATACTTAGGTACCAATACGATACGTGTTGCGGTTCTATATGTATTGCGATTCGATACTGTGATTTTATTGTGATTCGATGTTCCAGACATATTGCTCACCATACTGTATGTCTGCTGCTGAGGGACAAGAGAGAGCCATGAGAAAACAAGTTTTGATCAGTCATGAAAATAAAAGTGCTGAAAACAAATTGGCTCCCTATTTAAAAAGAAGATGGAGAACAAGCTATGAAGGAAAAATAGCTTTTGGTGCAGGTACCGCCAACTAGAGCAAAAATAATATTGTCGATACGATGTAGCATAAAAAATATGTCGGTAACTATCTAATTTTTTTTTTTTTTTTTTTTTTCTCTCATCACTAATCCTAGGTATGCTGTCTGTCCCCCCCCCCTTCAGGTGGTGCTGCTCAGTGGTCATCTGGACAGCTGGGATGTGGGCCAGGGGGCCATGGATGATGGTGGTGGAGCGCTCATCTCCTGGGAGGCCCTGTCTCTGCTTAAAGACCTGGGTAAGAACCTGGGAGGCCCTGTCTCTGTTTTAAAGACCTGGGTAAGAACCTGGGAGAACCCTGTCTCTGCTTAAAGACCTGGGTAAGAACCTGGGAGGCCCTGTCTCTGCTTAAAGACCTGGGTAAGAACCTGGGAGGCCCTGTCTCTGTTTAAAGACCTGGGTAAGAACCTGGGAGAACCCTGTCTCTGCTTAAAGACCTGGGTAAGAACCTGGGAGAACCCTGTCTCTGCTTAAAGACCTGGGTAAGAACCTGGGAGGCCCTGTCTCTGCTTAAAGACCTGGGTAAGAACCTGGGAGGCCCTGTCTCTGTTTAAAGACCTGGGTAAGAACCTGGGAGAACCCTGTCTCTGTTTAAAGACCTGGGTAAGAACCTGGGAGGCCTTGTCTCTGCTTAAAGACCTGGGTAAGAACCTGGGAGGCCCTGTCTCTGCTTAAAGACCTGGGTCAACACCAGAGCCTGGGAGACCCTGTCTGTGCTTAAAGACCTAGGTCAGAACCAGAACCTGGGATGCCCTGTCTCTGTCTAAAGATCTGGGTCAGAATCTTGGAGACCCTGTCTCTGCTTAAAGACCTAGGTCAGAACCAGAACTTGGGAGACCCTGTCTGTGCTTAAAGACCTAGGTCAGAACCAGAACCTGGGAGGCCCTGTCTCTGTCTAAAGATCTGGGTCAGAACCTGGGAGTCTCTGCTTAAAGACCTGGGTCAGAACCAGAACCTGGGAGATCCTACTGTTCTCAGCTCACACCCTCTTTGTCCCAAATGGCACCCTATCCCCTACTTATACTAACTACGTTTGACCAGGGCCCCTAGTCAAAAGCAGTCCACTATATAGGAAAGGGAGTGCCATTTAGGATCTAGACTATGTATCTGGAACATAATCCACTATCTCTGAAGCTCTTATTGACATTAGCCTCAAAAAAAGATTTGAGTTTTGTATCGAGTCTATTGGCATCTTTTGAAGCTGTTTTGTGATCAGGGGCCGTATGTATCAAGGGTCTCGGAGTAGGAGTGCTGATTTACGATCAATCAGTTTTGCCTTTTACATCACTATGAATAAGATAACATGGACAGGAGAGACCTGATCCTAGATCAGCACTCCTGGTGACGCGCACTTGAAAATGCATTTAAACTGCGGTCTGCTGACTCATCAAATATAGCAATTAGCATGGCTTACTTCATTCTTTTTCTGGTCATTGTTGACTTAATTACTTATTACTTTTTCCACATGAAGTGTAATTAGACATGTAAAGTAGACCACCGAGCTGTTTGTGCTCTCTGACTGAAAGCCTTAACGTTGACTTGAGAGAATATTTCCTTTTTCCACTAATGTTGCAATGGAAAGTATGTCATTCCCATTGAATATGTGAAGACATTTTAATGTCTGGACAATAATAACCAGTCGCTGCTTTATTGTTCATTCTTGCGGATGGATGGATGCATAGTAAAGTACTTGGCTGAAATATGCTCAACTTTGCCCACTATTAAAGTAGTGGACCTATCATCAATGAAACTTTTAGTCAAGATGAAGCCACGGAGCAATAATTGGTCCCTTGGGCTTTGTTCAGCTATGTCCCAAATGGCACCTTATTCCCTATATAGTCCAGTACTGTTCACCAGGGCCCAACAGTAGTGCACTACATAGAGAATAGGTTGCCATTTGGGCCTCAACCCCAGACATGCCACTGATGTCAGATGAGGGTGTAGGCTACAGAGTTATATTAGAGAACCTCTATAGGAAGCGAGTGGCCTGCTGTCCTTTGTAGCCCACATAAAGTAGTAGCCTCGGGGGGTGGTGGGGGTCACTTCTAGAATAACACACAGGCTGAAACCCGACTCAGATAAGTTGTCTCTGGAAGTCTTCTCTATGAATGGGGCTCATCATTGCAGTGAATGTAGGAAATATTGACTAGGGTCTGGTGAATAGGAATGTTCTGCTGAATATATGGAATATTAAACAGCCCAAGGGTTGGTGAGGAAAAGGGAATCCATTTGTTGTAAAGATCTTTTTATATTGCTGCTTTGTTGAAATGGTTGTGGCCCATGTATGAATTGTGATTGTGTGTCCAGGTCTGCGTCCCAGAAGAACCCTCCGGACAGTGCTGTGGTCTGCAGAGGAGCAGGGAGGGGTTGGAGCGCAACAGTACTTCCAGCTTCACAAGGTACCTTTCTACCATGGTGCATCTTGTTGGCTTTTTACTGCCGATTTAACTTGTCCACTCTCACCATTATCCTCCTATCATACAGTACATCGTATAGCCCTCAATCTCAACTCTGGACCTGAAAGCCAGTTCCACTGCTTTGTTTCATTTTTCGCCTCTAATCAGGGACTGATTTAGACCTGCAAATGAGCAGGCTGTGGATCTCGTAGGGTCGGAGTTGACTAGAAATGTCCTATAAGCTCCTTTTTTGGCTAGATTTAAGACTCTGTTCTCTCAGCTTTAGATTCTTACACACACACAGGGGTCCACTGGGTAGAGGGGTAGAGGATGTCATACAAACCATTGAAACAGCACAACTATTATGTGGTCGTTCTTACATTTTCAATCGTTGGTTCCAGTCTCCTTCAGATTGTGTGCGTACCAGTAATAGCATTTTATTATCAATAGCTGATGGCTTTTCATCTACATCAGCTTGTTCTTTGCCAGTCAACATGTGGTAGAAACTGGCTTCATTCGGAGCGGTACACAGAAATGTAAACTGTTGTCAGATCTACTGAAGGAGAGCCACTGGGATGTAGGGCACTGCACAGATTGTTTAAGTCAGAATGGAGCCGAGACCACACTGTAACTGAATAGCAGCATTCTGGGAGCGTGGTGGTTTCTGTGCCTTCTAATGTGAACGCAGTCAGAATGGCCAGAGGTTAGAGGGGAGCAGAGGGTTCACATCCTGACTCTGACCAGAGGCCCACCTTCTCCCTGGCCTGCACTACATCAGTGGTATTCAATCTTTTTCAGCAGGGACCCCATTTTTTTTCCACCAGAATTTCTGGGGACCCCTTTTTTTCGCTCTAATTTCTCGTGACCCCACCCCAAAAATTATGACAAAATAAAAAAAATTGGTACATTTCGATTCTTACATCAACAAATAACCTTCAATTCATTACACTTTCATCTCTTATCAAATTGAAAAGAAACCAATAAATACATTTACTCAATAAAATGTTATTTATCTAATTGTCTTTCTGAAAACTGTTTGTATATTGTCCCCTACAATAATCTGTTCTTTAAATGTTTGTTTCCGCTCCCCCGACTTTGAATACCACTGTCTTAGATCCAGTCCAGCTGGCCCTGTATTCAGACTTTTGCAGCAAACGTTCCCGGTCATGTTTATCAAAGAGGATTGCATTGACTGCATTGACTATCATGGAGTTGATGTTTCTATTCCACTTTGTGGGACATTCTATGCGCTCTCCCTTGCAGAAGCGTATTTGTCCGCTAGTGTCTGAATGGGGGGTGATGGTCTTTTCCCCCTCCTCTCACATCCTGGTAAAGCTTTTTAGCTCAAACGCTGGCCAAATAAATCAACAGCCAGAAGAGATGAATGTACAAATGTATTTCTCTGTGTGTTGGGTGTGTGGTGTGCGTTTTGGCACAAAATGGTTGTCATGCATCACCCCAGAGTGCTACACATTTGTGGTTGATGAGGGGAGTTTCCCACCTTACTATATATTTGTATTAATTATGGATCCCCATTAGTTCCTACCAAGGCAGCAGCTATTCTTCCTGGGGTCCAGCAAAATTATAAAAGTTATACAATATAAAGCGCTTTCAGCACTAGAAAAGCACTATATAAATCCAATCGATGATTATTTACGATTGTATACCTGTTCTGCTGTCCCCCAGGTGAACATCTCTAACTTTAACCTAGTGATGGAGTCTGACCTGGGTACCTTCAGCCCCTTGGGGCTGCAGTTCACAGGCTCAGCCCAGGCCCGGGCTGTCATGGCTGAGGTGATGAAGCTACTGAAGCCCATCAACACCACCACCCTGGAGGAACACGGAGAGGGAATTGATATAGAGATGTGGATGGATGCCGGCGTGCCAGGTGTGTAGACTCTTCTGTTGTCTGTCTGAGTCAGTAGGAGCCAGGTGTGTAGACTCTTCTGTTGTCTGTCTGAGTCAGTAGGAGCCAGGTGTGTAGACTCTTCTGTTGTCTGTCTGAGTCAGTAGGAGCCAGGTGTGTAGACTACCTTTTTTATTTGTGTCTGTCTGGGAGATAAGCTGAGGAGGCTTCCTCGTAGTCTACTTGACTCTTGTTCCACCTGTGTCTCTGTGACCTTTGTCAAATTAACAAGCCATGTTCCCCTTCTGCAGAAGTGTTTCTGACCTTTTTAAAGAGGAAGTATCACATTATTTCTAGACCAATTGAACATTCAGTTCCACATTGTCTCTGTGGTCATTTTTGTGGAATTGATCAGTTTCTCAAATAACGTTTATATAGAAGTGAAATATGCCCTGTACTCCGATTTAAAAATAACTAGCGTTGCTACAGTATGTAGGCAACCAAATCATTTGGTATGACAGGGAAGAGGAAGTGTATTATGAAACACATCCCCACTACCGTATTTGGGGAGGGAGGGAGGGAGGGAGGGAGGGAGGGAGGGAGGGAGGGAGGGAGGGAGGGAGGGAGAATCAAAAATGTGTTAACTCTAACACAGTTGTTTTGTGATCCCTTAAAGCTGATGTGGAGATAAACAATGAAGCTCATTAGGAACCGGGAGAGGATGTTTTAGAATTCATAACGTGTCTCAGAGTAGGCTAGATGTGCTGATCTAGGATCAGGTCCCTCACCGTCCCATCCATATAATTGTATTCATTATGAGCGAAACAGGCCCAGACCTCTACAGTAATCTAATGTTGATCAGTCCAGCTAATAGACGAGTCTTTGACTGTCCTCAGCCTTACCCAGACACAGTGTAACCACACCTGTATAAAGACTTGTTCTAACAGATCAGCCTTCTACTGTAAAGGAACTGTTTCAGCAATGACATCACCTTATCTCAGTGGAAAAGTAACTATTCTGGGTGGATGAATGGTGTAACCAAGAGAGGGGCTGTTCACTGTGAGGGTTCATCAAGCCACAATGTTAAACAAATGAATCACCAGACCAGCTGTCCAAACACCTCACTCTCATTTCACAAAATGGCAAAAAGTCCCAAATGGCCCCCTATTCCCCATATAGTGCACTACTTTTGAACAGGACCCGTATGTCTCTGGTCAAAAGTAGTACACTATGTAGGGAATAGGGTGTCATTTGGGATTGACACTAAATGTAATGCAGCTCCATCCAATGACCTTTCACTACACACATTCCTTCATTTTTCCAGAGTGAAAATGTTGTTGCTTTTTCTCTCTGTTACAGTGGATTTGGGAACATGGTTGAGACTACAGTTGCTTCCCACATCAGTACCACCAGAGCCAGTCTCCTAGCATTGTCTCCCTATTTCACTTCTGGATTGTCCTTACAAATCAACATAAAGGGGAAAGGACATAACAGGATCTCTGTCAGGAAGAATACAAGACAGAAGGCTAGATGTTTAACAGTCTCTCTATCAGGTAGAATACAAGACAGAAGGCTAGATGTTTAACAGTCTCTCTATCAGGTAGAATACAAGACAGAAGGCTAGATGTTTAACAGTCTCTCTATCAGGTAGAATACAAGACAGAAGGCTAGATGTTTAACAGTCTCTCTATCAGGTAGAATACAAGACAGAAGGCTAGATGTTTAACAGTCTCTCTATCAGGTAGAATACAAGACAGAAGGCTAGATGTTTAACAGGACATAAGTCTCTGTCTATCAGGTAGAATACAAGACAGAAAGCTAGATGTTTAACAGGACATAAGTCTCTGTTAGGAAGAATACAAGACAGAAAGCTAGATGTTTAACAGTCTCTCTATCAGGTAGAATACAAGACAGAATGCTAGATGTTTAACAGGACATAAGTCTCTGTTAGGAAGAATACAAGACAGAAAGCTAGATGTTTAACAGTCTCTCTATCAGGTAGAATACAAGACAGAAAGCTAGATGTTTAACAGCTCTCTCGGTGATCGCAGGCTGAGACAGCTACAGAGACAGACAGAGCTAGATGTTTAACAGGACATAAGTCTCTCTCTATCAGGAAGAATACAAGACAGAAAGCTAGATGTTTAACAGAACATTAGATTTCTTCCTAGCAGTACCTTGGGAATGTTAGTGTCAGGAAGGGCTGCTGCATCGTGCTGTTTCCAAATGGAAACTGTACAGGGACCGGATTGCCAAGCTAAACGCTAACTGCTACCAGATGCACTTCTACTGCTCTGGTTCCCCCTGCTCATACTTACATTCACTTGCAAAAGAAATGGGAAAGCATAACATAATGGGTTTGTAATGAACTCTGGGTTTAGCTTTGTCAACAGTGATCATGGTGAGAATGTGATTTGATTAGAATCTCATTGTCTCTTTAGAAGTTAGAATACAGTAGTATGCACTGCACATTTAATCAGTCATAATGGTACGTTCAAGGACTCAGAGACACACAAACCAACCAACCAACCAACCAACGTTAATACATTGATGTAAGTGACTCCTTACCGGTTTCGTTCTGTCTGTCCTCCAGGAGCCAGCCTGCACGTTGCAGACAGTAGATACTTCTGGTTCCACCACACCAACGGGGACACCATGTCTGTTCAGAGCCCCATAGAAATGAACCTGTGTTCGGCCCTGTGGGCGGTGGTGGCCTACGTAGTGGCTGACCTGGAGGAGATGCTGCCCAGGTAGTCCACTAGGACTGTCCTGCATCCCAAACGGCACCCTATCCCCTGTATAGTTTTGGGAGAAGAATGCACTATAGGGAATATGGTGCCATTAAAAATGCTTAACTGAGCATTTCTTTTTGAGTGATTGTATGTTTTTATGTTGTTTGTCCTCCAGAAGGGCTTCCTGCAGTAACCTCTCTGTGAAATTATACCCCAGTCTGGTTAAGTGGCTAAAGAAGAATTGTGTGTATAAACCACACAATGTACAAAATGGAATTAAGTGTTTGGCATATTTGCAGTCTATATTTGTTTTTAATAATGAACGCATATGTACTGCATGTTTCATGTTGACTGTCATATCTAATCTGCCAATAAAGCTGTGCATTTCTTAGACCATGGTACATGTGTATTTTGACTGCCTCATTCATAGATGGAAGAGACTAAGGGGGACTTTTCTGGCAAACAGCCCAATTAGACCAAATCTAAAACTTGACCTTTAACCTAACCTTGACCAACATTCAACATTCGTGTGCTGGTCAGGCTCTTAGTTTTTTCCGTGCTTGGGAAGTTTAGACACAGGAAGTGATGGGGGGGGGGGGGGTCTGGTGCCAGACTGGCCTGGTGACAGACAGGATAAACCTGGTTTACAAGGTGATATCTTTATGACTTCCCTCTTCTCACCAGACTGGGCTATTCTATACTGAACAAAAATATAAACATGTAAAGTCTTGGTCCCATGTTTCATGAGCTGAAATGAAAGATCCCTGAATTGTACCATACACACAAAAAGCTTATCTCATATTTGTGCACAAATTTGTTTACAACCCTTTTAGTGAACATTTCTCCTTTGCCAAGAAAATCTATCCACCTGACAGGTATGGCATATCAAGAAGCTGATTAAACCGCATGATCATTACACAGGTGCACCTTGTGCTGGGGACAATAAAAGGCCACTCTAAAATGTGCTGTTTTGTCACATAACACAATGTCACAGATGTCTCAAGTTTTGAGGGAGCATGCAATTGGCATGCTGACTGCAGGAATGTCGACCAGAGCTGTTGCCAGAGAATGTCATCTTTATTTCTCTACCATAAGCTGCCTCTGTTGTCGTCTTAGAGATTTTGGCAGAATGTCCAACCAGCCTCACAACCGCAGACCACATGTAACCACGCCAACCCAGGAGCCTCCACACCCGGCTTCTTCACCTGCGGGATCGTCTGAGACCAGCCACCCGGACAGCTGATGAAACTGTGTTTGCACAACCGAATAATTTCTGCACAAACTGTCAGAAACCGTCTCAGGGAAGCTCATCTGCGTGCTCGTTCCCTCCCACGGTCTTGACCTGACTGCAGTTCGGAGTCGTTTTTATTTATTTTTATTTCACCTTTAATTAACCAGGTAGGCTAGTTGAGAACAAGTTCTCATTTGCAACTGCGACCTGCCCAAGATAAAGCAAAGTAGTTTGACACATACAATAATACAGTGGAAAATCTATATACAGCATGTGCAAATGTGGTAGGATAAGAGAGGTAAGGCAATAAATAGTAACTGACTTCGGTGGGCAAATGCTCACCTTTGATGGCCACTGGCACGCTGGAGAAGTGTGCTCTTCACAGATGAATCCCGGTTTCAACTGTACCGGGAAGATGGTGTATATGGTGTTGTGTGAGCGAGCGGTTTGTGAACAGAGTGCCCCGTTGTGTATGTGGGGTTATGGTATGGGCAGGCATAAGCTATGGACAACGAACTTAAATGCATTTTATCGATGGCAATTTGAATGCACACAGATCCTGTGATGAGATCCTGAGGCCCATTGTCGTATAATTCATCCTCCGCCATCACGTTTCAGCATGATAATGCACCGCCCCATGTTGCAAGGATCTGTACACAATTCCTGGAAGCAGAAAATGTCCTAGTTCTTCCATGGCCTACATACTCACCAGACATGTCACCCATTGAGCATATTTGGGATTCTCTGGATCGACATGTATGACAGACAGCGTGTTCCAATATCCACCAACTCCACACAGACATTGAAGAGGAGTGGGACAACATTCCACAGGCCACAATCAACAGCCTGATCAACTCTATGCAAAGGAGATGTCGCGCTGCATGAGGCAAATGGTGGTCAAACCAGATGCTGGCTGGTTTTCTGATCCACTTTAAAAAAAAAAGTATCTGACCAACAACTGCATATCTGTATTCCCAGTCATGTGAAATCCATAGATTAGGGCCTAATTCATTTATTTACCAGACCAGACTATTATAGATGTCTCTCCTCTCACCAGACCAGACTATTATAGATGTCTCTCCTCTCACCAGACCAGACTATTATAGATGTCTCTCCTCTCACCAGACCAGACTATTATAGATGTCTCTCCTCTCACCAGACCAGACTATTATAGATGTCTCTTCTCTCACCAGACCAGACTATTATAGATGTCTCTCCTCTCACCAGACCAGACTATTATAGATGTCAGGGGGCAATTCATTCCTTTTAGTCCATCAATCCATGTAGGAGATGGAGACAGATGTATTTATTTAGTTCTGTTTGTATACGGTGTGTGTTAACATTTTTACTTTGGTCAGTGTCCCCAGCTGGGCCAAGCCTGGTTAGCATTGGTACCAGACTTCTCTCTCTCCTCTTTTTCTCTTCAAGTCACATAACCGCCAGGCATCAAATAGGACTTTTTAATGAGTATGGGGAATGTTTGAGGCGTCGTGCTGGGAGAGCCCTACAGTGTGCTCCTAACGTTGAGCCCGCTGATGGATCTGTTCTAGATAGGAGAGGATAGCCAGCTGTGATGGGACTCCCATTCCTCAATGGTACACCACTTCCTGCTACAGACACAGCAAATGACTTTACAAGATCACCATCTTATAGTGAAGACTATGACCCAGGGGAAATGATATGGCTTCAGTTTGATGTCTTAATACTACGGAGGTCACTCAACATGTCTCTGTCAGTATTTTATTGGTCCACACAGGGTAGCAGAATGGTCAGTATTACTCTCTTTATAGATACCTTGTACATTGCATTTGATGTCACTGGTGAGCTAAGTGAAACAACAAATTGTGCTTTTTAATTTCTATCAAAATAGGTCTTATTTCTATGACAACTTCAAAACACTCATCAGTGGAATTTTCTCTAGCCATTACACATGCAATATATCAAGACGTCGTTGTTGTCTGGTGGCGTCTTGCTGTCTCTCTCCACTATAATGTTCCTCTCATGTGGAGAACATCCTGTGGTATCAGCCTAGTAGACCAGTGTTTGTTCCCTTCAGAGAGTAACACAACCTCCCATACAGCTCCTCCTCTCTTCCTCTCCTCCTCTCTTCCTCTCCTCCTCTCCTCCTCTCTTCCTCTCTTCTTCTCTTCCTCTCTTCCTCTCTTCCTCTCCTCCTCTCCTCCTCTCCTCCTCTCTTCCTCTCCTCCTCTCTTCCTCTCTTCCTCTCCTCCTCTCTTCCTCTCTTACTCTCCTCCCTTCCTCTCCTCCTCTCTTCCTCTCCTCCTCTCTTCCGGTTATTACTACATCTTGGCAGCTCCAGACCAGACCAGGACCCCATGAAAGCACTAGCATTTATCGGTCTTATTCTACAAAGGAAACCAAAGACTTGGAAGAACTAATCTCCATGTTGACTGAACATCAGCCAGACATTTCAGAACCGTTCCTCTGTATATGATGTAGATCTATAGAGACGACTGTTTATGGTCAGTGTGAGTAATACAGCTACTGCTAATTCAGTTGCAAACATTTTTACCAAACAGAGTGTGTGTCCAAAATAGCACCCCATTCCCTATGTAGTTTACTATATAGGGAATAGGGTGCCATTTGGGATGCAACAGAGATTGCGACAAAGACGTAAACCAGGGGTGTCAAACATGCATTGGGTAAAAATAAAAACGAACTCAATATACTTTAAAATGACTAAAACCAAATGGAATGTGTATACATGATAATGGAGCTACATTCATACTGTCCAGCTCACTGATAATCACTACATTCATATACAGTATCTTGACTGTGTCCAGCTCACTGATAATCACTACATTCATATACAGTATCTTGACTGTGTCCAGCTCACTGATAATCACTACATTCATATACAGTATCTTGACTGTGTCCAGCTCACTAATAATCACTACATTCATACAGTATCTTGACTGTGTTCAGCTCACTGATAATCACTACATTCATACAGTATCTTGACTGTGTCCAGCTCACTGATAATCACTACATTCATACAGTATCTTGACTGTGTCCAGCTCACTGATAATCACTACATTCATACAGTATCTTGACTGTGTCCAGCTCACTGATAATCACTACATTCATATACAGCATCTTGACTGTGTTCAGCTCACTGATAATCACTACATTCATACAGTATCTTGACTGTGTCCAGCTCACTAATAATCACTACATTCATACAGTATCTTGACTGTGTCCAGCTCACTGATAATCAGTACATTCATATACAGCATCTTGACTGTGTCCAGCTCACTAATAATCACTACATTCATATACAGTATCTTGACTGTGTCCAGCTCACTAATAATCACTACATTCATACAGTATCTTGACTGTGTCCAGCTCACTGATAATCACTACATTCATATACACTATCTTGACTGTGTCCAGCTCACTAATAATCACTACATTCATACAGTATCTTGACCGTGTCCAGCTCACTGATAATCAGTACATTCATATACAGCATCTTGACTGTGTCCAGCTCACTAATAATCACTACATTCATACAGTATCTTGACTGTGTCCAGCTCACTGATAATCATCCAAATGGAAGCTAGACAGTCGGGGAGCATCGGAAATTTAAAAAAAAAAACGTTTTTGTGCAAATTTTGACAATGAGGAAGTATAACACATGTTCAGTGCGGCCCTCCAGACCTCGTTGAAGACCGAATGCGGCCCCCGGGGCAAAATGAGTTTGACACCCCTGCCGTAAACACTGAGCATGCTTCAGGCATGGAAGCTTATCTCCCTAACTAGTCAGGGGAAAGGTATTTGGAGTCGACCTAGCGAGAGGAGAGCAGCTGGAAGCTTTTACTCCAGTTAGAGCATGTCAGCACCACCAGTGATGTCAGGATTTGTCAGTCAACCAGAGGGAGTGATTTTGAAAACAGAGGCGACCCACTTACACACTGACTCACAGACAGGTTGATTCCTAAATTGCATCCTATTCCCTATATAGTACAGTAGTGCACTATATAGGGAATAAGGTGCAATTTGGTACACAGACACACTGTGTACTTCTGGGTAATACAACATTGCATTTCCATGTTGTGTAATAGGGAAGCTAGGAGGTGAAGAAGCCTCCTGACGTATTAGTTAGTAGAGGGCTAGGTCTCCTGTTATACCCTAAGGCTTTCAGATCATCCTGTTGATTAATCACAGCAATAAAGCCATGTGGGGGAAAGCCCCTGATCTAGTGGGTTCTTTCCCAAGTATTGGAGGGGGATTTGTTAGAATCTTATGAGAACATTAGTTATCATATTTAATTGATCTGTCCTGTCCAGAAACAAAACAATGTACAATAAAATGTATTGTTGTCCAACTGTACGTAGCCTCTAGTCAAGTACATACTAGTGCTTAGCTTTCATTATTCTCATCCAGGGTCTCTATTTAACCTTCAGCCTTTAGATATTGATACCTTACCCTTTGCACACCAGATTATGTGCCTCGGAGAGATACATAGGATAGAAGCCACCTGAATAGAAAGCACCTGAATAGAGCTACATAGGATAGAACCCACCTGAATAGAGCTACGCAAGACAGAAGGCACCTGAATAGAGCTACGTAGGACAGAAGGTACCTGGTGAGAGCTACATAGGACAGAAGGCATCTGAATAGAGCTATGTAGGATAGAAGCCACCTGAATAGAGCTACGTAGGATAGAAGCCACCTGAAGAGAATCAACAAGTAGTGAAAGCAGCCTCAGGGCTCTGCAGAATATGAGGAAAACAGCATACCAAATGTACATGTTAGTAGATGCTCTTATCCATAGCAACTTACAGTAGTGAGTGCATACTTTTTCATACTGGTCCCCCGTGGGAATCGAACCCACAACCCTGACATTGCAAGCACCATGCTCTACCAACTGAGCCACAGGGGACCCTATTCCCAATTTAAAGAACCTGTTAAATCTTACCCTCCATTAACTGGTAGAACAGAATATGTAGAGGACTGGTTAAATCTCACCCTCCATTAACTGGTAGAACAGAATATGTAGAGGACTGGTTAAATCTCACCCTCCATTAACTGGTAGAACAGAATATGTAGGGGACTGGTTAAATCTCACCCTCCATTAACTGGTAGAACAGAATATGTAGAGGACTGGTTAAATCTCACCCTCCATTAACTGGTAGAACAGAATATGTAGGGGACTGGTTAAATCTCACCCTCCATTAACTGGTAGAACAGAATATGTAGGGGACTGGTTAAATCTCACCCTCCATTAACTGGTAGAACAGAATATGTAGGGGACTGGTTAAATCTCACCCTCCATTAACTGGTAGAACAGAATATGTAGAGGACTGGTTAAATCTCACCCTCCATTAACTGGTAGAACAGAATATGTAGGGGACTGGTTAAATCTCACCCTCCATTAACTGGTAGAACAGAATATGTAGGGGACTGGTTAAATCTCACCCTCCATTAACTGGTAGAACAGAATATGTAGAGGACTGGTTAAATCTCACCCTCCATTAACTGGTAGAACAGAATATGTAGAGGACTGGTTAAATCTCACCCTCCATTAACTGGTAGAACAGAATATGTAGGGGACTGGTTAAATCTCACCCTCCATTAACTGGTAGAACAGAATATGTAGAGGACTGGTTAAATCTCACCCTCCATTAACTGGTAGAACAGAATATGTAGAGGACTGGTTAAATCTCACCCTCCATTAACTGGTAGAACAGAATATGTAGGGGACTGGTTGAACTAAGAGCCTAAATGCATTGTTATGTAGATGGGTAGTCCTCTACTGGATGGAATGGAGACCAGATTGCGGAATGAGTGGAATTGTCTAGACAGGATTATCATTGGGCAGACAGACAGTGAAACACCTCCGGTATGTTTAGGTCAGTGTCAGTGGAGATGTTAAGGATGGCAGTTAGACGGGTCATGTTTCCGCCTGCACCTCTCCCGAGCCCGTCGGGGAGTTGCAGTAAAGAGACAAGATTGAAATTAGGGGGGAAAAAAGTAATAATAATGATGTCATAAAAGCATTGTAAATGTAGAACCAGTCAGATTTTGTGAAATAGTTGGTCCCACATGAGTGAACTTACTGCACAACAATACAAGTATTGGAACAGGCAGCAAACAGTCAGTTTGAAGGTTGAACCTCACACAAAAACTACTACAGAAGTCATCTGACAGATTATCTTTCCTCCCCCAGAGTGTTATGACTTGGGGGTTTTACAATAACACTTTACAAAGGAGACGCTGGCCTGCAGATAATGCCTCTAAAGCGTTGCTGTTTTGACATGGTAGGAAGAGAGGAAAGGAAAACAAAAGAGGAAAGCACAAAGCAGTCGGACTGCAGAAATGAAGTGACTGATGGTGGTAAAGATCCTAAAGCTGCATCTAATTCCCCTGAGCACCGCCAGATATCAGAGAACGGACCCAGACTCCAGGCCCACAGACCGACTCAGTGAAGACCAGAAAAAATAACCATCAAGAGCAGGAAATTAAATGAGGAATGGCTGTGAATGGATGTAAAATTTACTTGTGAAAAGGTTCTAGTTCTGTCCTCTTAATCACTACATTAGTCAATGTCAGACCTTCACTGGAAACACACAGACACTCAGTGGAGAACTGGCACTTGGAGCCAGGGGTAAAGATTGTGTGACTCTGATGCCCTGTTGAGCCCTGGCATGCATAGCCATGTGGTTTCAGAAAGGTTGCATTTTCCACCCCACAAGGAGAGGGTGAGAAAACAAACAATCCATGAGGACTTTCCCTGTGCCCGTTGGAATGATGTCAGAGCTGGGATCCATTCCATTCCTGTCAGTTGAATTGGACATAGGACTTCTGCTTCCTTTGAGTGCAACTCCATGTCTAAATTGCCTGGAATTTAGATGCAATTGACCCCAATTCATGTATTTTTCTGTCACGAGGGTCATTAAGCAGGAGACGAACATGTTAAAAGGATAAAGGAAACTCAATATATAATTGAACATGAATACAATTCTTTATCCACTGTCTTTTCAAGGCTCTGAATAATGATGAAATGAGGGCAACGTCTTTTTTCCTTGTGTTTACATGAAACAAACCAAGAGTTAGGATAACATGTTGGGGCTTGTTGATATGTCTGCAATGTAAACAGACCAGACAGACATGTCTAACAGTCACTTCCTTTTAATTATAGCACCAGTTCAGTCTGTGTATATGTTACGTACATCCCTTGGAAGAAACTGTCTGAAAGGGTTTGCATAATTCATAGAAAGAAAAATGATCTCTATGCTGATGCAACCCTGAGCAAGACTGAAAGGATGATATTACTGTCTGTCTGGGCTCATTGTTTGTCTGATAATGTTTACTGATGTTATGTCGCTGACCTCTTAAATAGATGTTGCTCTAGTAGTGATGTTTAACTCGAGCTGTAGCAAATATCTCAGCCAACACCTTTAATACATAGAGATCATTTAACAGTAAAAGTCATTGTTCGTTCAAACGGCGGGGGGTTGCAATGTATATGTTATTTGTCATATATCAGATAATTGACACAGAATTTTTCAGAACAATATTGCCCTTTCAATTTGGGAAGTGGGTTATGCTATTTATCTTGATTGAGCTTCTGTGGTCATATTATCTGTGGTCACATTATCTGTGGTCACATTCTGGAATTCAATAGCATCATGTAAATGGTGGAGGTTCTGTGTGTTTCCAACAGAGAGACTGAGGTTGAGATGGAATGTTCATAATGGAATTTTCATTTATTTACCCAAGATTCTAGTTCCAGCATGTAGCCCACAAGTACCCTCACAAGCCACAATGATGTGGGAGCTAGATGCAGGCTGGCCTCATTACTGTGCTGTTGGCCCAGAAATAATATACAGTATGTTTAGCAAAAACACTGCTTCTTCACTTCTCTGGGAAAACAAACACCACAGCAGCACTGAGACAAAGTAAGAGCAGAAGTCCCCGGGCAAAGATAAGACTGCTTTATAAACGACTGGTGTTAGCTGCTGTCAACGGTAGAAACACAATGGATCTGTCCCAAATGGCACCCTATTCCCTTTTATAGTGCACTACTTTAGACCAGGGCCCTCGAGCTCTGGTCAAAAGTAGTGCACTATATAGGGAGTATGGTGCCATTTGGGACGCACATAATTTGTATATTACTCTATTTAAACTATATATATATATATATATATATATATATATATATATATATATATATATATATATATATATATATAAATATATCACCTTTATTTAACCAAGTAGGCCAGTTGAGAACAAGTTCTCATTTCCAACTGCGACCTGGCCAAGATAAAGCAAAGCAGTGCGACACAAACAACAACACAGAGTTACACATGAAATAAATAAACGTACAGTCAATAAACACAATAGAAAAAGTCTATATACAGTGTGTGCAAATGGTGTGAGGAGGTAAGGCAATAAATAAGCCATAGTAGCGAAGTAATTACAATTTAGCAAATGAACACTGGAGTGATAGATGTGCAGATGATGATGTGCAAGTAGAAATGCTGGTGTGCAAAAGAGCAGAAAAGTAAATAAAAACAATATGGGGATGAGGTAGGTAGTTGGATGGGCTATTTACAGATGGGCTGTGTACAGTTGCAGCGATCGGTAAGCTGCTCAGATAGCTGATGCTTAAAGTTAGTGAGGGAGATTTAAGTCTCTAACTTCAGCGATTTTTGTAATTCGTTGCAGTCATTAGCAGCAGAGAACTGGAAGGAAAGGCGGCCAAAGAAAGTGTTGGCTTTGGGGATGACCAGTGAGATATACCTGCTGGAGCGCGTGCTACGGGTGGGTGTTGCTATGGTGACCAGTGACCTGAGATAAGGCAGAGCTTTACCCAGCAAAGACTTACAGATGACCTGGAGTCAGTGGGTCTGGCGACGAATATGTAGCAAGGGCCAGCCGACGAGAGCATACAAGTCGCAGTGGTGGGTGGTATATGGGGCTTTGGTGACAAAACGGATGGCACTGTGATAGACTGCATCCAATTTGCTGAGCAGAGTGTTGGAGGCTATTTTGTAAATGACATCGCCGAAGTCAAGGATCGGTAGGATAGTCAGTTTTACGAGGGTATGTTTGGCAGCGTGAGTGAAGGAGGCTTTGTTGCGAAATAGGAAGCCTATTCTAGATTTAATTTTGGAATGGAGATGCTTAATGTGAGTCTGGAAGGAGAGTTTACAGTCTAACCAGACACCTAGGTATTTGTAGTTGTCCACATATTCTAAGTCAGAACCGTCCAGAGCAGTGATGCTAGTCAGGCGGGCAGGTGCGGGCAGCGATCGGTTGAAAAGCATGCATTTAGTTTTGGCTACTCTCCAGTCGTCTACACTTTTACAGACCGCATGGTTTGTTGTTTGCGTCTGTACCGCAACCCATCTATTGTGTGGCTGTGATGCAGTGCTCTACAAACAAGACTCCATCTAGTCCTGAGCAATATCTGTGTTATTGTGTACACATTGTCCCATTGGTTTTAGTTCCTGTGTTGTCAGTGTAGAGGTAAGGTATGGGCTCAGTTTCAAATGGCACCCTATTCACTATGTAGTGTACTACTTTTGACCAGGGCCCAGTCCACTTTGAAGAACTGTTTTGTATATATTTTTTTATTTTACATTTGACTTTTTCCCCTCTAAGAGAGTATCTAGAACCTTAAACTGTTCTTTGGCTGTCCCCAAAAGAGAACCCTTTGAAGAACCCTTTTTGGTTCCAGGTAGAACCCTTTCCACATAGGGTTCTACATGGAATCCAAAAGGGTTCTACCTGGAACCTACAAGGGTTCTTCAAAGGGTTCTATTTTAGGGACAGACAAAGAACCCTTTTAGGTTCTAGATAGCACTTTTCTTTCTAAGAGTGTAGTGGCACCATTATGGACCAATAGGATGCCATTTGGGACACAAGCACAGAAACATGGTCAGAGACATAAACCTGTGGTCAGGAAGGTAGCTGTATGAGATGTGACAGTGTTGTTGGCTGGATTGAAAGTAGGCTGTTGCTCTTTATCAGGACTCCTGAGCTGACGGATTGGAAAGCCATCAATAGAGACACTTATTGCCCAGGAGCTGTGCTAGGCACAGGACCAGCAAGCTCAGTTAAAAGTACCAATATCACATTTACAGGAAGGAAATGGGGAAAAAGAGAAATAGAGGGAGAGATTAAGGAGAGAGAACATCTACAGCTAACCATGAAATATGGTGACGTTACTGTGCAGTTCAGCTGTTCTGTATTTTCCAGTTTGTAGCAGAGCCATACACCGTGTAGAGATATACAGGTAACTGCCAACATAAAGGAAACACTTGAGACAATGAGGGAAAGCAGCAAAGTATATTGAAAGCAGGTGCTTCCACACAGGTGTGGTTCCTGAGTTAATTAAGCAATTAACATCCCATCATGCTTAGGGTCATGTATAAAAATGCCCAGTTGCCCATTACATTGGGGTTAGTGCTATCCGGAATCCTTGGGACGTCTCTACCCTAAACCCTAACCTGAACCCCTGCCCTTACCATAACCCTTACATAACCCTAACCCCTACCCTAAACCCTAACCTTAACCCCTACCCTTACCATAACCCTTAACTAACCCTAACTCCTACCCTAAACCCTAAACTTAACCCCTACCCTTACCATAACCCTAACCCTTACCTAACCCTAAACTTAACCCCTACCCTTACCATAACCATAACCCTTACCTAACCCTAACTCCTACCCTAAACCCTAACCTTAACCCCTACCCTTACCATAACCTTTACCTAACCCTAACCCCAACCTTTACCTAACCCTAACCCCTACCCTTACCATAACATAACCCTAACCCCTACCCTAAACCCTAAACTTAACCCCTACCCTTACCATAACCATAACCCTTACCTAACCCTAACTCCTACCCTAAACCCTAAACTTAACCCCTATCCTTACCATAACCCTTACCTAACACTAACTTTAATCATTATTAACATTATTTTGGCTGCCATGGCTAGAAGGTAAAACAAGGGAAATGCTAGTGGGGAAATTTCCCGTGTCCCCATGAGGATAAAGGCTATTTTAAACTTAGGGTTTAGCGTTATTAGGGTAAGAATTAGGGTTAGGGTTAGAATTAGGGTCAGGGGTTAATGTAAGGGTTAGGTTTAGGGTTAGGGGTTAGGGTTACCGGTTAAGGTAAGGGTTAGGTTAAAGGTTAGGGAAAATAGGATTGTGAATGGAAATCAATTTTAGATCTCCACGAGGACAGAAGGACAAAACGTGTGTGTGTCGTCTGTGTCTGTGTGCGTGCAGGACTTTCTTGTGAAAAAGAGGAACAGTGTGTAATGTCTGAGTAGTTAGCTGAGAATTGTTTCTCAGGAATCAAAACTTTCAAAAATGCCTGGCTTTATTTTCTGCAATGTGAGCACATAGCTACAGCAGGTTCCATGTTGCTTGTGTAAGCATTGTGTTCAAACTACACCGCTCAAAAAAATAAAGGGAACACTAAAATAACACATCCTAGATCTGAATGAATTAAATAATCTTATTAAATACTTTTTCCTTTACATAGTTGAATGTGCTGACAACAAAATCACACAAAAATAAATCAATGGAAATCCAATTTATCAACCCATGGAGGTCTGGATTTGGAGTCACACTCAAAATTAAAGTGGAAAACCACACTACAGGCTGATCCAACTTTGATGTAATGTCCTTAAAACAAGTCAAAATGAGGCTCAGTAGTGTGTGTGGCCTCCACGTGCCTGTATGACCTCCCTACAACGCCTGGGCATGCTCCTGATGAGGTGGCGGATGGTCTCCTGAGGGATCTCCTCCCAGACCTGGACTAAAGCATCCGCCAACTCCTGGACAGTCTGTGGTGCAACGTGGCGTTGGTGGATGGAGCGAGACATGATGTCCCAGATGTGCTCAATTGGATTCAGGTCTGGGGAACGGGCGGGCCAGTCCATAGCATCAATGCCTTCCTCTTGCAGGAACTGCTGACACACTCCAGCCACATGAGGTCTAGCATTGTCTTGCATGAGGAGGAACCCAGGGCCAACCGCACCAGCATATGGTCTCAGAAGGGGTCTGAGGATCTCATCTCGGTACCTAATGGCAGTCAGGCTACCTCTGGCGAGCACATGGAGGGCTGTGCGGCCCCCCAAAGAAATGCCACCCCACACCATGACTGACCCACCGCCAAACCGGTCATGCTGGAGGATGTTGCAGGCAGCAGAACGTTCTCCACGGCGTCTCCAGACTCTGTCACGTCTGTCACATGTGCTCAGTGTGAACCTGCTTTCATCTGTGAAGAGCACAGGGCGCCAGTGGCGAATTTGCCAATCTTGGTGTTCTCTGGCAAATGCCAAACGTCCTGCACGGTGTTGGGCTGTAAGCACAACCCCCACCTGTGGACGTCGGGCCCTCATACCACCCTCATGGAGTCTGTTTCTGACCGTTTGAGCAGACACATGCACATTTGTGGCCTGCTGGAGGTCATTTTGCAGGGCTCTGGCAGTACTCCTCCTGCTCCTCCTTGCACAAAGGCGGAGGTAGCGGTCCTGCTGCTGGGTTGTTGCCATCCTACGGCCTCCTCCACGTCTCCTGATGTACTGGCCTGTCTCCTGGTAGCGCCTCCATGCTCTGGACACTACACTGACAGACATAGCAAACCTTCTTGCCACAGCTCGCATTGATGTGCCATCCTGGATGATCTGCACTACCTGAGCCACTTGTGTGGGTTGTAGACTCCGTCTCATGCTACCACTAGAGTGAAAGCACCGCCAGCATTCAAAAGTGACCAAAACATCAGCCAGGAAGCATAGGAACTGAGAAGTGGTCTGTGGTCACCACCTGTAGAACCACTCCTTTATTGGGGGTGTCTTGCTAATTGCCTATAATTTCCACCTGTTGTCTATTCCATTTGCACAACAGCATCTGAAATGTATTGTCAATCAGTGTTGCTTCCTAAGTGGACAGTTTGATTTCACAGAAGTGTGATTGACTTGGAGTTACATTGTATTGTTTAAGTGTTCCCTTTATTTTTTTGAGCAGTGTACATACAGTATTTGATCCCCTGCTGATTTTGTACATTTGCCCACAAACAAAGAAATGATCAGTCTATAATTTTAATGGTAGGTTTATTTGAACAGTGAGAGACAGAATAACAACAAACAAATCCAGAAAAACGCCCTTTAAGAGTGTGCTCCTAATCTCAGCTCATTACCTGTATAAAAGACACCTGGGAGCCAGAAATCTTTCTGATTGAGAGGGGGTCAAATACTTATTTCCCTCATTAAAATGCAAATCAATTTATAACATTTTTGACATGCGTTTTTCAGGATTTTTTTGTTGTTATTCTGTCTCTCACTGTTCAAATAAACCTACCATTAAAATTATAGACTGATCATTTCTTTGTCAGTGAGCATACGTACAAAATCAGCAGGGGATCAAAAACTTTTTCCCCTCACTGTAAATGGCATTTCTAAATGGCATTGTGCTTTGCTGTGCTGGGCATTACTCCCCACACCTCCCCTTCACATTAAACGTCAAAATACAATTTTTTAAGACAAAGTATTTTCATGCTCACCTCACAAACTATTTGATTTGCGTCTAAAAGGAACTAAGGAGCCTCTTGAAGACTAGATGGTGCAATTCAATGGGTCTATAAGGATCTTTTCCTGTCAGAAATACAACCCACTGGGCACACACTGAGGTTGAATCAACATTGTATCCACGTCATTTCGTTGAACCAACTTGGAATAGACGTTGAATTGACATCTGTACCCAGTTGGAAGCCTCTATATTGACTTAATATTCTGCTTTAATCTCCTTTATGCAAATATCTCATACAATCCCTTTAGATTGTCCTGAGCTGAAGCTTTTTATATGTTAATGCATCTGACTCATCTTTTTCCTCCTCTCTCTCAACTCTGTCTCTCTTCGCTCTCTCTCTCTCTCTCTCTCTCTCTCGCTCTCTAGTTTCTTCCTCCCCTATGCATTGAACTATTCATCAGTGCTCTCTTTCTTTACATTGTTTTTATTAGTTGAAGCCTGAAGGGTCTACTTTGTGAGGGCAGATGTATACTGAACAGAAATATAAATGCAACATGTAAAGTGTTGGTCCCATGTTTCATGAGCTGAAATAAAAGATCCCAGAAATATTTCATTAACACAAAAAGCTTAATTCTCTCAAATGTTGTGCACACATTTCTTTACATCTCTGTTAGTATTTCTCCTTTCCCAAGATAATCCATCCTCCTGGCAGGTGTGGCATATCAAGAAGCTGATTAAACAGCATGATCATTACACAGGTGCACCTTGTGATGGGGACAAAAGGCCACTCTAAAATGTGCAGTTTTGTCTCACAACACAATGCCACAGATGTCTCAAGTTTTGAGACAGCGTGCAATTGGCATGCTGACTGCAGGAATGTCCACCAGAACTGTTGCCAGATAATTTAATGTTAATTTCTCTACCAAAAGCATCCTCCAACGTTGTTTTAGAGAATTGGGCAGTACGTCTAACCGGCCTCACAACCGCAGACCACGTGTAACCACGCCAGACCAGGATCTCCACATCTGGTTTATTATCCTGCGAGATTGTCTGAGACCAGCCACCGGGACAGCTGATGAAACTGAGGAGTATTTCTGTCTGTAATAAAGCCCATTCTGATTGGCTGGGCCTGGCTCCCATTCCCACCCATGGCTGCGCCCCTACCCAGTCATGTGAAATCCATAGATAAGGGCCTAATGAAATGATTTAAATTGACTGATTTCCTTATATGAACTGTAACTGTAAAATTGTTGCAAGTTGTGTTTATATTTTTGTTCAGTATATATATTCATGAGGTTTTTCTTCCTGTAATTATTGTAGGATAATCTTGTATTTTTAAGTATAGTATATGTATATATTGTAAAGAGTTATCTTACTGTTTTATCTCCTCTCTGTGAAGGCCTCAGCTCAACATTCCTCTTCTTCAGTCTTTACAATATAATAAGTATTGGATCGTCATCTAGTGGACAGTTACCGTATTTATTCTAATCATTCCTAAATTGGTCACCATCTAGTGGACAGTTACAGTATTGACTCTAATTTTCCCTCAGTTGGTCAGCCTAGGGGGATATGAAGCCATCACCAGGGGGATATGAAGCCATCACTAGGGGGATATGAAGCAATCACTAGGGGCATATGAAGCCATCACTAGGGACATATAAAGCCATCACTAGGGACATATGAAGCCATCACTAGGGACATATGAAGCCATCACTATGGGGATATGAAGCCATCCCTAGGGACATATGAAGCCATCACTAGGGACATATAAAGCCATCACTAGGGACATATGAAGCCATCACTATGGGGATATGAAGCCATCCCTAGGGACATATGAAGCCATCACTAGGGACATATAAAGCCATCACTAGGGACATATGAAGCCATCACAGTGTTTTCTGCTCTTCAGTTCTTACATTCTGAATGATACACTTCCTTTATGGATGAACAACTTCTCACCATCTCCTTGTTGCTTCATTTGACCCTCTCAACAAGGGTGACTTCATTCACAAATAGTTCACGCTAAATCTAAAGTCTGATTCATTCAATCAAGTGAAACACACACACCCTTTCCAAAACAAACTATACAGAGTGAGACACACTGGTTGCCAAGCCTGGAGGACATGAGAATCATTTGTGGTGGTGTTTGGTGTGTTCTGAGTCTGCACACTGTGTTCACACAATGTTACTGCAGTCACTGCTCTCCTGATGATAGTTTAGTAACGCCTGTGTTACTGTAACAATAACAATGCAGGGAGGCCTTTCTCATCATTTCATGTAGACCTACATTGCTACTCCATGGATTCCCGTAGCTGTAGCCCATGGGTAGGCAACCCTGGTCCTGGAGTGCCGCTGCCACTTCATGTTTTTGATTTAACCAACCAGGTGTGTAGAATTTAGGCAATCACTGAACTGATCAATTAGCTAAGTAGCTCAGTGTGGTGCCTGGTTGGAACAGTGTTGACTACCCCTGCAGTAGCCAAACACCTACCTCACCAATGTCCTGATTTGAACATTATCACTGTCACTTAACTCGAAAGTGTTTCGAACAAACAGCACTATCGGTCTCTAGACAAATGTGTGTACTGTATTTATACACTGGAGTCATTTAAAGTGTGAACTTGGAGTCCAGTTCCAAGTTTGGCTTTGGCACATACCACTCAGTGACACAGGGTTTCATTCTAGAACTAAAACGTTGAGGAGGAAAGAGCCGAGCCTCTCTGAGACTCCACTGTGGCTGTCTGTGGCAGGAGAGTAAGGAGCATAGCAGGGTCTATGAGCCAAATGGGTGAAAGAGCAGCTTTCTGACAACAACCCCAGCATGGTCACTAGAATGAGGACATAGAAAAAGTCAGCTTCTGCTCCATCCTTCTACACCCCCTCTTCAGTCCTGAAGTCTAGCAGGAGTCTTTAGATTGATTCCTACACCTCCTTTTCAGTAATGAAGTCTAGCAGGAGTCTTTAGATTGATTCCTACACCTCCTTTTCAGTCCTGAAGTCTAGCAGGAGTTTTTAGTTTGATTCCTACACCTCCTCTTCAGTCCTGAAGTCTAGCAGGAGTCTTTAGATTGATTCCTACACCTCCTATTTAGTCCTGAAGTCTAGCAGGAGTCTTTAGATTGATTCCTACACCTCCTCTTCAGTCCTGAAGTCTAGCAGGAGTCTTTAGTTTGATTCCTACACCTCCTCTTCAGTCCTGAAGTCTAGCAGGAGTCTTTAGATTGATTCCTACACCTCCTCTTTAGTCCTGAAGTCTAGCAGGAGTCTTTAGTTTGATTCCTACACCTCCTCTTCAGTCCTGAAGTCTAGCAGGAGTCTTAAGATTGATTCCTACACCTCCTCTTCAGTCCTGAAGTCTAGCAGGAGGCTTTAGTTTGATTCCTACACCTCCTCTTCAGTCCTGAAGTCTAGCAGGAGGCTTTAGTTTGATTCCTACACCTCCTCTTCAGTCCTGAAGTCTAGCAGGAGTCTTTAGTTTGATTCCTACACCTCCTCTTCAGTCCTGAAGTCTAGCAGGAGTCTTTAGACTGATTCCTACACCTCCTCTTCAGTCCTGAAGTCTAGCAGGAGTCTTTAGATTGATTCCTACACCTCCTCTTCAGTCCTGAAGTCTAGCAGGAGGCTTTAGTTTGATTCCTACACCTCCTCTTCAGTCCTGAAGTCTAGCAGGAGTCTTTAGTTTGATTCCTACACCTCCTCTTCAGTCCTGAAGTCTAGCAGGAGTCTTTAGACTGATTCCTACACCTCCTCTTCAGTCCTGAAGTCTAGCAGGAGTCTTTAGATTGATTCCTACACCTCCTCTTCAGTCCTGAAGTCTAGCAGGAGTCTTTAGATTGATTCCTACACCTCCTCTTCAGTCCTGAAGTCTAGCAGGAGTCTTTAGATTAGTTCCTACACCTCTTCAGTCCTGAAGTCTAGCAGGAGTCTTTAGATTGATTCCTACACCTCCTCTTCAGTCCTGAAGTCTAGCAGGAGTCTTTAGTTTGATTCCTACACCTCCTCTTCAGTTCTGAAGTCTAGCAGGAGTCTTTAGATTGATTCCTACACCTCCTCTTCAGTCCTGAAGTCTAGCAGGAGTCTTTAGATTGTTCCTACACCTCCTCTTCAGTCCTGAAGTCTAGCAGGGGTCTAGGAAAATGTTTCATGTTCAAACAAATTTCTGTTTGCGTTTTTCACAAGTAAATATGTAATCTGGCGTGCCATAGTAAACAATGGTAGGCTACAAAATGTGTCTGCTCAGTGACACGATTCTATTGGGTTCTCCATTTTGTTCATGTCATGTTTAAATTGACTTTCTGGATGTCAATGTAATTTACCGACACTGTCTAACAAAACACTTGGAAAAAAGCTTGTTGTACCAAATCAGGGTACCTTAAAACCGAAAACGTTTTTTTTTTCTTTTAAAGATGACAGAGCGTGCCCTCAGAGTTGGCCCTCATTTCCCCAGCAAACCATCCTCCTTCCATACATTGAAACAACGTTTAATTTTCTATATAGGAGACATTTACATTCCTATGAGGGAGAGCTGAATAAGATTGCATGATTAAATGAAGATGAAATGAAGACACTGTACATAAAGAGTGTCTGAGAGCCCATCTCCTGCTCTCGGTAGATATGTCTGAATTACAGACTATGGGGTCATTATATATGGACCAGGCATTCATTCAAGCCTGTGTTGTGGAAGTGTTTTCAAATCAGGACTATATTAATAGAACTGAATCTCATACCTCTCTCTCGCTCAAACACACACAACCCCATACTCTCTCTCTCTCTCACATTCCATTCGATCAGTCCCTCAGTATGGGAGGCACAGAGCCTGCCCAGAGTTGGACGTTCCACAGACAGACAGGCAGACATGAGGAACAGCGCTCCATACAGCCAGCCATGAGTAGGAGGATACAACACAGATCACTCCAGTGACTGACAATATAGTCTACATCACACAACTGTGTAGTATGGATCCCTGTCCTGGATCTGGACCAGCAACAACAACTAACAAGACAACTGGTGATGAATTGGAATGAGTTCCACATTGAGACTTGAGAGGACTTCTCATCCATTCCTACTGATGGGAAGCGGCCATCTTTCTGGATCGACGGTCTACCTCCCAACCATCTGATTGACAACAGGACAGGAAGACATGCTGTGAAGAGAGACAGAAGACAGACAGACAGACAGACAGACAGTCTAGTTGGAAGGCATAAAGGACGACCATTAGCCTGTGTTTCCTGCTGCCATGCCGTGGTACATCCTGCCCTGCCAGCCCAGCTGCCACATGATCTGGCTGGTTCTGGCTGCCCTTCTGCTGCTACTGACAGGCTGTGTGTCTGTGTCTCTGGAAGAGCTGCCCAGGGGCCCAGGGGACATAGCTGGCAGCGGGTCCATGAGCGCCAGCACTAACGCTCGCCAGTACAACTCTATCCAGCACGGATCCTGCACCTATACCTTCCTGCTACCAGAGAACGCTGGGGGGAACAGGCCGTGCTGGACGGAGGCGGAGGGGGTCGGCAGCTCCAGCACCAGCCAGAGACAGGGCCAGTACCAGGGGAACACTCTACAGGGAGATGCCCCCCTGATAAAGCCCAAGCTCCCAGGACTGGCCCCGGCTCTGGGCAGCCAGAGAATCCAACACTTGGAGCACGTCATGGACAACTACACACAGTGGCTTCAGAAAGTAAGAGCATGTTCTCCACACATACAGCATAGTAATAGTTGATATAAAGATTAAAGCCTGACGTTTCAGTCTAAACAGAGCTTTATCAGATATCTATACTCTGGAAGGAAATGCATGCCATGTCTCATGGCTGTGCAGGTCAAAATAATCAGCTTTTTATCAGATTGAACTATGTGCTATTGCATGTATAACACATTAGCCATTGTTGTTATCAAAGTTATATAGTTGGAACATCTGGCCAAAGCTAGAAAGTATACTGCATTTCATCACATTAAAATCTATCTGTAGTGTTTTATACTGTATTAAAGCTGCAATATCTTACTTTCTGGGCAACCCGACCAAATTCACATAGAAATGTGAGTTATAGATCTGTCATTGTCGTTGAAAGCAACTCTAAGAAGTGGTAGATCGGCAAACTATTAGAATTTTAGCAACCAGGAAATGGGGGAAAGATTTCTGCACGGTGCATCTTTAAGTGCACATTATCAGCATTGACTGTGTTTCAACCCCGTGAATTATTTGGGCCGAGCCAAATGTGTCCTGCCATAATAAATATTATTATTATAGGACAACATTTGGCTTGGTCCCACCTGGATCCATCTCTTTTCTCTGTCTCTGTTTACTCAGGAGCAATAAGATATAAGATACCCCAGTACAATTCATCATTGCTTTACAGCCAATCTACATTTTACTCCCCATAGTACAGTATACAATAGATACTGTATATTTGGGGAGATCTGTTGTTTGGATTACTCCGAATAGCTCTAAATGACATGAGCACCAACCCAACAGAAACAGAAACCTTAACTTCTTATGGATCCCTTCGCGCGCCAATCCCGTTACCGGGATCGATTTGACAACACCCAGTGAAATTACAGCGCGCCAAATTCAAAAACAGAAATACTCATAATAACAATTCATAAATCATACAAGTGTTATACATCGGTTTAAAGATTAACTTCCTGTTAATCCAGCCGCAGTGTCAGATTTCAAAAAGGCTTTACGGCGAAAGCAGACCATGCGATTATCTGAGGACAGCGCCCAGCATACCAACACATGAAAATCAGATTTCAACCAGGCAGGTGCAACACAAAAGTCAGAAATAACGATATAATTCACGCCTTACCTTCAAAGATCTTCTGTTGGCACTCCAAAATGTCCCATAAACATCACAAATGGTCCTTTTGTTCAATAAATTGTTTCTTTATATCCCCAAAATGTGCATTTATTTGGCGCGTTTGATTGAGAAAAACATTGGTTCCAACTCGCCCAACATACCTACAAAGTATCTAATAAGTTACCTGTAAACTTTGTCCAAACATTTCAAACAGCTTTCCTAATCCAACTTTAGGTATTTTAAAACGTAAATAATCAATAAAATTTAAGACAGAATATACTGTGTTCAATAGCGGATAAAATGAAAATGGAGCGAGTTCCAGGTCGCGCGCCCCAAACAAAAAAGTACACTTGGCTTGACTCTCAGAAAGGAAAGGGCTACTTCTTTATTTCTCAAAGGAAAAACATCAACCAATTTTTTTTTCCCTAGATGGATTGTGCTCGGGGTTTCGCCAAATCAGTTCTGTTATACTCACAGACATTATTCAAACAGTTTTAGAAACTTCAGAGTGTTTTCTATCCAAATCTACTAATAATATGCATATCCTAGCTTCTGGGCCTGAGTAGCAGGCAGTTTACTTTGGGCACGCTTTTCATCCGGACGGGAAAATACTGCCCCCTAGCCCAAAGAGGTTTTAAGGATACTAAAAAATCTCTCTCTTACCCCATAAGTGAGGAATGCACCATATCCCTCGCATTATTCATTAAAAACACTATCATTTCAAAAGGACTATTGTTCCAGTGTGTGTGGACCCAGGGACTATGTTGCAGCCCCAGGGATGAGAGATTGATGGCAGGGACTTGTTTGACTGGGCCGTGGTAAAATGTGACTGGCTGTGGCTCTTGGTCGCTGGGTTGTGATGTTCTGAGTGTGTCCGGCTGGCCTGGCTGTCCTTAAGAAAACACTGTGTTGTCTGTCTGAACCCTCTCACATTATGTCACATTGGCCCAATCCAGGGCTGGGGGTGGGGAGTCAATTTCAAGGAATGGGCTCAGTGTTAGGCAGTGCTCTGTCTGTCTGTCTGTCTGTCTGTCTGTCTGTCTGTCTGTCTGTCTGTCTGTCTGTCTGTCTGTCTGTCTGTCTGTCTGTCTGTCTGTCTGTCTGTCTGTCTGTCTGTTCCCTGACCCCTGACCCACCGGGACCTAGGCCAGCAGCATTCACATTCCAAGGAATACCAGAGATGATTCTGTCAGGGAGAACAAGGCCACTTCAGTAGTAACAGAGTACCACTTCATTATTACCAGTGCTGTGTTTGGTAATTGCATTTATAATTTAAAAACACTGTCATACATTTAATACAGGCTATGCTTAAGAGTGAGCACTTGGAACCCTGCATACATGCAGTGAATATAAAATGACAATCTTCGTCTCACTGTATCCTCAAATGTTTTTGATATGTGCATCTGAAAATGGCCAGGAGATCAGTTGACAGTTAAGAAAGCAACAATAACATAGTTTTTATGTGGGGCCATGCTTTTCAGAGAACTACAACCTCAGTGTATTTGTGGAATATCAGGTTCACTGTTCCTCTCCATGGCCATTCTTTGATTAAATGAACGCTATAGTGTGGTACTGAGGTAATGTGTTTTCCTCTTTGATTGATTAAATGAATGCTATAGTGTGGCACTGAGGTAATGTGTTTTTCTCTTTGATTAAATGAACGCTATAGTGTGGTACTGAGATAATGTGTTTTCCTCTTTGATTCAATGAATGCTATAGTGTGGTACTGAGGTAATGTGTTTTCCTCTTGATTAAATAAATTAACGCTATAGTGTGGCACTGAGGTAATGTGTTTTCTTCTTTGATTAAATTAACGCTATAGTGTGGTACTGAGGTAATGTGTTTTCCTCTTTGATTAAATGAATGCTATAGTGTGGTACTGAGGTAATGTGTTTTCCTCTTTGATTAAATGAATGCTATAGTGTGGAACTGAGGTAATGTGTTTTTCTCTTTGATTCAATGAATGCTATAGTGTGGTACTGAGGTAATGTGTTTTCCTCTTGATTAAATAAATGAACGCTATAGTGTGGCACTGAGGTAATGAGTTTCCTCTTGATTAAATGAACGCTATAGTGTGGCACTGAGGTAATGTGTTTTCCTCTTTGATTGATTAAATGAATGCTATAGTGTGGTACTGAGGTAATGTGTTTTCCTCTTTGATTGATTAAATGAATGCTATAGTGTGGTACTGAGGTAATGTGTTTTCCTCTTTGATTGATTAAATGAATGCTATAGTGTGGTACTGAGGTAATGTGTTTTCCTCTTTGATTGAGTAACTGAACGCTATAGTGTGGAACTGAGGTAATGTGTTTTCCTCTTTGATTAAATGAATGCTATAGTGTGGTACTGAGGTAATGTGTTTTTCTCTTTGATTAAATGAACGCTATAGTGTTGTACTGAGGTAATGTGTTTTCCTCTTGATTAAATAAATGAACGCTATAGTGTGGCACTGAGGTAATGTGTTTTTCTCTTTGATTAAATGAACGCTATAGTGTGGTACTGAGGTAATGTGTTTTCCTCTTGATTAAATGAACGCTATAGTGTGGCACTGAGGTAATGTGTTTTCCTCTTTGATTGATTAAATTAACGCTATAGTGTGGTACTGAGGTTATATATTTTCCTCATGTGAGAGTTTCTAACATAGGTTAAACTGAACATTTGTTTGTGTTTGGCACCAATTTGTTCCACAATGGTTTGGAAGAATGTTTATGATATATGAACATAACATAACATAAATGCTAATGAATAAGATGGCAAGTGTTGTAGATAGCCGTCGTTTAATTGTTTAGTCAAAAGCCATAAACATTGACATATGATAGCTCATGGCCACATGCTAAAGGACCTCTATGTAAACTCCAGATTTCCCATAATATGTTCCAAGATAATACAATCTTAGAGGGGTTGATTGTGTGAAAGTATTCTGTATGCTGCATACATTGCCAACCAACAAAATGACACATAAAGACTTTCCTCAAAATTCATTCTGGTTATCGTGTGTCGATTACAACTACTCAGGGCTGGATTACCTAATGGGCACGCAGGGCAAGTGCCCTGGGGCCCCCGACCCACTAGAGGCAATGGCAAAGTCTGTAGAATTGCAGGAAATTCAATTTAAAACGGCAACATTTTCTCTCAGCTTCATGGCAAAATGTGAAGACTAGCATGAGATGAGCTAGAAAACATGACATCTTTCTCTCCACCCCAGGGAAAAATGTGTAGAATAGAATTATAAAACTGCACATTTTACTCTCTGCCCCATGGCAAAATGTGTTGAAATGCAGGACGTTAGTTGTTTTCCCAAAATTAATAATAAAAAATGAAATACACTACCAATCAAAAGTTGACACACCTACTCATTCCAGGTTTTTGTTATTTTTATTATTTTCTACATTGTAGAATAATAGTGAAGACACAAAAACTATGAAATAACACATATGGAGTCATGTAGTAATCAAAAAGGTGTTCTTTTATATTTGAAATTCTTCAAAGTAGTCACCCTTTGACTTGATAACAGCTTTGCACACTCTTGGTGTCACGTTCGTCGTAGTGAATGGACCAAGGCGCAGCAGGTCGAGTGCTCATCTTAACTTTATTTGTGAACACTTAATAAACAAAACAAGAAACGAACAAACTAACAGTCTTGCAGGCTAAATACAGCAGTGCAAAGAACAACCTCCGACAATTCCCAAAACAAACATACTCCTAATTATAGGACCTTCATTCAGAGGCAACGATACACAGCTGCCTCCAATTGAAGGCCCCAATCCCAAATACCTAAACATAGAAATAAACACCCTAGACTCGACATAGAAATATACAATATAGAACTAAACCAAAACCCCGGAATACATAAATCAAACGCCCCTCTACATAAACACACACTCAAAACCATATAAAACAAATACCCCCTGCCACGTCCTGACCAAACTATAATAACAAATAACCCCTTTACTGGTCAGGACGTGACACTTGGCATTCTCTCAACCAGCTTCATGAAGTAGTCACATGGAATGCATTTCAATTAACAGGTGTGCCTTGTTAAAAGTACATTTGTGGAATTTCTTTCCTTAATGCATTTGAGCCAATCAGTTGTGTTGTGACAAGGTATGGTTGGTATACAGAAGATTGGGGCGGCAGGTAGCCTAGTGGTTAGAGCATTGGGCCATTAACCGAAAGGTTGCTACGGTAGATTGAATCCCCGAGCTGACAAGGTAAAAATCTGTCATTCTGCCCCTGAGCAAGGCAGTTAACCCACTGTTCCTAGGCTGTTTTTGTAAATAAGAATTGGTTCTTAACTGACTTGCCTTGTTAAATAAAGGTAAAAATTGTTGTGCCCTATTGGTAAAATACCAAGTCCATATTATGGCAAGAACAGCTCAAATAAGCAAAGAGAAATGGCAGTCCATCATTACTTTAAGACATGAAGGTCAGTCATTCCGGAAAATGTCAAGAACTTTGAATGTTTCTTCAAGTGCAGTCGCAAAAACCATCAAGCGCTATGATGAAACTGGCTCTCATGAGGACCGCCACAGGATAGGAAGACCCAGAGTTACCTCTGCTGCAGAGGATAAGTTCATTAGAGTTAACTGCACCTCAGAAATTGCAGCCCAAATGAATGCTTCACAGAGTTCAAGTAAAAGACACATCTCACCATCAACTGTTCAGAGGAGAATGCGTGAATCAGACCTTCATGGTTGAATTGCTGCAAAGAAACCACTACTAAAGGACACCAATAAGAAGAAGAGACTTGCTTGGGCCAAGAAACAAGAGCAATGGACATCAGACCGGTGGAAATCTGTCCTTTGGTCTGATGAGTACAAATTTTATATTTTTGTTTCCAACCACTGTGTTTTTGTGAGAATCAGAGTAGGTGAACAGATGATCTCAGCATTTGTGGTTCCCACTGTGAAAAAGGGAGGAGGAGGAGGAGGAGTGATGGTGTGGGGGTGCTTTGCTGGTGACACTGTCTGTGATTTATTTAGAATTCAAAGCATTCTTAACCAGCATGGCTACCACAGCATTCTGCAGCGATATGCCATCCCATCTGGTTTGCGCTTAGTGGGACTATCATTTGTTTTTCAACAGGACAATGACCAAAAACACATCTCCAGGCTGTGTAAGGACTATTTGACGAAGACGAAGAGTGATGGAGTGCTGCATCAGATAACCTGGCCTCCAGAATCACCCGACCTCAACCCAATTGAGAATGCCAAGAGTGCAAAGCTATCATCAAGGCAAAGGGTGGTTACTTTGAAGAATCTCAAATCTCAAATATATTTTGATTTGTTTAACACGTTTTTGGTTACTGCAAGATTCCATATGTGTTGTTTCATAGTTTTGATGTCTTCACTATTATTCTACAATGTAAAAAATAGTAAAAATAAAGAAATACCCTTGAATGAGTAGGTGTGTCCAAACTTTTGACTGGTACTGTATATTTGGTAGGTGCCCCGGGGCCCATAATGTGGTAATCCGGCCCTGCAACTATTTCTCTGGGTTTCTTATGTCTAATGTAGTGTGTGATTATTTGAGGACTCTGGACATTGTAATAAGGAGACTGCCAGTTGACACGTTTTATCCTGCTCAACATGTGTACAGTGCACTAGACCTTCTCTTCCTTTCCTCTGCATTGACATTGGCATCTTAATGCACTCTGATCTTACAGATTAATTAACTCCTGAATGATTCCATTAGCCGACTATTCAATTGTCTTCGTGGGAAGCTGCTCAGACCACATAGCAGCAGAGATAAACAGTCTGACACTGCACTTTCAGTAAGTGTCATAGAGACCAGGCCTTTCCTCTGTGCAGAGGGAATATTTCAGTAAGTGTCATAGAGACCAGGCCTTTCCTCTGTGCAGAGGGAATCTTTCAGTAAGTGTCATAGAGACCATGCCTTTCCTCTGTCTGTGCAGAGGGAATCTTTCTGTACGTGTCATAGAGACCAGGCCTTTCTTCTGTCTGTGCAGAGGAAATCTAGCCACAAAGTAGACATTCTCAAGTTGAAAATCATACTTAGGGTGATCTGTTATGTTAAATCAGGGATAAAGTGAGACATGAAATTCTAACTTTGCAATGTAAATATTTCATATACCATTATTGTGACTACCTAACTGTAATTTCCAAACTGTACATTTTTGAAAATACATAGTTTAAAAAGCTGTCCAAGGCTAAACTGATTCACATGAACTGAAAAGGCCATGGCTTAAAAGCCGGGGTAACAGGAAAACTCTAAACTTCAATGAATCACCGAATGACCCTGAGCTATCACAAAAAAAACAATATATTTTTAAAGCACATTTCTGGGAAAGACCTCTCCTCATTGTAATCATCATCAGGATAGGGAACTTCAGATGGATAATGTCATTAGCAGCTGAGCCCTGTCCACATGATGTATCTGTGGCAGAAAACATACAGATGCAGTCCCATGACTGATCTCTCCTGGTTGACTAAAAGGAAATGACTCAACTCAACAACCCTGAAAGATCCCTCCCTAAGTAGCTGACCAGGGGCCAAGGAAGTCCTTAGACAGGACCATATCAATGCAGTCAATCCAAAATTGCTGAAGGGAATTAATACATATCCAATATTTTTCTTCCCTGGATATAATTTGGTTATTTATGGTTGGTTTCTTGGAAGTTGTGGGAACGTATGTTTTTGGTTACACATTGGTTGTGGGAACGAAGCCATACGTTTCCTGACCGGTAAAACAACATTTTCAAACGTTCTGAGAACAGAAGATTTTGTCTCCATTCTGGGAACTTTTATTTTGAAGTTGCAGAGAGGTTCTGGAAACAGATATTATAGGTTATTTTGAGTTTTTTTAATAACTTCCTTAAAACATTCACCATGTTTCAGTAAGACTTTTAATAACACTACTAGCTTATTTTGGGTTTACTTTTTTGAACTGCAAGCACAGATAGACCAGTTGGTTGTTTAGCAACAAAACCAATGCGTGCACAAATATGGGGTAAAACAGACAGGGTTGGCTTAGATTGTTGACAACATGTCAACTATATTTTGTCTTCAAATGTTTATTGAAAACATAAATACATTTTCACAATGAGCACAAATACATTGTTACAGTTGTTGGTTAACTAGCTATCGAATTTTAGCCATATAAGCATTGACATGAAATCAGTCAAAACACGACATGGTTTCAAGAACAAGATAAAACTAGCTAAAAATAGCCACCTACGATTGCCCACATGGCAGATTGTTTGTCATTGTTGCTTGCTATCTGATGGTTCAGAATCATAACAAAGTATCAAGAGTCAGGCGCAGGACATCGAGAATGAGTAATAAAGGTCTTTACTCAACAAAACAACAAAATATTCCACATAGGAATGCAAACTCAGCTCACAAACATACGCGACAGCTTAACACGGAACAAACACTCACAAAACCAATGGGGAAACCAGAGGGTTAAATAGGGAACACTAATTAAGAAATGGAAAACAGGTGTGTACAATGAAGACAAAACAAATGGAAAAAGAAAACGTGGATCGGTGGCAACTAGAAAACCGGTGACGACGACCGCTGAACGCCGCCCGAACAAGGAGAGGGACCAACTTTGGCGGAAGTCGTGACACAAAGCACATTTTCATGACGTTGTCAGACAACTTATCTATCAGACACTAATCCTATAAATGTGTTTGCATTAATCATCCAACACATTTCTTTTTTATTGTGACATGGCATCATCTTCTGTCGTCTATCCATGGAATTAGTTCACTGTGCCACCAGTATGGAGCTTGCGTGTCATGTTCTTTTACGCAGTCACAGTTGTTCATTTTGTCTATTCAAACAGACCCCATTTTAAAAGGAAACAAACACTCATTAAGATCAAACACTTAACAAGACAGAGGATAGAGTTTTGGTGATGCTGAGAATGGAACGATTTTTTGGAACGTTTTCTTAACGTTCTGAGAACGGGATGTATGTTTTTAAATAACATTTTTATAACATTCTCTGAACATTACAAAAGTTTTCTTGTGTTTTTTATGGAAAGTTTTCTTAACGTTCTTGGAACAATTTGAGAACATTACTTTAAATAGAACCAAGAGGAAACCTGTAGGAAACGTTATGCTGAAGTACTGAAATTCCCACAGAAGGAAGTTGTTTCTTAACGTTCTCTGAACTATGTGAGAACATGTTCAATGTTAAGCCAGTTGGAGAACATTCCTAGAAATTAAATGTGAGTGTGCAGAACACCCTGAGTCTGGCGAGAGAGGTAAATCCCTAAACATCCCTTCATACCTCTGTGTTTATGTGTCAGATTGAGAGATATGTGAAGGACAGTCTGAATGTGGAGATGGCTCAGCTACAGCAGAGTGCTGTCCACAACCACACAGCTGCCATCTTGGATCTAGGCACCAACCTCCTGACCCAGACTGCCCAGCACACACGGAAACTGACAGACGTAGAGATCCAGGTGCAGTATGAATCATATACAAATATCCCTCTCCAAAGAACATTCAAGTGCATGTTATGATATCAGTAACACTTACTATTTAATCATGTAGCCTACTCAGCAATTATCCTCATTTGATTGGATGAATAGGCCTATGAAGTACATTAAAATACATGGTGCCACTTTTAGCCTATATAGATGTCTATACACTTGACTGGGTGAATATGAATGATAGTAACAGCTTCCTGATGGACAGGTGTTGAATCAGACCTCCAGGCTGGAGATTCAGCTCCTGGAGAACTCTCTGTCCACCAACAAACTGGAGACCAAGCTCCTCCACCATTCTACAGAGATCAGCAAGCTACACGACAAGAACAGGTCAAATCAACATGAATGATTTTCTTCCCATGAACAATTCTGTCTTGATTTATTGGCTGACTGACTGATCAACTGATTTTCAAATCACTTGTATTGATCAGGCTCTTGGAGCAGAAGATGCAGGAGCTGGAGTCTGGGCACCATGAGGAGCTGGTCACCTTACAGGAGGAGAGGTCCAGCCTGCAGCAGATGGTAGCCAGACAGAACAGTGTGATCACAGAGCTACAGACCCATCTGGACCAGGCCACTGGCAACAACAGTATCCTGCTTAGCCAACAACAGCAGCTCACTGACACCGTCAACAGTCTGCTGAAGCTCTGCTCTATGGACAGAGGGTCTGGAGGTACTGGATGGATACTGGGGCCAATGTTTCCTGTTACAGAAAGTATAAATAAAATACTCTGGGGTATGAATATCATAGCATAGATAGTAATTATTTGCAGGAAGAAGGAGTTGAATTTAAAAACTCTAGGTAGGGTTAAATACAACAGAGGTACTGGAGGATATATTGTGCCAAATGTTCACAGGTTTAGACAAGATATTCTCTGGGCACAGATAAAGCCTATAACTGGACTAAGAAGGCTGGACTAACCCAGTGAGCACCGGCTGATGTCCATGGGCGTTGAGAATAGGTTGAAACTTGGTCCGGACCGGCCTTAATTTCAATGTCCACATGTTCTAAGTTCATAAGAAGATGCATTCCAGAACATAAGAACCTGTTCTAATAGGAGCTGACCCAGTCTGGGCTGTTAATTACATAAGAACCTATTCTAATAGGACCTGACCCAGTCTGGGCTGTTGATTACATAAGAACCTGTTCTAATAGGAACTAACCCAGTCTGGGCTGTTGATTACATAAGAACCTGTTCTAATAGGAATTGACCCATTCTGGGCTGTTGATTACAAAGGATTTTGGATGCATTCAAATTGGAGCCTAGCTGATAATGTGTTTGCTCTTATTTAATTATCTATTTAAACAGTGGTCCCAAACAGCAACCTTGCCTTTAAGCAGAGCGATTCATCTCATGAGGAGAGAAAGTATCGGGACTGCTCTGAAATCTTTCAAGCTGGCTTCAACAACAGTGGAGTATATACTATTCACATCAACACACAGGAGACCAAAAAGGTACGGAAAACTTGATATTATCTTCAATAAATATTAGAGGGGGAAAAGAGATGTAAATTCTATTAGCAGAATGTGTAATATAGAGGCATATATTAGATGATATACGCAGGCCTGGCTTTACCTCTGCATGGAAACAGCAAAAACAGACATGAAAAAATAAAAGGCTGCACTTTTTTTGACTGTAACCTACTTTAGTTAACTTGCAAGTGAAGTGGCAGCAATTAATATACGGTACTCTAAAGCAGCTTGCCAAAAGATTCAACAACAATATCCCAGGAACATGTCAGGTATTGGCTGGCTGGCTGGCTGGGTGATATGCTGGAGCTGGAAATACTCTTGGCTGGCCTCTTCAGCACAGCTACACAGCAGATGTCCTCCTCCTCAGTAGTGTCCTGCCAAGCCGCAGATGGCTGACTGGCAACAGTGTGTTGCTGTCCATTATCAGCTGTGCTGCTGTCAGTGTCCATGGTTACACTGAGCTACGTCCCTGGGCTTAGGACACATTCCGTCATTGTGGCCTGACCATGGTACACAAAACTAAGGACCAGGGAGCCTCATCTACAGGAGTCACTCCTTTTACAGGAAACAGTCTTTATTGTCATGATATGCACTGCATGTGTGAGAGTAGTGTGTAAGCTACTCATGTCACTGTCTTTCTGTCTCTCTCCCTCTCTGTAGGTTTACTGTAACATGGAGGCAGCAGGGGGAGGATGGTCCGTCATTCAGAGGAGAAAAGACGGAACCATGGACTTCCAGAGGACATGGAAGGAGTACAAGATGGTGAGGAGGACAGGGTGGGATATCCTCACAGCATTCTTCTGATGTTGGTGAATACATAGCACCAGGGATTAACATGGGTAATCAGGATCCCGGGACTGTACAGGTAACACTTTTCACGTTTACCCCCAAAAATACATGACAAGACCCGGGAAATTACAATAAAATTCCCCAATGTCTGCACTAATGAAATCCCTCAGCAAAAGATTAACATAAACATTTATTGGACATTATCCAAACAGGTTGTCACATGGAAGCCTTTAGTCTAGCATGTTTGACACAAAGTCGCCATAAATTCAAAGCGCACGCATAATTGACACTGCCGGTCACGCTGGACTGCACACACGACCCGAATACAGTTAATAAACCCTACAGGAAACCCTACAGTATAGCCTATTAAAGAGCGTGTGTGTCACGGGTGTGCATACTGGTAGCGAAGTCAGGTGCAGGAGAGCAGAGAGTTGTGAACAGGCGCACACTTTACACTTTATTTAGGCAGGAGCAAACAACAGACGGACGCAACTGCGTCAAAACCTCCAGCAAAAATGGCAAAAGTGCAAAGCGCGAAAACAGTCACAAAAGCTATAGTTTACCAAAGAAATATACTTCGTGAAATAAACACGGATCATGGAAAACCAGCCTGGCGCGTCACATAAAACACGTAACACAAAACAATTCCACACAAAGACATGGGGACGGGGGGGGACGGGACGGGACAGAGGAATATATAGCAGTGTAAACAGTCCTCGTTAAGATGCCTTGATATTTAAACTATTTCCACTTCCTCTCCCTGTTATTCATGAGCTAATCTGCTTTCTGTATAATCATCAACTTGATTTAGCCAAATATGGGAGATATTCTGTCATCGTTGAAGGAGGTTATCTAGCAAGTTTAGCAACTTTGGTCATTTGACTTTTGTTTGACTGCCGTTACAAAGAAACAACACTATACTCAGAGTGCGCTCTGTGGGGCTACTTCTGAAATGCGCTGGCGATCAAAGATAGAATAACTATCATGACTAAATGTACATTTAATTTGCTCTGAAATCTTTCCATAGTGGCGCAGCCAAGCCGACAAGGTGGCACAGCACCCCTCTTATTTGGGGAGAACCTTAGCATAGTGACCATCTTGGTTTTAAAAGGGCACGTCTGATTTTTGCAGTATTTCCCAGGACTCTCGAGATAAATAGGAATTATTCCCGGTATTGAAACTTGGTAGATTTTTGGGAAAATATGAATCTCTACATTGCAAAACATTCCACCATATGAATGTATATGTCAAACTACAACAGAAAAAGGAGCAAGTACAAACGCATAGCACAAAACAGACTTTGTGCATCCCAAGTGGCACCGTATTCCCTATATAGTGCACTACTTTTGACCAGAGCCCTATGGGGAAATAGGGTGCCCTATGGGACCTGGTCAAAAGTATTGTACTTTAAAATGAATATGGGCCATTTAGGACGAATCCACTGTGTTGCCACTGCCAGCCCCATTAGGCCTTGACAGAGCCCCGTGGCTAAAAAGGCCTTGGCCTCTGGGCTGAGCGAGAGGGGACTGTCCTCCTGTCAGGGGCTAAGGAAGTGTGGAGTATAGCCTGGCAAAGACGCTGGCATACAACGGGTATGTGTTGGCTCGGTGACCCCTCTTTTGGGAGTGTTTCATAATGACACTGATGGCCTCTGATTGAACACTTCTGAGAGAAAATGACAGGAGAGAGGAAACTGTTTAAGTTGAGTCTAAACATGGTGTTCTTAGATCACCATTCAAATGTTGATATATTGTAAAATGTCTCTGGTAAAGAAAGATTAATTCCACGGTCTGGTCTAGTACTGGTGCTGCAGAATCCAACCTATCGCTCTATATCTCTCTCTGTCTATATCTAAATCTCTATCTCTTTATCAATCAATCAAATGTATTTATAAAGCCCTTTCTACATCAGCCGATGTCACAAAGTGCTATACAGAAACCCAGCCTAAAACCCCAAACAGCAAGCAATGCAGATGTAGAAGCACGGTGGCTAGGAAAAACTCCCTAGAAACTCAGCAACCTAGGAAGAAACCTAGAGAGGAACCAGGCTATGAAGGGGGGCCAGTCCACTTCTGGCTGTGCCGGGTGGAGATTATAACAGTACATGGCCAAGATGTTCAAAAGTTCATAGATGACCAGCAGGGTCAAATAATAATAATCACAGTGGTTGTAGAGGGTGCAACAGGTCAGCACCTCAGGAGTAAATGTCAGTTGGCTTTCCATAGCCGATCATTCAGAGTTAGAGACAGCAGGTCCAGGACAAGGTAGCACGTCCAGTGAACAAGTCAGGGTTCAGTAGCTGCAGGCAGAACAGTTGAAACTGGAGCAGCAGCAGGTGGACTGGGGACAGCAAGGAGTCATCAGGCCAGGTAGTCCTGAGGCATGGTCCTAGGGCTCAGGTCCTCCGAGAGAAGAGAGAAAAGAGAGAAAGAGAGTTAGGGGGAGCATTCTTACACAGGACACCGGATAAGACAGGAGAAATACTCCAGATATAACAGACTGATCCTAGCCCCCCGACACAAACTATTGCAGCATAAATACTGGAGGCTATATCTATCTCTCTTATCTCTATTTCTCTATCTATATATCGCTCTCTCTCCATCTATCTACCTCTATCTATGTCTCGCTAGCTATATCTCTCTATCTATATCTCTCTCTCTATAGGGGCAGCAGGTAGCCTAGTGGTTAGAGTGGGGGGCCAGAAACCGAAAGGTTGGTGGATCAAATCCCCGAGCTGACATGGTAAAAATCTGTCATTCTGCCCCTGAACAAGGCAGTTAACCCACTCCTAGGCCATCATTGAAAATAAGAGTTTGTTCTTAACTGACTTACCTAGTTAAATAAATATATCGGTATCTACTCATCTGTCTGTCTCCCTCAATTCACCACTGTCAAAAAATTGTAAAACAGAACGTAGTTATTTAAAAAAAGAGTAAAACACAGAACATAATTCTTTACAAAAAGAGTAAAACACAGAATATAATTCTTTAGAAAAAGAGTAAAACACAGAACAAAATTCTTTAAAAAAAAGAGTAAAACACAGAACAGAATTCTTTAAAAAAAGAGTAAAACACAGAACAAAATTCTTAAAAAAAAGAGTAAAACACAGAACAGAATTCTTTAAAAAAAAGAGTAAAACACAGAACAAAATTCTTTAAAAAAAAGAGTAAAACACAGAACAGAATTCTTTAAAAAAAGAGTAAAACACAGGACAGAATTCTTAAAAAAAAGAGTAAAACACAGAACAGAATTCTTAAAAAAAGAGTAAAACACAGAACAGAATTCCTTTAAAAAAAGATATGACATTCATTATTTTTCTATAGCACCATGTGTTGCTGGGACAAGGCCCTGCGACAGACTAGTGTCCTGTCCAAGGGGTGTACTTGTACATCAAGCTGCCTTACACTACAAAAACAGAAGACAAGGCTTACAAGTGTTCCTGTGCTGTTGTGTTGTTGCAGGGCTTTGGGAGTCTGTTTGGAGAACACTGGCTGGGGAATGAGTTTGTGTTCCTGCTGACCAGTCAGAGGCCCTACAACCTGAGGGTGGAAGTGACCGACTGGGACGGACAGCAGGCCTTCTCCCACTATGGCCGTTTCTACATCGGCAGCGAGAAGCAGAATTACAGGTAGGATACCAGCAATGTGTTCTGGGCCGTATTCTTAGAGTCTCACAGTAGGAGTGCTGATATCAGCTACAGATGTAGGATCTTAATTTGATCACTCTTTTGTTGCTGAGAATTTTCCTGCACAGAAGGAAATGCTAACTTGTGGTGTATTTGAGTTTTAAAAAAGCTTCTAAAGTTTGTCATTTCCACTTTGAAAACCCAGACTTGATTTGCCCTAAAGAAAAATGTTTCAACCCCGACATAAATGTGCATTAATTAAAATCCACATAATAATTCTGATTTCCTGTTGCTGCAGGATTATTTTCCTGCTCTAGCAAACTGGCTCAAATTAAGATCCTACATCTGTATGTACCCTAAGCGGAGGAAATTAAGTTTTGTCGTATCTCTGCGCATTGTATCGTACCTACAGTACAGTTTTTAGGATCATAGGACATTCTCCACTAAATACGCCCACATTTCTACTTAAATAGTCACTCAACTACTCAACTGTGGTTGCCTATACTTGCTTGAGGACCTGCAGTATATTTTTAATGAAGTGGGAATGAGATATTGGACTTTGTTCTATCACTGACAATGATGTGCTTGGTGTTGTATTTCCATCACAGTAACGATGGAGAGGCACTGGTGGCTCTAATCATGATTTGTAATCAATGAATGTATACATTTTTCAGTTTGCTTGACTTCTTTGTCCATAACCTTCTGATTGAGGCTTCTAGGACTTCAGCAGATCATAATTCTTACTTTTTCATTTATTGTCTCTTCAAAAACATACTGGACAATCTTTTTGAGTTCTGGAATGGAATCAATTTTGGTCTCTAGATTCTTATTTCATGGCCATTCTGCAATACTTGTCATGGAGATGGTCCAAAACAAACTACTGTCACACAGCTTCTTAGGGAAAGAGAGGCTCTGCCTCATTTCACAATGCCATTACTAACTAAATAAAATGTAAGATCGTAAAAGGGAATTATATATTTCCTAGAATGATAACCAGCAAGCTTTGTCTCAATCTGATTTAGTTCACCCACACACGGACGTGTGATCACACAAACAAACACACTTGTACCATTTGTTTTTTTACCTGGCTCACATTTTTACTAACCAGTTAAACAAAGAAGGATGGAAGGAAGGATGTACAAAGACCTATTAGAGTAACTCTTGAGTAGTATTGAGAGGGAGAGTAAACAGAGTCCATCAGTGGAAATTGAAGAGTAATTTACAGTACATAGCAGTCAGTATATACTGTGTTATCCGTTATTGGGAATGTATGTAAATAAATACCATTATTTTAAACATGGCTTATAGAGGAAGATCACAGCCTTTAAAAGGAAAGCTATTCTATGGAGTGTGGCATTAAATGGGCCTACAGCTCAAATCCAATAAAATGTTACTGGTTGTGTACACAAGGCTTGTGTTCCTAGCTCCAACAGTGCAGTAATACCTAGCTAAATGCTTGTGTTCCTACCTCCAACAGTGCAGTAATACCTAGCTAAATGCTTGTGTTCCTAGCTCCAACAGTGCAGTAATACCTAGCTAAATGCTTGTGTTCCTAGCTCCAACAGTGCAGTAATACCTAGCTAAATGCTGGTGTTCCTAGCTCCAACAGTGCAGTAATACCTAGCTAAATGCTGGTGTTCCTAGCTCCAACAGTGCAGTAATACCTAGCTAAATGCTGGTGTTCCTAGCTCCAACAGTGCAGTAATACCTAGCTAAATGCTGGTGTTCCTAGCTCCAACAGTACAGTAATACCTAGCTAAATGCTTGTGTTCCTAGCTCCAACAGTACAGTAATACCTAGCTAAAGGCTTGTGTTCCTAGCTCCAACAGTGCAGTAATACCTAGCTAAATGCTGGTGTTCCTAGCTCCAACAGTGCAGTAATACCTAGCTAAATGCTTGTGTTCCTAGCTCCAACAGTACAGTAATACCTAGCTAAATGCTGGTGTTCCTAGCTCCAACAGTGCAGTAATACCTAGCTAAATGCTGGTGTTCCTAGCTCCAACAGTGCAGTAATACCTAGCTAAATGCTGGTGTTCCTAGCTCCAACAGTGCAGTAATACCTAGCTAAATGCTGGTGTTCCTAGCTCCAACAGTGCAGTAATACCTAGCTAAATGCTGGTGTTCCTAGCTCCAACAGTGCAGTAATACCTAGCTAAATGCTTGTGTTCCTAGCTCCAACAGTGCAGTAATACCTAGCTAAATGCTGGTGTTCCTAGCTCCAACAGTGCAGTAATACCTAGCTAAATGCTGGTGTTCCTAGCTCCAACAGTGCAGTAATACCTAGCTAAATGCTGGTGTTCCTAGCTCCAACAGTGCAGTAATACCTAGCTAAATGCTTGTGTTCCTAGCTCCAACAGTGCAGTAATACCTAGCTAAATGCTGGTGTTCTTAGCTCCAACAGTGCAGTAATACCTAGCTAAATGCTGGTGTTCCTAGCTCCAACAGTGCAGTAATACCTAGCTAAATTCTTGTGTTCCTAGCTCCAACAGTGCAGTAATACCTAGCTAAATGCTGGTGTTGCTAGCTCCAACAGTGCAGTAGTATCCAACAATACATAAGAATACACACACATCTGATAGCAAGATGTTGTCGATAGACATGGTCGCCCTGTTCATGGCTCCTAAGCAACTTTGCAGCTCTTCAGACACACTGGGTTTCAGAGAGCCAGGCTGCCTTCCATAACTACAGTACTTAATGTGACACAGAGTCACTGTACAGGAGCCAAACACCTGGTCACCATAGCAGCCAAGCCACATTAATGATCAGCCTGAGACTTTGATGGGTCAGATATATGACCACACAGAGGACCACAGATAAATAGAGACGTTATAATTGATGAACACCAGTGTTCAGGTCAAGTTCAATTGTGATATGTAGTAATTTATTTCATGATCTGTGTCATTCATAGTCGTGTAATAGATTAATTAATTGAACAATGTTTGTTAAATACGTTAAGATCATAGAAAATGTGGTTTCGTGCTGTGAGGCCTGATATGTTGAACTAATCAACCCTCTCAAAGTGACTGTTGTACTGTATATATAATGGTCTAACATAGACACAGTATTCAACATAGACACAGTATTCAACATAAACATAGTATACAAGACCACTGACTAAAAATAGGGTCTCTCTCTTCCGTGAATTATCCATCACCTGGTTCTGGCAAGACCTCAAAGATGTCTGACTCATAAACCACAGTTGGAGCTGCTGCTGCTTGACATGCAGTACAGTAGATAGGGACAAACAATGCAGGAGGGAGTGCAAAGGGTTCACAAGGAAGTACACATACAGCTTGAGACAAACGAGGAAACCGACAATGTCCTCATAAACCAGGATTTTCTTTATAAAAGCAACAGGTGTGATTGGTTTTAATATAGCGTACGAGAATTTCAAAGACACTTATTTGGAAGGGTACATATTCTTTGTAGTAGATTAGAAGAACAGTGTGGCGGTGAATTTATGTCCTCAAACGTTCACACAGTGAGAACAAGGGGAGGTACATTTTTGCCTTAAGTAACAATCTGTCTCATGTAACCATTTGAAACGAAACATATAATATTAAATGGAGTGTCTTGGATTTATGTACAGAATAATATGAAATGCTCTGAGACCAGGTTGCAAGGGGCGGTACATATTATTTTGATTAGAAGAACAGCGTGGTGGTGAATCTCTGTCCTCCAGCGTGCACACGGTGAGAACAAGAACAAAGCATTCTGCAGCAGCTAAAGGACACTAGCATTGTGCTTCTGCTTTATTTCCCTCTGTGTTTCCCTGGCGACTGTGTCAGGCTGTTCCTGAAGAGTCACAGTGGAACGGCAGGCAGACAGAGCAGCCTGGTCATCAACGGAGCAGACTTCAGTACCGAGGATATGGACAACGACAACTGCATCTGCAAATGTGCTCTCATGCTTACCGGGGGTATGTCTGAGGTTAAAGTCCACATTAACCCCTAAACACATGCACTCTGTATGTACTCCTGTAGAACTGAAATGATTGGATAAGTAGAAGCTATAAGACAACAACAACCACCCACCCAGACTATGCTAGGTGAAGCATTTGTCATTTTGGTAAAACATTTTCAACCCATTGACCTCCCTGTCACCCTCACCCACTTTATCTCCGGTCTAGAAGAACTACAGAGCAGGCCAGAGCCAGTTAGTATGTATTCAGCATTGTTACTGACATATCAAAGCAGAGAATGGTATCTCAGCTGGTGAAGCCAGGTGGCAGCCCTCAGCATTTTACAGAATGATGGACACATGCCATGGCTGGTTTAGAAGTCCAGGGAACTGGCCAGCAGAATAAATCAAAATGACAGTGAAATTCCTATTAAGAATGAGAATCTACAATCTCATCAGGATTTAGATCCAGAATGTACATCAGAAAATACACAACAAACATACGTCTTTATCCTCTTATCAATGTCTAGACCAGCATTTCCCCCCCCCCAAGTAGCTGGTCTAAACGTGTTGGGCTCACAGAGATTGTTGTAGACTATTTATGTTTTGTTAGTTGCCCTCATACTCCGCTCTCACCTGTAATGAAAGGTCAGAGGTCAGAATGGGGCAAAGCTATCCAAAGAGAGGAGTGCTGGAGTCTGCTCTAGTGTTGACATTTTTACATTTACATTTTAGTCATTTAGCAGACGCTCTTATCCAGAGCGACTTACAGTAGTGAGTGCATACATTTCATACATTTTTTTCTCTGTACTGGTCAAGTTCAATTGTTGACTACTTGGCGTTGCAACAAAGCTATCCAGAGATAATCAGAGGTTACAGGGAGGTCACACAGTGATGACTTTGATAGTTCTCTGATAGTGTAACATCAAGCCTAAAATCTATTTTCTTTGTTTCTCTCTGCCTTTCTCTCTATGCCTTCAGGTTGGTGGTTCGATGCCTGTGGACCATCGAACCTGAACGGGATGTACTACACTCATGGTCAGAACATGGGTAAACTGAATGGGATCAGGTGGCACTACTTCAAAGGGTCTAGTTACTCTCTCCGTGCTACCACCATGATGATACGACCAGCAGACTTCTGAGAGGATCTTTTGGTGACTGTCGTTGGGTACGTTGTCCAGAGACATATTGGCATCATTAGCCATGTTTCCATCAAACTGTTTTTATGCGATAATGTACTGTCCTGTTGCATAAAAGAAAGTCACAACAGGTGTGACGGAAACACAAAATACAAGGTGGGATAATTGCTTGTACTTTGACTTGAGAAAAATTAGCAACATAATTTTGCTTTCTATGAGGAACTTGGATTCTGACTTTCTGGTGCTTACATGTCCTCTTGAAAGATATTGATTGTTTGAGACAGTATGCTTGAGCACCAGCTCTGCAATGAATCAAACTGTAGAAGTGGGTTACATGAAGAGGATATGAATGTAAGACTTGGTGCTTTTGAAAGACTTTCATTTGTCTCGCTTTCATTTCTCTTTTCATTTGACTCTCATTTGTCTCTCTTTTCATTAGTCTCTTTTCATTAGTCTCTTTCATGTATCTGTTGTGTATTGTTCTTCTATGGGTAAGGTATTCCTGTTAACACGTTGTGAATCAGTGTACTGCTCTCTTAGTCTGCACAGTGGGCAGAGATGCCTGATGGCCTAGACTGGATACACTTAAGAACACTGTTATGGATATTATTTGCCTATACAGTGGATTGCTGGTGTGTGTGTGGAGTGTACTGTGTTCTAAATCATTATGTTTAAGGCAAGGTGTCTAAGTGTGTCTCACCACACTTGAATATTTAATGGAATAGAGATAAATAATTGATGTCTTCACTTTCATGTAAGTTTTGTACTAATTTGCAACATCTATTGGGGCCTTTGTTGAACTTTGTGTCAATGACAAAAGTACTTTTTTTGTGCCATGAATTAAAAATATTCCCCCTAAAAGCAGTGCCAAGCATTTTTCTGCTCCATAAAGTAGTCCAACAAGCTAGACACTGCAGTGACTTCATGAACTTAGGTGATGTGAACTTCTGGCTCTGGGGTGGATTTTCCTATTGTTATGACGTTAAGGTCAGTGACAGACAGAGAGACATAACCATTCCATTCTATTCTGCAGGCTGCGTGTCAGGCAGGGAGGCTGTGGGTGGGAACCATTCTGAATGTCAGTATCGGCTACTCTTGCCAGATGGGACATTTTTGTCTCCACACACAGGTGTGTTTTAGAGATATGAAATATTTTATTTTTTAAATGGCACCTTTATTTAACCAGGTAGGCTAGTTGAGAACAAGTTCTCATTTACAACTGCGACCTGGCCAAGATAAAGCAAAGCAGTGCGACATAAACAACAACACAGAGTTACACATGGAATAAACAAGCATACAGTCAATAACACAATAGAAAAAAAGAAAGTCTATATACAGTGTGTGCCAATGGCGTGAGGAGGTAAGGCAATAAATAGCCCATAGTAGCAAGTAATTACAATTTAGCAAATGAACACTGGAGTGATGTACAGCTGCAGCGATCGGTTAGCTGCTTGGATAGCTGATGTTTAAAGTTAGTGAGGGAAATATAAGTCTCCAGCTTCAGTTATTTTTTCAATACATTCCAGTCATTGGCAGCGGAGAACTGGAAGGAAAGGCGGCCAAAGAAGGTGTTGGCTTTGGGGATGACCAGTGAGATATACCTGCTGGAGTGCTTGCTACGGGTGGGTGTTGTTATCGTGACCAGTGAGTTGAGATAAGGCGGAGCTTTACCTAGCAAAGACTTATATATGACCTGGAGCCAGTGGGTCTGGCGACGATTATATGTAGTGAGGGCCAGCCGATTAGAGCATACAGGTCGCAGTGGTGGGTGGTATATGGGGCTTTGGTGACAAAACAGATGGCACTGTGATAGACTGCATCCAGTTTGCTGAGCAGAGTGTTGGAGGCTATTTTGTAAATTACATCGCCGAAGTCGAGGATCGGTAGGATAGTCAGTTTTACTAGGCGGCGTGAGTGAACTAGGCTTTGCTGCGAAATAGGAAGCCGATTCTAGATTTAATTTAGGATTGGATATGTTTAATATGAGTCTGGAAGGAGAGTTTACAGTCTAGCCAGACACCTAGGTATTTGTAGTTGTCCACATATTCTAGGTCAGAACCGTCCAGAGTAGTGATGCTAGTCGGGCGGGCGGGTGCGGACAGCGAACGGTTGAAAAGCATGCATTTAGTTTTACTAGCGTTTAAGAGCAGTTGGAGGCCACGGAAGGAGTGTTGTATGGCATTGAAGCTCATTTGGAGGTTTGTTAACACAGTGTCCAAAGAAGGGCCAGATGTATACAGAATGGTGTCGTCTGCGTACAGGTGGATCAGGGAGTCGCCTGCAGCAGGAGCGACATCGTTGATTTATACAGAGAAAAGAGTCGGCCCGAGAATTGAACCCTGTGGTACCCCCATAGAGACTGCCATAGGTCCGGACAACAGGCCCTCTGATTTGACACACTGAACTCTGTCAGAGACGTAATTGGTGAACCAGGCGAGGCAGTCATTTGAGAAACCAAGGCTGTTGAGTCTGCCGATAAGAATAAAGAATAAGAAAGATAGATAAGAAAGCCTTGGCCAGGTCGATGAAGACGGCTGCACAGTACAATCTTTTATCGATGGCAGTTATGATATCGTTTAGTACCTTGAGCGTGGCTGAGGTGCACCCGTGACCAGCTCGGAAACCGGATTGCACAGCGGAGAAGGTACGGTGGGATTCGAAATGGTCGGTGATCTGTTTATTAACTTGGCTTTCGAAGACTTTAGAGAGACAGAGCAGGATGGATATAGATCTATAACAGTTTGGGTCTAGAGTGTCACCCCCTTTGAAGAGGGGGATGACCGCGGCAGCTTTCCAATCCTTAGGGATCTCGGACGAAACGAAAGAGAGGTTGAACAGACTGGTAATAGGGGTTGCAACAATGGCGGCGGATAATTTTAGAAAGAGAGGGTCCAAATTGTTTAGCCCAGCTGATTTGTACGGGTCCAGGTTTTGCAGTTCTTTCAGACCATCTGCTATCTGGATTTGGGTGAAGAAGAAGCTAGGGAGGCTTGGGCAAGTAGCTGCGGGGGTTGCGGAGCTGTTGGCCGGGGTTGGGGTAGCCAGGAGGAAAGCATTGCCAGCTGTAGAGAAATGCTTATTGAAATTCTCGATTATTGTGGATTTATCGGTGGTGACAGTGTTACCTAGCCTCAGTGCAGTGGGCAGCTGGGAGGAGGTGCTGTTGTTCTCCATGGACTTTACAGTGTCCCAAAACCTTTTGGAGTTAGAGCTACAGGATACACATTTCTGTTTGAAAAAGCTAGCCTTTGCTTTCCTGACTGACTGCGTGTATTGGTTCCTGACTTCCCTGAACAGTTGCATATCGGGGGGACTATTCGATGCTATTGCAGTCCGCCACAGGATGTTTTTGTGCTGGTCGAGGGCAGTCGGGTCTAGAGTGAACCAAGGGCTATATCTGTTCTTAGTTCTACATTTTTTTTAAATGGGCATGCTTATTTAAGTGAGGTGGTGAGGAAATTACTTTTAAAGAACGACCAGGCATCCACGACTGACGGGATGAGGTCAATATCCTTCCAGGATACCCGGGCAAGGTTGATTAGAAAGGCCTGCTCGCAGAAGTTTTGCCATTTATGAATGTGTTATTCAATGCATTTCTATAGGCTTTAGCAGCCAAAATTAATATTTTATCAAATAATTGTTAAAAAAATTTGGGTATACCCAAAGGGGTCCTAAAATTCTAAATCAAATAGCTAAATGATCCATAGTATGACCATCTTAAAACAATTCCATATGTCAGCTTACACCACCCACCCATCTTCTTAGACTCTAAAGAAATAAACATTCTAGCCCTATTGCCTCTAAATTTCAATTCAATGATCCGACATCTATTTGGCAATAGCTTAGCACTGCAGGAGTGATTGTAGGAAACAAGAGTAGGTTCAACTTTTTAAAGCTGTTTTATAACATTTCACGTCCAAGAATGGTTTGTAAAGTCACATTTCACAATTCAAACGTTTATTTTATTTTATTCCCCCCAGGAAACAGTGGTTGACCTGACAAGTAAAATGCTTTAGTTGTTTTTGTGAAATACTATAAACACCAGGTTTAAATTATTTCAAGTTTTAGCATTTGAAGTAAAATAGTGAGAGTTGAATTGTTTGAAATTATGTAGCCTTAGAAATAAGGTTCATGAAATCAATAACTTGCTAACATCAGATAAGATTAATATATTAGCCGTTTCTGAGACTCACTTAGATAATTCATTTGATTATACAGCAATAGCAATACAAGGATATAACATCTATAGAAGAGATAGGAATGCTTATGGGGGAGGAGGCATATCCCTGTAATGCTTAGAGAAGATCCTATGTCAAGTGTTATTGAAGTGTTGTGGTTGCAGGTTCACCTGGCACATCTAAAGCCTTTTATTTTGGGCTGTTGCTATAGGCCACCAAGTGCTAACAGTCAGTTTCTAAATAATATGTGTGAAATGCTTGATAGTGTATGTGATGTAAACAGAGAGGTCGACTTTCTTGGGGACCTGAATATTGAATCGTTTTCATCATGTAGTCCGCTCAAGAGGAAGCTTCTCACTGTAAACTGTAATAGGATTTAGGTTATTCATCAACCTACCAGGGTGTTTACAAACACTACAGGAACAAGATCATCCACATGTATTGATCACATTTCTACTAATAGTGTAGAACTTTGTTCTAAAGATGTATCCATACCCATTTGATGCAGTGATCACAATATAGTGGCTGTATCCAGGAAAGCCACAGTTCCAAAAGCTGGGCCTAAAATAGTGTATAAAAGATCGTAAAAAAGATTTTGCAATGACTCTTATGTGGATGATGTTAAAAATATCTGTTGGTCTGATGTGATTAATAAGTAGCATCCAGATGCTGCACTTGATACATTTATGAAATTACTTCTTCCAACTATTGATAAACATGCACCTGTTAAGAAACTTGTTTTTTGAACTGTTAAGGCTCCATAGATTGATGAGGAACTGAAAAACTATATAACCGAAAGAGATGTGGCTAATAAGTCTGGCTGCTCATCTGACTGGCTGACTTACTGCAAATTGAGAAGAAAAAAAAGAAGAAAAAAAAGAAGAAGAATAAACTGTATTATGAGGCCAAGATCAATGATATCAAGAATGATGGTAAAACACTTTGGAGTAGTTTAAATGAAATTATGGGCAGAAACACAAAAATCAATTGCCAATTATTTAAATAATTACTTTATTGGCAAAGTGGGCAAACTTAGACAGGAAATGCCAACAATCAAGAGTGAGCCATCGTACTCATGTATAAAAAAAATAAAATAATGAAAGAAAAGCATTGCAAGTTTGAATTTTGTCAATGTTAGTGTGGGAGACGTGGGAAAGTATTGTTATCGATCAATAATGACAAACCTCCTGGCATTGACAACATTGATGCAAAGCTACTGAGGATGGTAGCGGACTCTATAGCCTCTCCTATCCATCAAATCTTTCATCTGAACCTAGAGGAAAGTCTTTGTTCTCAGGCCTGGAGAGAAGCCAAAGCCATTCCCCTACCCAAGAGTGGTAAAGCGGCCTTTACTGGCTCTAAAAGCAGACCTATGAGCTTGCTGCCAGCTCTTAGCAAACTGTTGGAAAAAATGGTGTTTGACCAAATACAATGCTACTTCTCTGTAAACAAATTATCAACAGACTTCCAGCATGCTTATAGAGAAGAGCATTCAACATGTACTGTTCTGCACTGACACAAATGACTGATGATTGGTTGAAAGAAATTGATAAGACGATTGTCGATAATCAAATCGATAATTTCAATAAGCATTTTTCCACTGCTGGCCATGCTTTCCACCTGGCTACCCCTACCGTGGCCAACATCTCAGCACCCCCTGCAGCAACTTGCCCAACCCCCCCCCTTCTCCTTCACCCAAATCCAGACAGCTGATGTTCTGAAAGAACTGCAAAATCTGGATCCCTACAAATCAACTGGGCTAGACAATCTGGACCCTCTCTTTCTAAAATTATCCACCGAAATTGTTGCAACCCCTACTACTAGCCTATTCAACCTCTCTTTCCTACCGTCTGAGATCCCCAAAAATTGGAAAGCTGCCGCAGTCATCCCCCTCTTCAAAGGGGGAGGCAATCTAGACCAAAACTGTTATAGACCTATATCCATCCTGCCCTTCTAAAATCTTCGATAGCCAAGTTAATAAACAGATCACGGGCCATTTCGAATCCAACCGTACATTCTCCACTAGGGCAATCTGCTTTCCGAGCTGGTCATGGGTGCACTTCAGCCACGCTCAAGGTCCTAAACGATATCATAACCGCCATCTATAAAAGACAGTACTGTGCAGCCGTCTTCATCGACCTGGCCAAGGCTTTCGACTCTGTCAATCACCGCATTCTTATTGGCAGACTTCTCAAATGACTGCTTCGCCTGGTTCACCAACTACTTCTCAGACAGAGTTCAGTGTGTCAAATCGGAGGGTCTGTTGTCCGGACCTCTGGCAGTCTCTATGGGGGTGCCACAGTTTTAAATTCTCGGGCCGACTCTGTTCTCTGTATATATCAATGATGTCATTCTTGCTGCTGGTGATTCTCTGATTCACCTCTATGCAGACGACACCATTCTGTATACATCTGGCCCTTCTTTGGACACTGTGCTAACAAACCTCCAAACGAGCTTCAACACCATACAACACTCCTTCCGTGGCCTCCAACTGCTTTTAAATGGTAGTAAAACTAAGTGCATGCTCTTCAACCGACTGCTGCAAGCACCCTCCCGCCCGACAAGCATCACTACTCTGGACAGTTCTGACAGAGAATATGTGGACAACTACAAATACCTAGGTGTCTGGTTAGACTGTAAACTCACATCAAGCATCTCCAAATCATAATTAAATCTAGAATCAGCTTCCTATTTCGCAACAAAGACTCCTTCACTCATGCCGCCAAACATACCCTCATAAAACTGACTATTCTACCGATCCTTGACTTCAGCGATGTCATTCACAAAATTGCCCCCAACACTCTACTCAGCAAACTGGATGTAGTCTATCACAGTGCCATCCGTTTTATCACCAAAGCCCCATATACTACCCACCACTGCGACCTGCATGCTCTCGTTGGCTGGCCCTTGCTACATATCCGTCGCCAAACCCACTGGCTCCAGGTCATCTACAAGTCTTTGCTGGGTAAAGCCCCGCCATATCTCAGCTCACTGGTCACCATAGCAACACCCACGCGTAGCACGATGCACTGGTCATCCCCAAAGCCAGCACTTCCTTTGGCCGCCTTTCCTTCCAGTTCTCTGCTGCCAATGACTGGAACGAATTGCAAAAAATCTCTGAAGCTGGAGACATATCTCCCTCTCTAACTTTAAGCGTCAGCTGTCAGAGCAGCTTTCGACTCTGTCAATCACCACATTCTTAACGGCAGACTCAATAGCCTTGGCTTCTCAAATGACTGCCTCACCTGGTTAACCAACTACTTCTCAGATAGAGTTCTGTGTGTCTGTCACGACTTCCGCCGAAGTCGGCTCCTCTCCTTGTTCGGGCTGCGTTCGGCGATCGACGTCACCGGCTTTCTAGCCATTGACGCTCCATTTTTCATATATCGATTTGTCTTGTCTTGTTTCCATACACACCTGGTTTTCATTTCCCCAATTAAGCTACTTGTATTTAACCCTCTGTTTCCCATCATGTTTTGTGTGTAATTGTTTCATGTTATGTGGTGTTAGTTTACGCGCTTTACTGTTATGTTCTGTTTTTTGAGCGTGTTTGATTTATGTAGTGCTCTCATTTTGGAACTATAATAAAAGTGCGCCTGTTCATTATACTCTGCTCTCCTGCACCTGACTTCGCCTCCAATACACCTTTTGACAGTGTCAAATTGGAGGTCCTGTTGTCTGGAACCTCTGGCAGTCTCTATGGGGTTGCCACAAGGTTCAAATCGCAGGCCAACTCTTTTCTCTTAATATATCAATGATGTCGCTCTTGCTGCTGGAAATTCTATGATCCTCCTCTATGCAGACAACACCATTCTGTATACATCTGGCCAATGACTGGAATGACTTGCAAAAATATCTGAAGCTGGAGACTTGTATCTCTGTAACGAGGGTCGTCTAAAGGGGACCAAGGCGCAGCGTGTAAATTGCTCATATTTCCTTTTAATGATAACACTTAAACAAAATAACAAAAAACAACAGCCAACAGTTCTGTCAGGTACATAGACAAAATGGAAAACAACTACCCACAAGCCCAGGCAGAAAAACCCCTACTTAGGACCAGCTGCCTCCAATTGGAGATCAACCCCCCCAAAAAAACATAGAAATAGAAAACCTAGAACACAAACATAGAAATAGAAAACACAGAAAAACACAAAACACGCCCTGACCTACTCTACTATAGAAAATAACATCTTACTAGGGTCAGGACGTGACAATCTCCCTCTCTGACTTTCAGCGTATCGATCACTGTACCTGTACACAGCCAATCTGTAAATAGTACACCCAACTACCTCATCCCCATATTATTACTTGCCCTCTTGCTCTTTTGCACCCCAGTATCTCTACTTGCACATCATCATCTGCACATCTATCACTTCACTGTTTAATTGCTAAATTGTAATTATTTTTGCCTCTAGGGCCTATTTATTGCCTACCTCCCTACTCTTCTAAATTTGCACACCTTGTACATATATTTTTCTATTTATTTTCTTTTGTGTTATTGACTGTACGTTTGTTTATGTGTAACTCTGTGTTGTTGTTTTTTTTGCACTTCTTTTTTTTGCACTGCTTTGCTTTATCTTGGCCAGGTTGCAGTTCTAAATGAGAACTTGCTCTCAACTGGCCTACCTGGTTAAATAAAGGTTAAATAAAAAAAATTGTGGGTACTCTAGCGTTAGATTTCAGTGAAACCTTTGATATTATTGACCATAACCTGTTGTTGAAGAAAGGTATGTGTTATGGGTTTTCAACATCTGCCATATCGTTGATTCAGAGATATCTGTCTAATATATCTCAAGGTTTTTTATTTTTGGGAGGTTCTCAAATGTCAAACATGTAAAGTGTGGTGTACCACAAGGCAGCTCTCTCGGCCCTCTACTTTTTTCAATTTTATCCAATGACCCGTCACTGGCATTAAACAAAGCATGTGTGTCCATGTATGCTGATGATTCAACCATACTGTATACGCATCAGCAACCACAGCTAATGAAGTCACTGAAACCCTTATCAAAGAGTTGCAGTCTGTTTTGGAATGGGTGGCCAGTAATAAACTGGTCCTGAACATCTCTAAAACTAAGAGCATTGTATTTGGTACAAATCATTCCCTAAGTTCTAGACCTCAGCTCAATCTGGTAATGAATAGTGTGGCTGTTGAACAAGTTGAGGAGATTAAATTACTTGGTGTTACCTTAGATTGTAAACTGTCATGGTCAAAATATGTAGATTCAATGGTTGCAAAGATGGGGAGAGGTCTGTCCATAATATAAAGAGATGCTCTGCTTTTTTGACACCACACTCCACAAAGCAAGTCCTGCAGGCTCTAGTTTTATCTTATCTCGATTATTGTCAAGTCATATGGTCAAGTTTTGCAAGGACCTAGTTAAGCTGCAGCTGGTCCAGAACAAAGCGGCACATCTTGCTCTCCATTGTAATCAGAGGGCTAATATTAATAATATGCATGCCAGTCTCTCTTGGCTCCTGGATGAGCTGCACTACCTGAGCCACTTGTGTGGGTTGTAGACTCCGTCTCATGCTACCACTAGAGTGAAAGCACCGCCAGCATTCAAAAGTGACCAAAACATCAGCCAGGAAGCATAGGAACTGAGAAGTGGTCTTTGGTCTCCACCTGCAGAACCACTCCTTTATTGGGAGTGTCTTGCTTATTGCCTATAATTTCCACCTGTTGTCTATTCCATTTGCACAACAGCATGTGAAATGTGTTGTCAATCAGTGTTGCTTCCTAAGTGGACAGTTTGATTTCACAGAAGTGTGATTGACTTGGAGTTACATTGTGTTGTTTAAGTGTTCCCTTTATTTTTTTGAGCAGTATATATTTCCTTGACACTCCCTACCAATGTAGCTGCGACCAATTAGTAAACAATATCTGACATCTCTATAGTGACTAACTAAAGGTGTTCTTTGTCATGCTCCTTCCATCTAGAGCTGATGGAATGTTCAGCAGGTATAAATGCAGTTCTTAGAGGAAGCAGTAGACTAGAAGGACATGGCAGAGAGAAGATAGAAGGTTTCACAGGTTTTCACACACATCTCAAGATAGCACTGTGGGTAACTACACAACTAACGAAATAGAAAATGTGCACTTGTATTTAATAAATAATAATTGTGTGGGAAATGTTTTAAAGTTAATACTCATCATCTCTTAGTACTTGGGTACAAACATTTTGGCCCTATTGCCTTTATTTTTAACGTGACAGTAAGCTTAGCACTACAAGAGTGATTGTAGTAAACAAGATTAGGTTTATCCTTTTTAAGCCGTTTCAAAACATTTCACATTCAAGAATGGTTTGTTGATTGTTACGTCACATTTCACAATTCAATAAAGTGTATTTTCTTTCCCCCCTAGGGGTGATTGACCTAACAGGTACAATGCCTGACTTGTTTTTAAGAACTATTAAAAACATTATTAACAAACTTATTTCAAGTTTTACCTTTTGAAGTGAAATGAAATGACGTGGAAAAAAACGTTGATTCAACCAGTATGTGCCCAATGGGTAGTTATTGAGATAAATTCACATTCTTCCCCAGCTAAAATAAAACACACTGTTCAAAAAAATAAAGGGAACACTTAAACAACACATCCTAGATCTGAATGAAATAAATAATCTTATTAAATACTTTTTTCTTTACATAGTTGAATGTGCTGACAACAAAATCACACAAAAATAATCAATGGAAATCCAATTTATCAACCCATGGAGGTCTGGATTTGGAGTCACACTCAAAATTAAAGTGGAAAACCACACTACAGGCTGATCCAACTTTGATGTAATGTCCTTAAAACAAGTCAAAATGAGGCTCAGTAGTGTATGTGGCCTCCACGTGCCTGTATGACCTCCCTACAACGCCTGGGCATGCTCCTGATGAGGTGGCGGATGGTCTCCTGAGGGATCTCCTCCCAGACCTGGACTGAAAGCATCCGCCAACTCCTGGACAGTCTGTGGTGCAACGTGGCGTTGGTGGATGGAGCGAGAGCATGATGTCCCAGATGTGCTCAATTGGATTCAGGTCTGGGGAACGGGCGGGCCAGTCCATAGCATCAATGCCTTCCTCTTGCAGGAACTGCTGACACACTCCAGCCACATGAGGTCTAGCATTGTCTTGCATTAGGAGGAACCCAGGGCCAACCGCACCAGCATATGGTCTCACAAGGGGTCTGAGGATCTAATCTCGGTACCTAATGACAGTCAGGCTACATCTGGCGAGCACATGGAGGGCTGTGTGGCCCCCCAAAGAAATGCCACCCCACACCATGACTGACCCACCGCCAAACCGGTCATGCTGGAGGATGTTGCAGGCAGCAGAACGTTCTCCACGGCGTCTCCAGAGTCTGTCACGTCTGTCACATGTGCTCAGTGTGAACCTGCTTTCATCTGTGAAGAGCACAGGGCGCCAGTGGCGAATTTGCCAATCTTGGTGTTCTCTGGCAAATGCCAAACGTCCTGCACGGTGTTGGGCTGTAAGCACAACCCCCACCTGTGGACCTCGGACCCTCATACCACCCTCGTGGAGTCTGTTTCTGACCGTTTGAGCAGACACATGCACATTTGTGGCCTGCTGGAGGTTATTTTGCAGGGCTCTGGCAGTGCTCCTCCTGCTCCTCCTTGCACAAAGGCGGAGGTAGCGGTCCTGCTGCTGTGTTGTTGCCCTCCTACGGCCTCCTCCACGTCTCCTGATGTACTGGCCTGTCTCCTGGTAGCGCCTCCATGCTCTGGACACTACGCTGACAGACACAGCAAACCTTCTTGCCACAGCTCGCATTGATGTGCCATCCTGGATGAGCTGCACTACCTGAGCCACTTGTGTGGGTTGTAGACTCCGTCTCATGCTACCACTAGAGTGAAAGCACCGCCAGCTTACAAAAGTGACCAAAACATCAGCCAGGAAGCATAGGAACTGAGAAGTGGTCTGTGGTCACCCCCTGCAGAACCACTCCTTTATTGGGGGTGTCTTGCTTATTGCCTATAATTTCCACCTGTTGTCTATTCCATTTACACAACAGCATGTGAAATTTATTGTCAATCAGTGTTGCTTCCTAAGTGGACAGTTTGATTTCACAGAAGTGTGATTGACTTGGAGTTACATTGTGTTGTTTAAGTGTTCCCTTTATTTTTTTGAGCAGTATAGATAACTCAACCTACTTACACAAAAGCAATTGTGCTTTACATTGGCATTTTATTTTTTATCAATAAGGTCCTACATTACATATTTGTATTACTATCAAATCAAATCAAATGTTATTGGTCACATACACATGGTTAGCAGATGTTAATGCGAGTGTAGCGAAATGCTTGTGCTTCTAGTTCCGACCATGCAGTAATATCCAACAAGTAATCTAACAATATGTTAATTGAACTATCACATTTTATAGATAGGTAGTAACAAGTGCCTCCGGGTATTTCACTTAGTAATGTGTATATAAACTTTTATTTATTTTCTCACTTTGTAACTTCTGCTGATATTTATCTGGTTAATCTGCAAAAAATGAAATCATATTGTTTTCCTGTAGTAACATGTACAGGTTGCCAGTGATTTAATGAAGATGTGAGTATTGTAACAGATTAAGAAAACGTCGGACAATAATGGAGACAAAAATGTTGGAATCTCATGTGCACATCTAGAATTAAATTGAAATACATGTACTGAAACAAATATTCTACAATATAATACTGTAGGTATTTGAGCAAACCAATGAACTAACCATCCTGTTAATGACCAGATCCTCTTGTCTTTTTCAGCGTGTTGATGTTTGAAGGGAAGGAGTACCTCTTGGTGTAATAAAACAACTGAAGATTGGGAGACTGATTTTGAGTGATTTTCGTACACATTCATACAATTTTGGTACATTCTTTTAATTGTTCGGTTGTTAGATTGTATATTTTTTTAATCCCTATTTCAGATCATTCATTTGTTACAATTCAAAAGAACACAATGAGTATTTTTCAAATCAAATCAAATTTTATTTGTCACATACACATGGTTAGCAGATGTTAATGCGAGTGTAGCGAAATGCTTGTGCTTCTAGTTCCGACAATGCAGTAATATCCTACGAGTAATCTATCCTAACAATTTCACAACAATTACCTTATACACACACAAGTGTAAAGGAATGAATAAGAATATGTACATTAAAAAAATATATGAATGAGTGATGGTATAGAACGGCATAGGCAAGATGCAGTTGATGGTATAGAGTACAGTATATACATATGAGATGAGTAATGTAGGGTATGTAAACATATAAAAGTGGCATTGTTTAAAGTGACTAGTGATACATTACATCAAGATGGCAAGATGCAGTAGATGGTATAGAGTACAGTATATACATATGAGATGAGTAATGAAGGGTATGTAAATGTTATATGAAGTGGCATTGTTTGAAGTGGGTAGTGATACATTTATTAGATCCATTTTCCATTATCAAAGTGGCTGGAGTTGAGTCAGTATGTTGGCAGCAGCCACTCAATGTTAGTGATGGCTGTTTAACAGTCTGATGGCCTTGAGATAGAAGCTGTTTTTCAGTCTCTCGGTCCCTGCTTTGCTGCACCTGTACTGACCTCGCCTTCTGGATGATAGCGGGGTGAACAGGCAGTGGCTTGGGTGGTTGTTGTCCTTGATGATCTTTTTGGCCTTCCTGTGACATCGGGTGGTGTATGTGTCCTGGAGGGCAGGTAGTTTGCCCCCGGTGATGCGTTGTGCAGACCTCACTACCCTCTGGAGAGCCTTACGGTTTTGGGCGGAGCAGTTGCCGTACCAGGCGGTGATACAGCCAGACAGGATGCTCTCGATTGTGCATCTGTAAAGGTTTGTGAGTGTTTTTGGTGACAAGCCAAATTTCTTTAGCCTCCTGAGGTTGAAGAGGCGCTGCTGCGCCTTCTTCACCACGCTGTCTGTGTGGTTGGACCATTTAAGTTTGTCCATGATGTGTATGCTGAGGAACTTAAAACTTTCTACCCTCTCCACTACTGTCCCATCGATGTGGATAGGGGGGTGCTCTTTCTGCTGTTTCCTGAAGTCCACGATCATCTCCTTTGTTTTGTTGACATTGAGTGTGAGGTTATTTTCCTGACACCACACTCCGAGGGCCCTCACCTCCTCCCTGTAGGCCGTCTCGTCGTTGTTGGTAATCAAGCCTACCACTGTAGTGTTGTCTGCAAACTTGATGATTGAGTTGGAGGCGTGCATGGCCACGCAGTCATGGGTGAAGAGGGAGGACAGGAGAGGGCTGAGAATGCACCCTTGTGGACCCCAGTGTTGAGGATCAGCGGGGTGGAGATGTTGTTACCTACCCTCACCACCTGATGGCGGCCCATCAGGAAGTCCAGGAGCCAGTTGCACAGGGCGGGGTCGAGACCCAGGGTCTCGAGCTTGATGACGAGTTTGGAGGGTACTATGGTGTTAAATGCTGAGCTGTAGTCGATGAACAGCATTCTCACATAGGTATTCCTCTTGTCCAGATGGGTTAGGGCAGTGTGCAGTGTGATTGCGATTGCGTCGTCTGTGGACCTATTGGGGCGGTAAGCAAATTGGAGTGGGTCTAGGGTGTCAGGGAGGGTGGAAGTGATATGGTCCTTGACTCGTCTCTCAAAGCACTTCATTATGACGGAAGTTTAGCTCAGTTACCTTAGCTTTCTTGGGAACAGGAACAATGGTGGCCCTCTTGAAGCATGTGGGGACAGCAGACTGGGATAAGGATTGATTGAATATGTCCGTAAACACACCAGCCAGCTGGTCTGCGCATGCTCTGAGGACGTAGCTGGGGATGCAGTCTGGGCCTGCAGCCCTGTGAGGGTTGACACGTTTAAATGTTTTGCTCACATCGGCTGCAGTGAAGGAGAGCCCGCAGGTTTTGGTAGCGGGCCATGTCAGTGGCACTGTATTGTCCTCAAAGTGAGCAAAGAAGTTGTTTAGGCTGTCTGGGAGCAAGACATCCTAGTCCGCGACGGGGCTGGTTTTCCTTTTATAGTCCGTGATTGACTGTAGACCCTGCCACATACCGCTCGTGTCTGAGCCGTTGAATTGCGACTCTACTTTGTCTCTATACTGACGCTTAGCTTGTTTGGTTGCCTTGCGGAGGGAATAGCTACACTGTTTGTATTTGGTCATGTTTCCGGTCACCTTGCCCTGATTAAAAGCAGTGGTTCGCGCTTTCAGTTTTGCGCGAATGCTGCCATCAATCCACAGTTTCTGGTTTGGGAATGTTTTAATAGACGCTGTGGGTACGACATCACCGATGCACTTGCTAATAAACCCGCTCACCGACTCAGCGTATTCGTCAATGTTGTTGTTCGCCACAATGCGGAACATATCCCAGTCCACGTGATCGAAGCAATCTTGAAGCGTGGAATCCGATTGGTCGGACAAGTGTTGAACAGACCTGAGCGTGGGAGCTTCCTGTTTTAGTTTCTGTCTATAGGCTGGAAGCAACAAAATTGAGTCGTGGTCAGCTTTTCCGAAAGGAGGGCGGGGGAGGGCCTTATATGCGTCGCGGAAGTTAGAATAGCAATGATCTAGGGTTTTGCCAGCCCTGGTAGCGCAATCGACATGCTGATAGAATTTAGGGAGCCTTGTTTTCAGATTAGCCTTGTTAAAATCCCCATCTACAATAAATGCAGCCTATGTGGATTCCAGTTTACATAGTGTCAAATGAAGTTCATTCAGGGCCATCGATGTGTCTGCTTGGGGGGGATATATGCGGCTGTGATTATAATCGAAGAGAATTCTCTAGGTAGATAATGCGGTCGGCATTTGATTGTGAGGAATTCTAAGTCGGGTGAAGAGAAGGACTTGAGTTCCTGTATGTTGTTATGATCACACCACGTCTCGTTAATCATAAGTCATACACCCCCGCCCTTTTTCTTAACAGAAATATGCTTGTTTCCTTATAGTATTTCCTTGATACTCCCTCCCAAAGTAGCCTAGACCAATTAGAAAACAATGTCTGACTTCTCTATAGTGACTGACTAAAGGTGTTCTTTGTCATGCTCCTTCCATCTAGAGCTGATGGAATGTTCAGCAGGTATAAATGCAGTTCTTAGAGGAAGCAGTAGACTAGAAGGACCTTGCAGAGACAGAGAGATAAGAAGCTTTCACAGGTTTTCACACACATCTCAAGATAGCACTGTGGGTAACTACATAACTAATTAAATTGAAAACTTGTATTCAATGTATGATACTAGTGTGGGAAATGTTATGAAGTTAATACTCATTATCTCTTGGTACTTGGGCACAAACATGTTGGCCCTTTTGCCTCTAAATTTAAATTCAATGATCTGACATTATTTTTAATAATTAGCTTAGCACTACAAGAGTGATTGTAGTAAACAAGAGTAGGTTCAACTTTTTAGATCTGTTTTATAACATTTCACATTCAAGAATGGTTTGTTGTTTGTTACGTCACAATTCAAAAGGTTATTTTCTTTTCCCTCCTAGAAAACACTGGTTGACCTGACAGGTAAAAGGACTTAGTTGTTTTGACAAACTACTATGAAAAACATTATTAACTACATTTTTTCAAGTTTTACCATTTAAAGTGAAATGGAGTGAGTGAAACTGACTGAAATTAAAGGTCTTAAGTATTGATGCCTCCCTTTTGCAGAATGTTCTCAATCCTGGTTGTCACAGTGTTCTTGGCTAGCTGCTTGGCAATGCGTGAGTAATAAAAATACAATTCTGAATGATAATGATAAAATAATAGCTTTTGTGCTTTCACCAACTTGTTTTTTCAGTTCGACTTAGGAGTTCTTCTTTGAGACAAAAGCTGATGGATTAAATCATTGCAGAATGTACTTTAGTTAATTCATCTGCACTTTATTCATAATGTGTAGATCTTTCAGAAATGTGTTGGTAAAATTAAAACGATGTATATAGAAATATGTATTATTAATATAGCAAATATAGTAAACATATTGCCCATGTTATTTTAGCCATCAAAGACCCGTACTCGTATTCCTCTGCGGTGGGTCAGGGAGGTGGGACCCCATTTGCTTCCTACGGTGAGGGACGCATCACAGCAGTCAGAGTGTGGGAGATCAACAACAACTACTACTACAACTACAACTACAACAGCAACGCCTACATCAGCGGGTGAGCAGAAACTGACACATGAACAGACAACACTGACTCAGTCCAACTACACTACCCAACACACACCACTGACTCAGTCCAACTACACTACCCAACAGAAACTCTTTCTTTCTTTCTTTCTGTATTTATTTATTTGTTGTGTTTATTACATATTCAGTACATGACCAAACAATAGTGTTATCGTATCTAACCCAGAGTACAATGTAAAATGTCATTCCTTGATATTCTCTGACGCTACATGCTCTCTCGGTCTGAATGTGCCTTATCAAAACACAACCAACGTGAAAAGCTTCCTCTGTTTTAGGTTCCAGCTGAGATACGGCTCCACCTGGTCCCCTGTGTTTGGTCGTGAAGGGGGTGAAAAGCAGGAGATGGAGCTGTTTAATGATGAGTCCATCGTCGAGGTGTCTGGGAAGTACAACCCAGCAGACTACATCTGCAAGCTGGTGTTAACCACCAACATGGGGCGCACTCTGTCAGCCGGCCTGCCCAACCAAGTCTCCTTCAACTTCTACCCAGCCAACATGGGCAATGAGCTGAGGCTGCTCAGTGGTCGCTTCAACGGTGCCGGGATCACATCCATTGGAGCCCACTGGGGATTGGTGTACATGGAAGGGGCTGGAAACAGTACTCTGGAAACAGCACTGGAAACAGTAACTCCTACTTCTTGAAAAAAAAGTATGTCTTGCTCTTTGGGATGGTATCCCGGATACAGATTAAGCCTAGTCCTGGACTAGTTACTTTCAATGGAGATTCTCCATTCAACATGCTTTTTAGTCCAGGAGTAACTTAATCTGGGTCCAGAAAACTGACCCTATATGTTTGGACGGATGATTGACATAGACGCTCACAGAACTGTTTTTCATATCACTATCTGATGGGTGCTTCATGAGAATTTAAACTGAATGAATTTAAATGTTTTGAATACTTTGGAAGTATTTTTGAGGTGATTCCTCACTTGAAGCAGTACAAAAATACTTCTAAACATTCAAATTCAATCAGTTCAAATTCTCATGAAGCGCCCATCATATAGGGATATTAAAACAGTCCTGTCAGCGTGGGTCACAGACCACATGCGTTTTTACACATCATTTGAGGTTATCACAATTTATCACAACAAATGAAAGAATCATATGGGAATTAAAGGATTAATTATATCTTTGATTAATTGAACAATCAATTATTATGGGGAGATAATTGCGTCTCAGGGTGCTTCACCTTCACTATTTTATACACGCTGTATTAGTTATTTGTTGTTCCTTTTCTGCTACATCTGCTTATGGACATTTTAATAAAAAGCATTAACCCTTAACAGTGAAAAGAAGGTTTTTACATCAAACAGTTTGCAATGATTTCTCTCCTCATATGAATACAATGCATATTCCCCTTAATTACACCTGAAGCCTATGTGGTTTATGAACGCCTTATGAACCTGTCTTCGATAAAAATCAATCAGGCTACTGTGAGGTCTACCTGTGTCGATTCTAAGCTTCCTGGAGCAACCAGAAGTTGTTAAATACACCCTAAAGGTGTTTTGATATAACTAACATACAGATTGTGAAAATCACTCAATTCAACCCTGTGTAAATCCGTAAATTCTTGACGTAAAGACTTAAAGCTCAGGATTCTGTGAAAGCCTACCCCAATGACAAAATGTGTCGATTCTAACCTTCCTGTGCCAACCGGAAGTGTCTTAAATTGGGGTCAGAGTAGCTTTTTTGAAGGGTTAAAAAAGTCACATCTTTCAAAATCTTCATATGTGTGACTAGGCAACCCTCATGAATTGTAAATTAGTCATTTATCCCATCAGATGACAAAGAAAAGCTCTCTCCCCCCCCCCCCCCCCCCCCACACACACACACACACACGGACACACACACACACACGGACACACACACACACACACACACACACACACACACACACACACACACACACACACACACACACACACACACAGAGCAAGGATGGAGTGACAGTGTGCGGTGCTTAAAGACACAAAGAGCCTGCAATGGCATTAGCATTATCTCTAGGCTGTGCCGAGTTCAACGAGATGCCCCACTTGACCGTAGCTTGCTCGGTCTGAGCGCATCGACCTTAAATAAAAGTAGGCCCAAAATGAAGCCTGTCCCTAAATTTCAAGTGTTTTTGGGTGACAGCGAGAGAACAGTTAGGGTTACAAGCACAATTCCACCTCTGGAACGTTCCTGAGGTCCTCCCGATCTGTGCAAGCCTAACGGTGACCGTGTGGCATTAACCCTTAACAGTGATAAGAAGGTGTTTACATCAAACAGTTTGCAATGACTTCTCTCCTCATAGGAATACATTGCCTATTCCCCTTAATTCAACCTGAAGCCTATGTGGGTTATGAATGCTTTATGAACCTGTCTTCGATAACAATCCATCAGGCTACTGTGAGGTCTACCTGTGTCGATTCTAAGCTTCCTAGAGCAACCGGAAGTTGTTAAAAACACCCTAAAGGTGTTTATATATATCCAGCCTGCAGATTGTGAAAATCACTCAATTCAACCCTGTGTAAATCCGTCAATTCTTGATGTAAGGACTTAAAACTCAGGATTCTGTGAAAGCCTACCCAAATGACAACGTGTGTCCATTCTAAGCTTTCTACAACAACCGGAAGTTGTTAAAAACACCCTAAAGTTGTATTGATTTAACCAACCAACTGATTGTGAAAATCACTGAATTCAACCCAAGTGTAAATCAGTCAATTCTTGACGTAAAGACTTAAAACTCAGGATTCTGTGAAAGCCTACCCCATTGACAACATGTGTCGATTCTAAGCTTCCTGTGCCAACCGGAAGTGCCTTAAATTGGGGTCAGAGTAGCTGTTTTGAAGGGTTAAAAAAGTCACATCTTTCCAAAACTTCATATGTGTGACTAGGCAACCCTCATGAACTGTAAATCAGTCATTTATCCCATCAGCCTGGCCCTAAATTTCAAGTGCTTTTGGGTGACAGCGACGGAACCGTTAGCGTTAGAAGCACAATTCAACCTCAGGAATGTTCCTGAGGTCCTCCCGATTTGCGCAAGGCTAACCTATTCCCCTTAATTCAACCTGAAGCCTATGTGTTTTATGAATGCCTTATGAACCTGTCTTCGATGACATACCATCAGGCCACTATGAGGTCTACCTGTGTCAATTCTAAGCTTCCTGGAGCAACCTGAAGTGGTTAAAAACACCCTAAAGATGTTTTTCTATAACCAGCCTGCAGATTGTGAAAATCACTGCATTCAACCATATGTAGATCAGTCAATTCTTAACGTAAAGACCTTAAACTCAGGAATGCTATAGTGTGGCACTGAGGTAATGTGTTTTTCTCTTTGATTAAATGAACGCTATAGTGTGGTACTGAGATAATGTGTTTTCCTCTTTGATTCAATGAATGCTATAGTGTGGTACTGAGATAATGTGTTTTCCTCTTTGATTCAATGAATGCTATAGTGTGGTACTGAGGTAATGTGTTTTCCTCTTGATTAAATAAATTAACGCTATAGTGTGGCACTGAGGTAATGTGTTTTCTTCTTGATTAAATGAACGCTATAGTGTGGCACTGAGGTAATGTGTTTTCCTCTTGATTAAATGAACGCTATAGTGTGGCACTGAGGTAATGTGTTTTCCTCTTTGATTGATTAAATTAACGCTATAGTGTGGTACTGAGGTTATATATTTTCCTCATGTGAGAGTTTCTAACATAGGTTAAACTGAACATTTGTTTGTGTTTGGCACCAATTTGTTCCACAATGGTTTGGAAGAATGTTTATGATATATGAACATAACATAACATAAATGCTAATGAATAAGATGGCAAGTGTTGTAGATAGCCGTCGTTTAATTGTTTAGTCAAAAGCCATAAACATTGACATATGATAGCTCATGGCCACATGCTAAAGGACCTCTATGTAAACTCCAGATTTCCCATAATATGTTCCAAGATAATACAATCTTAGAGGGGTTGATTGTGTGAAAGTATTCTGTATGCTGCATACATTGCCAACCAACAAAATGACACATAAAGACTTTCCTCAAAATTCATTCTGGTTATCGTGTGTCGATTACAACTACTCAGGGCTGGATTACCTAATGGGCACGCAGGGCAAGTGCCCTGGGGCCCCCGACCCACTAGAGGCAATGGCAAAGTCTGTAGAATTGCAGGAAATTCAATTTAAAACGGCAACATTTTCTCTCAGCTTCATGGCAAAATGTGAAGACTAGCATGAGATGAGCTAGAAAACATGACATCTTTCTCTCCACCCCAGGGAAAAATGTGTAGAATAGAATTATAAAACTGCACATTTTACTCTCTGCCCCATGGCAAAATGTGTTGAAATGCAGGACGTTAGTTGTTTTCCCAAAATTAATAATAAAAAATGAAATACACTACCAATCAAAAGTTGACACACCTACTCATTCCAGGTTTTTGTTATTTTTATTATTTTCTACATTGTAGAATAATAGTGAAGACACAAAAACTATGAAATAACACATATGGAGTCATGTAGTAATCAAAAAGGTGTTCTTTTATATTTGAAATTCTTCAAAGTAGTCACCCTTTGACTTGATAACAGCTTTGCACACTCTTGGTGTCACGTTCGTCGTAGTGAATGGACCAAGGCGCAGCAGGTCGAGTGCTCATCTTAACTTTATTTGTGAACACTTAATAAACAAAACAAGAAACGAACAAACTAACAGTCTTGCAGGCTAAATACAGCAGTGCAAAGAACAACCTCCGACAATTCCCAAAACAAACATACTCCTAATTATAGGACCTTCATTCAGAGGCAACGATACACAGCTGCCTCCAATTGAAGGCCCCAATCCCAAATACCTAAACATAGAAATAAACACCCTAGACTCGACATAGAAATATACAATATAGAACTAAACCAAAACCCCGGAATACATAAATCAAACGCCCCTCTACATAAACACACACTCAAAACCATATAAAACAAATACCCCCTGCCACGTCCTGACCAAACTATAATAACAAATAACCCCTTTACTGGTCAGGACGTGACACTTGGCATTCTCTCAACCAGCTTCATGAAGTAGTCACATGGAATGCATTTCAATTAACAGGTGTGCCTTGTTAAAAGTACATTTGTGGAATTTCTTTCCTTAATGCATTTGAGCCAATCAGTTGTGTTGTGACAAGGTATGGTTGGTATACAGAAGATTGGGGCGGCAGGTAGCCTAGTGGTTAGAGCATTGGGCCATTAACCGAAAGGTTGCTACGGTAGATTGAATCCCCGAGCTGACAAGGTAAAAATCTGTCATTCTGCCCCTGAGCAAGGCAGTTAACCCACTGTTCCTAGGCTGTTTTTGTAAATAAGAATTGGTTCTTAACTGACTTGCCTTGTTAAATAAAGGTAAAAATTGTTGTGCCCTATTGGTAAAATACCAAGTCCATATTATGGCAAGAACAGCTCAAATAAGCAAAGAGAAATGGCAGTCCATCATTACTTTAAGACATGAAGGTCAGTCATTCCGGAAAATGTCAAGAACTTTGAATGTTTCTTCAAGTGCAGTCGCAAAAACCATCAAGCGCTATGATGAAACTGGCTCTCATGAGGACCGCCACAGGATAGGAAGACCCAGAGTTACCTCTGCTGCAGAGGATAAGTTCATTAGAGTTAACTGCACCTCAGAAATTGCAGCCCAAATGAATGCTTCACAGAGTTCAAGTAACAGACACATCTCACCATCAACTGTTCAGAGGAGAATGCGTGAATCAGACCTTCATGGTTGAATTGCTGCAAAGAAACCACTACTAAAGGACACCAATAAGAAGAAGAGACTTGCTTGGGCCAAGAAACAAGAGCAATGGACATCAGACCGGTGGAAATCTGTCCTTTGGTCTGATGAGTACAAATTTTATATTTTTGTTTCCAACCACTGTGTTTTTGTGAGAATCAGAGTAGGTGAACAGATGATCTCAGCATTTGTGGTTCCCACTGTGAAAAAGGGAGGAGGAGGAGGAGGAGTGATGGTGTGGGGGTGCTTTGCTGGTGACACTGTCTGTGATTTATTTAGAATTCAAAGCATTCTTAACCAGCATGGCTACCACAGCATTCTGCAGCGATATGCCATCCCATCTGGTTTGCGCTTAGTGGGACTATCATTTGTTTTTCAACAGGACAATGACCAAAAACACATCTCCAGGCTGTGTAAGGACTATTTGACGAAGACGAAGAGTGATGGAGTGCTGCATCAGATAACCTGGCCTCCAGAATCACCCGACCTCAACCCAATTGAGAATGCCAAGAGTGCAAAGCTATCATCAAGGCAAAGGGTGGTTACTTTGAAGAATCTCAAATCTCAAATATATTTTGATTTGTTTAACACGTTTTTGGTTACTGCAAGATTCCATATGTGTTGTTTCATAGTTTTGATGTCTTCACTATTATTCTACAATGTAAAAAATAGTAAAAATAAAGAAATACCCTTGAATGAGTAGGTGTGTCCAAACTTTTGACTGGTACTGTATATTTGGTAGGTGCCCCGGGGCCCATAATGTGGTAATCCGGCCCTGCAACTATTCCTCTGGGTTTCTTATGTCTAATGTAGTGTGTGATTATTTGAGGACTCTGGACATTGTAATAAGGAGACTGCCAGTTGACACGTTTTATCCTGCTCAACATGTGTACAGTGCACTAGACCTTCTCTTCCTTTCCTCTGCATTGACATTGGCATCTTAATGCACTCTGATCTTACAGATTAATTAACTCCTGAATGATTCCATTAGCCGACTATTCAATTGTCTTCGTGGGAAGCTGCTCAGACCACATAGCAGCAGAGATAAACAGTCTGACACTGCACTTTCAGTAAGTGTCATAGAGACCAGGCCTTTCCTCTGTGCAGAGGGAATCTTTCAGTAAGTGTCATAGAGGCCATGCCTTTCCTCTGTCTGTGCAGAGGGAATCTTTCTGTACGTGTCATAGAGACCAGGCCTTTCTTCTGTCTGTGCAGAGGAAATCTAGCCACAAAGTAGACATTCTCAAGTTGAAAATCATACTTAGGGTGATCTGTTATGTTAAATCAGGGATAAAGTGAGACATGAAATTCTAACTTTGCAATGTAAATATTTCATATACCATTATTGTGACTACCTAACTGTAATTTCCAAACTGTACATTTTTGAAAATACATAGTTTAAAAAGCTGTCCAAGGCTAAACTGATTCACATGAACTGAAAAGGCCATGGCTTAAAAGCCGGGGTAACAGGAAAACTCTAAACTTCAATGAATCACCGAATGACCCTGAGCTATCACAAAAAAAACAATATATTTTTAAAGCACATTTCTGGGAAAGACCTCTCCTCATTGTAATCATCATCAGGATAGGGAACTTCAGATGGATAATGTCATTGGCAGCTGAGCCCTGTCCACATGATGTATCTGTGGCAGAAAACATACAGATGCAGTCCCATGACTGATCTCTCCTGGTTGACTAAAAGGAAATGACTCAACTCAACAACCCTGAAAGATCCCTCCCTAAGTAGCTGACCAGGGGCCAAGGAAGTCCTTAGACAGGACCATATCAATGCAGTCAATCCAAAATTGCTGAAGGGAATTAATACATATCCAATATTTTTCTTCCCTGGATATAATTTGGTTATTTATGGTTGGTTTCTTGGAAGTTGTGGGAACGTATGTTTTTGGTTACACATTGGTTGTGGGAACGAAGCCATACGTTTCCTGACCGGTAAAACAACATTTTCAAACGTTCTGAGAACAGAAGATTTTGTCTCCATTCTGGGAACTTTTATTTTGAAGTTGCAGAGAGGTTCTGGAAACAGATATTATAGGTTATTTTGAGTTTTTTTAATAACTTCCTTAAAACATTCACCATGTTTCAGTAAGACTTTTAATAACACTACTAGCTTATTTTGGGTTTACTTTTTTGAACTGCAAGCACAGATAGACCAGTTGGTTGTTTAGCAACAAAACCAATGCGTGCACAAATATGGGGTAAAACAGACAGGGTTGGCTTAGATTGTTGACAACATGTCAACTATATTTTGTCTTCAAATGTTTATTGAAAACATAAATACATTTTCACAATGAGCACAAATACATTGTTACAGTTGTTGGTTAACTAGCTATCGAATTTTAGCCATATAAGCATTGACATGAAATCAGTCAAAACACGACATGGTTTCAAGAACAAGATAAAACTAGCTAAAAATAGCCACCTACGATTGCCCACATGGCAGATTGTTTGTCATTGTTGCTTGCTATCTGATGGTTCAGAATCATAACAAAGTATCAAGAGTCAGGCGCAGGACATCGAGAATGAGTAATAAAGGTCTTTACTCAACAAAACAACAAAATATTCCACATAGGAATGCAAACTCAGCTCACAAACATACGCGACAGCTTAACACGGAACAAACACTCACAAAACCAATGGGGAAACCAGAGGGTTAAATAGGGAACACTAATTAAGAAATGGAAAACAGGTGTGTACAATGAAGACAAAACAAATGGAAAAAGAAAACGTGGATCGGTGGCAACTAGAAAACCGGTGACGACGACCGCTGAACGCCGCCCGAACAAGGAGAGGGACCAACTTTGGCGGAAGTCGTGACACAAAGCACATTTTCATGACGTTGTCAGACAACTTATCTATCAGACACTAATCCTATAAATGTGTTTGCATTAATCATCCAACACATTTCTTTTTTATTGTGACATGGCATCATCTTCTGTCGTCTATCCATGGAATTAGTTCACTGTGCCACCAGTATGGAGCTTGCGTGTCATGTTCTTTTACGCAGTCACAGTTGTTCATTTTGTCTATTCAAACAGACCCCATTTTAAAAGGAAACAAACACTCATTAAGATCAAACACTTAACAAGACAGAGGATAGAGTTTTGGTGATGCTGAGAATGGAACGATTTTTTGGAACGTTTTCTTAACGTTCTGAGAACGGGATGTATGTTTTTAAATAACATTTTTATAACATTCTCTGAACATTACAAAAGTTTTCTTGTGTTTTTTATGGAAAGTTTTCTTAACGTTCTTGGAACAATTTGAGAACATTACTTTAAATAGAACCAAGAGGAAACCTGTAGGAAACGTTATGCTGAAGTACTGAAATTCCCACAGAAGGAAGTTGTTTCTTAACGTTCTCTGAACTATGTGAGAACATGTTCAATGTTAAGCCAGTTGGAGAACATTCCTAGAAATTAAATGTGAGTGTGCAGAACACCCTGAGTCTGGCGAGAGAGGTAAATCCCTAAACATCCCTTCATACCTCTGTGTTTATGTGTCAGATTGAGAGATATGTGAAGGACAGTCTGAATGTGGAGATGGCTCAGCTACAGCAGAGTGCTGTCCACAACCACACAGCTGCCATCTTGGATCTAGGCACCAACCTCCTGACCCAGACTGCCCAGCACACACGGAAACTGACAGACGTAGAGATCCAGGTGCAGTATGAATCATATACAAATATCCCTCTCCAAAGAACATTCAAGTGCATGTTATGATATCAGTAACACTTACTATTTAATCATGTAGCCTACTCAGCAATTATCCTCATTTGATTGGATGAATAGGCCTATGAAGTACATTAAAATACATGGTGCCACTTTTAGCCTATATAGATGTCTATACACTTGACTGGGTGAATATGAATGATAGTAACAGCTTCCTGATGGACAGGTGTTGAATCAGACCTCCAGGCTGGAGATTCAGCTCCTGGAGAACTCTCTGTCCACCAACAAACTGGAGACCAAGCTCCTCCACCATTCTACAGAGATCAGCAAGCTACACGACAAGAACAGGTCAAATCAACATGAATGATTTTCTTCCCATGAACAATTCTGTCTTGATTTATTGGCTGACTGACTGATCAACTGATTTTCAAATCACTTGTATTGATCAGGCTCTTGGAGCAGAAGATGCAGGAGCTGGAGTCGATTACATAAGAACCTGTTCTAATAGGAATTGACCCATTCTGGGCTGTTGATTACAAAGGATTTTGGATGCATTCAAATTGGAGCCTAGCTGATAATGTGTTTGCTCTCATTTAATTATCTATTTAAACAGTGGTCCCAAACAGCAACCTTGCCTTTAAGCAGAGCGATTCATCTCATGAGGAGAGAAAGTATCGGGACTGCTCTGAAATCTTTCAAGCTGGCTTCAACAACAGTGGAGTATATACTATTCACATCAACACACAGGAGACCAAAAAGGTACGGAAAACTTGATATTATCTTCAATAAATATTAGAGGGGGAAAAGAGATGTAAATTCTATTAGCAGAATGTGTAATATAGAGGCATATATTAGATGATATACGCAGGCCTGGCTTTACCTCTGCATGGAAACAGCAAAAACAGACATGAAAAAATAAAAGGCTGCACTTTTTTTGACTGTAACCTACTTTAGTTAACTTGCAAGTGAAGTGGCAGCAATTAATATACGGTACTCTAAAGCAGCTTGCCAAAAGATTCAACAACAATATCCCAGGAACATGTCAGGTATTGGCTGGCTGGCTGGCTGGGTGATATGCTGGAGCTGGAAATACTCTTGGCTGGCCTCTTCAGCACAGCTACACAGCAGATGTCCTCCTCCTCAGTAGTGTCCTGCCAAGCCGCAGATGGCTGACTGGCAACAGTGTGTTGCTGTCCATTATCAGCTGTGCTGCTGTCAGTGTCCATGGTTACACTGAGCTACGTCCCTGGGCTTAGGACACATTCCGTCATTGTGGCCTGACCATGGTACACAAAACTAAGGACCAGGGAGCCTCATCTACAGGAGTCACTCCTTTTACAGGAAACAGTCTTTATTGTCATGATATGCACTGCATGTGTGAGAGTAGTGTGTAAGCTACTCATGTCACTGTCTTTCTGTCTCTCTCCCTCTCTGTAGGTTTACTGTAACATGGAGGCAGCAGGGGGAGGATGGTCCGTCATTCAGAGGAGAAAAGACGGAACCATGGACTTCCAGAGGACATGGAAGGAGTACAAGATGGTGAGGAGGACAGGGTGGGATATCCTCACAGCATTCTTCTGATGTTGGTGAATACATAGCACCAGGGATTAACATGGGTAATCAGGATCCCGGGACTGTACAGGTAACACTTTTCACGTTTACCCCCAAAAATACATGACAAGACCCGGGAAATTACAATAAAATTCCCCAATGTCTGCACTAATGAAATCCCTCAGCAAAAGATTAACATAAACATTTATTGGACATTATCCAAACAGGTTGTCACATGGAAGCCTTTAGTCTAGCATATTTGACACAAAGTCGCCATAAATTCAAAGCGCACGCATAATTGACACTGCCGGTCACGCTGGACTGCACACACGACCCGAATACAGTTAATAAACCCTACAGGAAACCCTACAGTATAGCCTATTAAAGAGCGTGTGTGTCACGGGTGTGCATACTGGTAGCGAAGTCAGGTGCAGGAGAGCAGAGAGTTGTGAACAGGCGCACACTTTACACTTTATTTAGGCAGGAGCAAACAACAGACGGACGCAACTGCGTCAAAACCTCCAGCAAAAATGGCAAAAGTGCAAAGCGCGAAAACAGTCACAAAAGCTATAGTTTACCAAAGAAATATACTTCGTGAAATAAACACGGATCATGGAAAACCAGCCTGGCGCGTCACATAAAACACGTAACACAAAACAATTCCACACAAAGACATGGGGACGGGGGGGGACGGGACGGGACAGAGGAATATATAGCAGTGTAAACAGTCCTCGTTAAGATGCCTTGATATTTAAACTATTTCCACTTCCTCTCCCTGTTATTCATGAGCTAATCTGCTTTCTGTATAATCATCAACTTGATTTAGCCAAATATGGGAGATATTCTGTCATCGTTGAAGGAGGTTATCTAGCAAGTTTAGCAACTTTGGTCATTTGACTTTTGTTTGACTGCCGTTACAAAGAAACAACACTATACTCAGAGTGCGCTCTGTGGGGCTACTTCTGAAATGCGCTGGCGATCAAAGATAGAATAACTATCATGACTAAATGTACATTTAATTTGCTCTGAAATCTTTCCATAGTGGCGCAGCCAAGCCGACAAGGTGGCACAGCACCCCTCTTATTTGGGGAGAACCTTAGCATAGTGACCATCTTGGTTTTAAAAGGGCACGTCTGATTTTTGCAGTATTTCCCAGGACTCTCGAGATAAATAGGAATTATTCCCGGTATTGAAACTTGGTAGATTTTTGGGAAAATATGAATCTCTACATTGCAAAACATTCCACCATATGAATGTATATGTCAAACTACAACAGAAAAAGGAGCAAGTACAAACGCATAGCACAAAACAGACTTTGTGCATCCCAAGTGGCACCGTATTCCCTATATAGTGCACTACTTTTGACCAGAGCCCTATGGGGAAATAGGGTGCCCTATGGGACCTGGTCAAAAGTATTGTACTTTAAAATGAATATGGGCCATTTAGGACGAATCCACTGTGTTGCCACTGCCAGCCCCATTAGGCCTTGACAGAGCCCCGTGGCTAAAAAGGCCTTGGCCTCTGGGCTGAGCGAGAGGGGACTGTCCTCCTGTCAGGGGCTAAGGAAGTGTGGAGTATAGCCTGGCAAAGACGCTGGCATACAACGGGTATGTGTTGGCTCGGTGACCCCTCTTTTGGGAGTGTTTCATAATGACACTGATGGCCTCTGATTGAACACTTCTGAGAGAAAATGACAGGAGAGAGGAAACTGTTTAAGTTGAGTCTAAACATGGTGTTCTTAGATCACCATTCAAATGTTGATATATTGTAAAATGTCTCTGGTAAAGAAAGATTAATTCCACGGTCTGGTCTAGTACTGGTGCTGCAGAATCCAACCTATCGCTCTATATCTCTCTCTGTCTATATCTAAATCTCTATCTCTTTATCAATCAATCAAATGTATTTATAAAGCCCTTTCTACATCAGCCGATGTCACAAAGTGCTATACAGAAACCCAGCCTAAAACCCCAAACAGCAAGCAATGCAGATGTAGAAGCACGGTGGCTAGGAAAAACTCCCTAGAAACTCAGCAACCTAGGAAGAAACCTAGAGAGGAACCAGGCTATGAAGGGGGGCCAGTCCACTTCTGGCTGTGCCGGGTGGAGATTATAACAGTACATGGCCAAGATGTTCAAAAGTTCATAGATGACCAGCAGGGTCAAATAATAATAATCACAGTGGTTGTAGAGGGTGCAACAGGTCAGCACCTCAGGAGTAAATGTCAGTTGGCTTTCCATAGCCGATCATTCAGAGTTAGAGACAGCAGGTCCAGGACAAGGTAGCACGTCCAGTGAACAAGTCAGGGTTCAGTAGCTGCAGGCAGAACAGTTGAAACTGGAGCAGCAGCAGGTGGACTGGGGACAGCAAGGAGTCATCAGGCCAGGTAGTCCTGAGGCATGGTCCTAGGGCTCAGGTCCTCCGAGAGAAGAGAGAAAAGAGAGAAAGAGAGTTAGGGGGAGCATTCTTACACAGGACACCGGATAAGACAGGAGAAATACTCCAGATATAACAGACTGATCCTAGCCCCCCGACACAAACTATTGCAGCATAAATACTGGAGGCTATATCTATCTCTCTTATCTCTATTTCTCTATCTATATATCGCTCTCTCTCCATCTATCTACCTCTATCTATGTCTCGCTAGCTATATCTCTCTATCTATATCTCTCTCTCTATAGGGGCAGCAGGTAGCCTAGTGGTTAGAGTGGGGGGCCAGAAACCGAAAGGTTGGTGGATCAAATCCCCGAGCTGACAAGGTAAAAATCTGTCATTCTGCCCCTGAACAAGGCAGTTAACCCACTCCTAGGCCATCATTGAAAATAAGAGTTTGTTCTTAACTGACTTACCTAGTTAAATAAATATATCGTTATCTACTCATCTGTCTGTCTCCCTCAATTCACCACTGTCAAAAAATTGTAAAACAGAACGTAGTTATTTAAAAAAAGAGTAAAACACAGAACATAATTCTTTACAAAAAGAGTAAAACACAGAATATAATTCTTTAAAAAAAAGAGTAAAACACAGAACAGAATTCTTTAAAAAAAGAGTAAAACACAGAACAAAATTCTTTAAAAAAAAGAGTAAAACACAGAACAGAATTCTTTAAAAAAAGAGTAAAACACAGGACAGAATTCTTAAAAAAAAGAGTAAAACACAGAACAGAATTCTTAAAAAAAGAGTAAAACACAGAACAGAATTCCTTTAAAAAAAGATATGACATTCATTATTTTTCTATAGCACCATGTGTTGCTGGGACAAGGCCCTGCGACAGACTGGTGTCCTGTCCAAGGGGTGTACTTGTACATCAAGCTGCCTTACACTACAAAAACAGAAGACAAGGCTTACAAGTGTTCCTGTGCTGTTGTGTTGTTGCAGGGCTTTGGGAGTCTGTTTGGAGAACACTGGCTGGGGAATGAGTTTGTGTTCCTGCTGACCAGTCAGAGGCCCTACAACCTGAGGGTGGAAGTGACCGACTGGGACGGACAGCAGGCCTTCTCCCACTATGGCCGTTTCTACATCGGCAGCGAGAAGCAGAATTACAGGTAGGATACCAGCAATGTGTTCTGGGCCGTATTCTTAGAGTCTCACAGTAGGAGTGCTGATATCAGCTACAGATGTAGGATCTTAATTTGATCACTCTTTTGTTGCTGAGAATTTTCCTGCACAGAAGGAAATGCTAACTTGTGGTGTATTTGAGTTTTAAAAAAGCTTCTAAAGTTTGTCATTTCCACTTTGAAAACCCAGACTTGATTTGCCCTAAAGAAAAATGTTTCAACCCCGACATAAATGTGCATTAATTAAAATCCACATAATAATTCTGATTTCCTGTTGCTGCAGGATTATTTTCCTGCTCTAGCAAACTGGCTCAAATTAAGATCCTACATCTGTATGTACCCTAAGCGGAGGAAATTAAGTTTTGTCGTATCTCTGCGCATTGTATCGTACCTACAGTACAGTTTTTAGGATCATAGGACATTCTCCACTAAATACGCCCACATTCCTACTTAAATAGTCACTCAACTACTCAACTGTGGTTGCCTATACTTGCTTGAGGACCTGCAGTATATTTTTAATGAAGTGGGAATGAGATATTGGACTTTGTTCTATCACTGACAATGATGTGCTTGGTGTTGTATTTCCATCACAGTAACGATGGAGAGGCACTGGTGGCTCTAATCATGATTTGTAATCAATGAATGTATACATTTTTCAGTTTGCTTGACTTCTTTGTCCATAACCTTCTGATTGAGGCTTCTAGGACTTCAGCAGATCATAATTCTTACTTTTTCATTTATTGTCTCTTCAAAAACATACTGGACAATCTTTTTGAGTTCTGGAATGGAATCAATTTTGGTCTCTAGATTCTTATTTCATGGCCATTCTGCAATACTTGTCATGGAGATGGTCCAAAACAAACTACTGTCACACAGCTTCTTAGGGAAAGAGAGGCTCTGCCTCATTTCACAATGCCATTACTAACTAAATAAAATGTAAGATCGTAAAAGGGAATTATATATTTCCTAGAATGATAACCAGCAAGCTTTGTCTCAATCTGATTTAGTTCACCCACACACGGACGTGTGATCACACAAACAAACACACTTGTACCATTTGTTTTTTTACCTGGCTCACATTTTTACTAACCAGTTAAACAAAGAAGGATGGAAGGAAGGATGTACAAAGACCTATTAGAGTAACTCTTGAGTAGTATTGAGAGGGAGAGTAAACAGAGTCCATCAGTGGAAATTGAAAAGTAATTTACAGTACATAGCAGTCAGTATATACTGTGTTATCCATTATTGGGAATGTATGTAAATAAATACCATTATTTTAAACATGGCTTATAGAGGAAGATCACAGCCTTTAAAAGGAAAGCTATTCTATGGAGTGTGGCATTAAATGGGCCTACAGCTCAAATCCAATAAAATGTTACTGGTTGTGTACACAAGGCTTGTGTTCCTAGCTCCAACAGTGCAGTAATACCTAGCTAAATGCTTGTGTTCCTAACTCCAACAGTGCAGTAATACCTAGCTAAATGCTTGTGTTCCTAGCTCCAACAGTGCAGTAATACCTAGCTAAATGCTTGTGTTCCTAGCTCCAACAGTGCAGTAATACCTAGCTAAATGCTGGTGTTCCTAGCTCCAACAGTGCAGTAATACCTAGCTAAATGCTGGTGTTCCTAGCTCCAACAGTGCAGTAATACCTAGCTAAATGCTGGTGTTCCTAGCTCCAACAGTGCAGTAATACCTAGCTAAATGCTGGTGTTCCTAGCTCCAACAGTACAGTAATACCTAGCTAAATGCTTGTGTTCCTAGCTCCAACAGTACAGTAATACCTAGCTAAAGGCTTGTGTTCCTAGCTCCAACAGTGCAGTAATACCTAGCTAAATGCTGGTGTTCCTAGCTCCAACAGTGCAGTAATACCTAGCTAAATGCTTGTGTTCCTAGCTCCAACAGTACAGTAATACCTAGCTAAATGCTGGTGTTCCTAGCTCCAACAGTGCAGTAATACCTAGCTAAATGCTGGTGTTCCTAGCTCCAACAGTGCAGTAATACCTAGCTAAATGCTGGTGTTCCTAGCTCCAACAGTGCAGTAATACCTAGCTAAATGCTGGTGTTCCTAGCTCCAACAGTGCAGTAATACCTAGCTAAATGCTGGTGTTCCTAGCTCCAACAGTGCAGTAATACCTAGCTAAATTCTTGTGTTCCTAGCTCCAACAGTGCAGTAATACCTAGCTAAATGCTGGTGTTGCTAGCTCCAACAGTGCAGTAGTATCCAACAATACATAAGAATACACACACATCTGATAGCAAGATGTTGTCGATAGACATGGTCGCCCTGTTCATGGCTCCTAAGCAACTTTGCAGCTCTTCAGACACACTGGGTTTCAGAGAGCCAGGCTGCCTTCCATAACTACAGTACTTAATGTGACACAGAGTCACTGTACAGGAGCCAAACACCTGGTCACCATAGCAGCCAAGCCACATTAATGATCAGCCTGAGACTTTGATGGGTCAGATATATGACCACACAGAGGACCACAGATAAATAGAGACGTTATAATTGATGAACACCAGTGTTCAGGTCAAGTTCAATTGTGATATGTAGTAATTTATTTCATGATCTGTGTCATTCATAGTCGTGTAATAGATTAATTAATTGAACAATGTTTGTTAAATACGTTAAGATCATAGAAAATGTGGTTTCGTGCTGTGAGGCCTGATATGTTGAACTAATCAACCCTCTCAAAGTGACTGTTGTACTGTATATATAATGGTCTAACATAGACACAGTATTCAACATAGACACAGTATTCAACATAAACATAGTATACAAGACCACTGACTAAAAATAGGGTCTCTCTCTTCCGTGAATTATCCATCACCTGGTTCTGGCAAGACCTCAAAGATGTCTGACTCATAAACCACAGTTGGAGCTGCTGCTGCTTGACATGCAGTACAGTAGATAGGGACAAACAATGCAGGAGGGAGTGCAAAGGGTTCACAAGGAAGTACACATACAGCTTGAGACAAACGAGGAAACCGACAATGTCCTCATAAACCAGGATTTTCTTTATAAAAGCAACAGGTGTGATTGGTTTTAATATAGCGTACGAGAATTTCAAAGACACTTATTTGGAAGGGTACATATTCTTTGTAGTAGATTAGAAGAACAGTGTGGCGGTGAATTTATGTCCTCAAACGTTCACACAGTGAGAACAAGGGGAGGTACATTTTTGCCTTAAGTAACAATCTGTCTCATGTAACCATTTGAAACGAAACATATAATATTAAATGGAGTGTCTTGGATTTATGTACAGAATAATATGAAATGCTCTGAGACCAGGTTGCAAGGGGCGGTACATATTATTTTGATTAGAAGAACAGCGTGGTGGTGAATCTCTGTCCTCCAGCGTGCACACAGTGACAACAAGAACAAAGCATTCTGCAGCAGCTAAAGGACACTAGCATTGTGCTTCTGCTTTATTTCCCTCTGTGTTTCCCTGGCGACTGTGTCAGGCTGTTCCTGAAGAGTCACAGTGGAACGGCAGGCAGACAGAGCAGCCTGGTCATCAACGGAGCAGACTTCAGTACCGAGGATATGGACAACGACAACTGCATCTGCAAATGTGCTCTCATGCTTACCGGGGGTATGTCTGAGGTTAAAGTCCACATTAACCCCTAAACACATGCACTCTGTATGTACTCCTGTAGAACTGAAATGATTGGATAAGTAGAAGCTATAAGACAACAACAACCACCCACCCAGACTATGCTAGGTGAAGCATTTGTCATTTTGGTAAAACATTTTCAACCCATTGACCTCCCTGTCACCCTCACCCACTTTATTTCCGGTCTAGAAGAACTACAGAGCAGGCCAGAGCCAGTTAGTATGTATTCAGCATTGTTACTGACATATCAAAGCAGAGAATGGTATCTCAGCTGGTGAAGCCAGGTGGCAGCCCTCAGCATTTTACAGAATGATGGACACATGCCATGGCTGGTTTAGAAGTCCAGGGAACTGGCCAGCAGAATAAATCAAAATGACAGTCAAATTCCTATTAAGAATGAGAATCTACAATCTCATCAGGATTTAGATCCAGAATGTACATCAGAAAATACACAACAAACATACGTCTTTATCCTCTTATCAATGTCTAGACCAGCATTTCCCCCCCCCAAGTAGCTGGTCTAAACGTGTTGGGCTCACAGAGATTGTTGTAGACTATTTATGTTTTGTTAGTTGCCCTCATACTCCGCTCTCACCTGTAATGAAAGGTCAGAGGTCAGAATGGGGCAAAGCTATCCAAAGAGAGGAGTGCTGGAGTCTGCTCTAGTGTTGACATTTTTACATTTACATTTTAGTCATTTAGCAGACGCTCTTATCCAGAGCGACTTACAGTAGTGAGTGCATACATTTCATACATTTTTTTCTCTGTACTGGTCAAGTTCAATTGTTGACTACTTGGCGTTGCAACAAAGCTATCCAGAGATAATCAGAGGTTACAGGGAGGTCACACAGTGATGACTTTGATAGTTCTCTGATAGTGTAACATCAAGCCTAAAATCTATTTTCTTTGTTTCTCTCTGCCTTTCTCTCTATGCCTTCAGGTTGGTGGTTCGATGCCTGTGGACCATCGAACCTGAACGGGATGTACTACAGTCATGGTCAGAACATGGGTAAACTGAATGGGATCAGGTGGCACTACTTCAAAGGGTCTAGTTACTCTCTCCGTGCTACCACCATGATGATACGACCAGCAGACTTCTGAGAGGATCTTTTGGTGACTGTCGTTGGGTACGTTGTCCAGAGACATATTGGCATCATTAGCCATGTTTCCATCAAACTGTTTTTATGCGATAATGTACTGTCCTGTTGCATAAAAGAAAGTCACAACAGGTGTGACGGAAACACAAAATACAAGGTGGGATAATTGCTTGTACTTTGACTTGAGAAAAATTAGCAACATAATTTTGCTTTCTATGAGGAACTTGGATTCTGACTTTCTGGTGCTTACATGTCCTCTTGAAAGATATTGATTGTTTGAGACAGTATGCTTGAGCACCAGCTCTGCAATGAATCAAACTGTAGAAGTGGGTTACATGAAGAGGATATGAATGTAAGACTTGGTGCTTTTGAAAGACTTTCATTTGTCTCGCTTTCATTTCTCTTTTCATTTGACTCTCATTTGTCTCTCTTTTCATTAGTCTCTTTTCATTAGTCTCTTTCATGTATCTGTTGTGTATTGTTCTTCTATGGGTAAGGTATTCCTGTTAACACGTTGTGAATCAGTGTACTGCTCTCTTAGTCTGCACAGTGGGCAGAGATGCCTGATGGCCTAGACTGGATACACTTAAGAACACTGTTATGGATATTATTTGCCTATACAGTGGATTGCTGGTGTGTGTGTGGAGTGTACTGTGTTCTAAATCATTATGTTTAAGGCAAGGTGTCTAAGTGTGTCTCACCACACTTTAATATTTAATGGAATAGAGATAAATAATTGATGTCTTCACTTTCATGTAAGTTTTGTACTAATTTGCATCATCTATTGGGGCCTTTGTTGAACTTTGTGTCAATGACAAAAGTACTTTTTTTGTGCCATGAATTAAAAATATTCCCCCTAAAAGCAGTGCCAAGCATTTTTCTGCTCCATAAAGTAGTCCAACAAGCTAGACACTGCAGTGACTTCATGAACTTAGGTGATGTGAACTTCTGGCTCTGGGGTGGATTTTCCTATTGTTATGACGTTAAGGTCAGTGACAGACAGAGAGACATAACCATTCCATTCTATTCTGCAGGCTGCGTGTCAGGCAGGGAGGCTGTGGGTGGGAACCATTCTGAATGTCAGTATCGGCTACTCTTGCCAGATGGGACATTTTTGTCTCCACACACAGGTGTGTTTTAGAGATATGAAATATTTTATTTTTTAAATGGCACCTTTATTTAACCAGGTAGGCTAGTTGAGAACAAGTTCTCATTTACAACTGCGACCTGGCCAAGATAAAGCAAAGCAGTGCGACATAAACAACAACACAGAGTTACACATGGAATAAACAAGCATACAGTCAATAACACAATAGAAAAAAAGAAAGTCTATATACAGTGTGTGCCAATGGCGTGAGGAGGTAAGGCAATAAATAGCCCATAGTAGCAAGTAATTACAATTTAGCAAATGAACACTGGAGTGATGTACAGCTGCAGCGATCGGTTAGCTGCTTGGATAGCTGATGTTTAAAGTTAGTGAGGGAAATATAAGTCTCCAGCTTCAGTTATTTTTTCAATACATTCCAGTCATTGGCAGCGGAGAACTGGAAGGAAAGGCGGCCAAAGAAGGTGTTGGCTTTGGGGATGACCAGTGAGATATACCTGCTGGAGTGCTTGCTACGGGTGGGTGTTGTTATCGTGACCAGTGAGTTGAGATAAGGCGGAGCTTTACCTAGCAAAGACTTATATATGACCTGGAGCCAGTGGGTCTGGCGACGATTATATGTAGTGAGGGCCAGCCGATTAGAGCATACAGGTCGCAGTGGTGGGTGGTATATGGGGCTTTGGTGACAAAACAGATGGCACTGTGATAGACTGCATCCAGTTTGCTGAGCAGAGTGTTGGAGGCTATTTTGTAAATTACATCGCCGAAGTCGAGGATCGGTAGGATAGTCAGTTTTACTAGGCGGCGTGAGTGAACTAGGCTTTGCTGCGAAATAGGAAGCCGATTCTAGATTTAATTTAGGATTGGATATGTTTAATATGAGTCTGGAAGGAGAGTTTACAGTCTAGCCAGACACCTAGGTATTTGTAGTTGTCCACATATTCTAGGTCAGAACCGTCCAGAGTAGTGATGCTAGTCGGGCGGGCGGGTGCGGACAGCGAACGGTTGAAAAGCATGCATTTAGTTTTACTAGCGTTTAAGAGCAGTTGGAGGCCACGGAAGGAGTGTTGTATGGCATTGAAGCTCATTTGGAGGTTTGTTAACACAGTGTCCAAAGAAGGGCCAGATGTATACAGAATGGTGTCGTCTGCGTACATGTGGATCAGGGAGTCGCCTGCAGCAGGAGCGACATCGTTGATTTATACAGAGAAAAGAGTCGGCCCGAGAATTGAACCCTGTGGTACCCCCATAGAGACTGCCATAGGTCCGGACAACAGGCCCTCTGATTTGACACACTGAACTCTGTCAGAGACGTAATTGGTGAACCAGGCGAGGCAGTCATTTGAGAAACCAAGGCTGTTGAGTCTGCCGATAAGAATAAAGAATAAGAAAGATAGATAAGAAAGCCTTGGCCAGGTCGATGAAGACGGCTGCACAGTACAATCTTTTATCGATGGCAGTTATGATATCGTTTAGTACCTTGAGCGTGGCTGAGGTGCACCCGTGACCAGCTCGGAAACCGGATTGCACAGCGGAGAAGGTACGGTGGGATTCGAAATGGTCGGTGATCTGTTTATTAACTTGGCTTTCGAAGACTTTAGAGAGACAGAGCAGGATGGATATAGATCTATAACAGTTTGGGTCTAGAGTGTCACCCCCTTTGAAGAGGGGGATGACCGCGGCAGCTTTCCAATCCTTAGGGATCTCGGACGAAACGAAAGAGAGGTTGAACAGACTGGTAATAGGGGTTGCAACAATGGCGGCGGATAATTTTAGAAAGAGAGGGTCCAAATTGTTTAGCCCAGCTGATTTGTACGGGTCCAGGTTTTGCAGTTCTTTCAGACCATCTGCTATCTGGATTTGGGTGAAGAAGAAGCTAGGGAGGCTTGGGCAAGTAGCTGCGGGGGTTGCGGAGCTGTTGGCCGGGGTTGGGGTAGCCAGGAGGAAAGCATTGCCAGCTGTAGAGAAATGCTTATTGAAATTCTCGATTATTGTGGATTTATCGGTGGTGACAGTGTTACCTAGCCTCAGTGCAGTGGGCAGCTGGGAGGAGGTGCTGTTGTTCTCCATGGACTTTACAGTGTCCCAAAACCTTTTGGAGTTAGAGCTACAGGATACACATTTCTGTTTGAAAAAGCTAGCCTTTGCTTTCCTGACTGACTGCGTGTATTGGTTCCTGACTTCCCTGAACAGTTGCATATCGGGGGGACTATTCGATGCTATTGCAGTCCGCCACAGGATGTTTTTGTGCTGGTCGAGGGCAGTCGGGTCTAGAGTGAACCAAGGGCTATATCTGTTCTTAGTTCTACATTTTTTTTAAATGGGCATGCTTATTTAAGTGAGGTGGTGAGGAAATTACTTTTAAAGAACGACCAGGCATCCACGACTGACGGGATGAGGTCAATATCCTTCCAGGATACCCGGGCAAGGTTGATTAGAAAGGCCTGCTCGCAGAAGTTTTGCCATTTATGAATGTGTTATTCAATGCATTTCTATGGGCTTTAGCAGCCAAAATCAATATTTAATAATTTTTTTAATTTATTTTGGGGAATACCTAAAGGGGCCCTAAAATTCTAAATCAAATAGCTAAATGATCCATAGTATGACCACCTTAAAACAATTCCATATATCAGTTTACACCCCCCACCCATTGTCCTAGACTCTAAAGAAATAAACATTTTGGCCCTATTGCTTCTAAATTTAAATTCAATAATCGGACATCTATTTGGCAGTAGCTTAGTACTGATTATAGGACACAAGAGTTGGTTCAACTTTTTAAAGCTGTTTTATAACATTTCAAGTTCAAGAATGGTTGGTAGTTTGTAAAGTCACATTTCACAATTCAAATGTTTATTTTATTCCCCCCAGGAAACAGTGGTTGACCTGACAGGTAAAATGCCTTAGTTGTTTTTGTGAAATACTATAAATACCAGGTTAAAATAATTTCAAGTTTTACCATTTGAAGTGAAATGGATTGAGAGTTGAATTGAGTGAAATGAAAGGTCTTAAGTATTAATGAATAATGGGCTGCTGATGGTATTTTTTTCTCTGGCTTTGCTTGATCTTTTCGATATTAAATCAAATGTATTTGTCACATGCGCCGAATACAACAGGTGTAGACCCTACCGTGAAATGCTTACTTACAACAAAGCAGTTCAAGAAATAGAGTTAATAAAATATTTACTAAATAAACTAAAATAAAAAAATGGAATCAAGCAAAAAGTAACACAAATGTACATAACAATAACGAGGCTATATACAGGGGGTACCAGTACCAAGTCAATGTGTGGGGGTACAGGTAGTTCGAGGTAATTTGTAAAGTGACTATGCATAGATAATAAACAGCGAGTAGCAGCAATGTAAAAACAAATGGGGCCATACACACTACCCTCTGTAGCGCCTTACGATCAGATGCCGAGCAGTTGCCAGCTGTAGAATTTTTTGAGCATCTGGAGACCTATGCCAAATGTTTTAAGTCTCTTGAGGGGGAAAAAGTGTTGTCATGCCCTCTTCACAACTGTCTTGGTGTGTTTGGACTATGATGGTTTGTTGGTGATGTGGACGCCAAGGAACTTGAAAATCTCAACCCGCTCCACTTCAGTCCCATCAATGTTAATAAGGGCCTGTTCACCCTTATTTTCCTATAGTCCATGATCAGCTCCTTTGTCTTGCTCACATTGAGAGAGAGCTTGTTGTCCTGGCACCACACTGCCAGGTCTCTGACCTCCTCCCTATAGGCTGTCTCATCATTGTCGGTGATCAGGCCTACCACTGTTGTATCGTCAGCAAACTTAATGATGGTGTTGGAGTTGTGCTAGGCCATGCAGTCGTGAGTGAACAGGGAGTACAGGAGGGGACTAAGCATGCACCCCTGAAGGGCCCCAGTGTTGAGGATCCAATTGGGACAATTGTGCACCACCCTATGGGACTACCAATCATGGCTGGTTGTGATACAGCCTGGAATCAAACTAGGGTCTGAGATGCAGTGCCTTAGACCGCTGTGCCACTCAGGAACCCCAAATACAGTGCAGAGCCAGCCAGGAGCTGAAACTAGAGTCTTCTTGTTGCCTACCCTTACCACCTGGGGGCGGCCCGTCAGGAAGTCCAGGATCCAGTTGCAGAGGGAGGTGTTTAGTCCCAGTGTCCTTAGCTTAGTGATGAGCTTTGTGGACACTATGGTGTTGAACGCTGTAGTCAATGAACAGTAATCTCACATAGGTGTTCCTTTTGTCCAGGTGGGAAAGGGCAGTGTGGACTGTGATTGAGATTGCGTCATCTGTGGATCTGTTGGGGCGGAATGCGATTTGGAGTGGGTCTAGGGTTTCTGGCATGATGGTGTTGATGTGAGCCATGACCAGCCTTTCAAAGAACTTCATGGCTACCGACATGAGTGCTACGGGGTGGAATTCATTAACTTCTTCAGGCTATTGGGCAGTATTTGGAAGATTGGATGAATGAGGTGCCCAATGTAAACTGCCTGTTACTCAGGCCCAGAAGCTTGGATATGCATGTAATTGGTAGTATTGGATAGAAAACACTCTAAGGTTTCCAAAACTGTTAAAATAATGTCTGTGAGTATAACCGAACTAATATGGCAGGTGAAAACCCGAGGAAAATCTGTCCAGACATTTGTTTTTCTAATTTTCTCTTCTCACCTCTGATTACAATGGCTGGGAATGTGAATATAAAAGGAAGTCCTCCCAGATTGCAGTTCCTCGGGCTTTCACTAGATGTCAACAGTCTTTAGAAAGAGTTTCAGGCTTGTTTTTTGAAAAATTTGCTAGAATTTGTAGTTTTCTAAGCGGCTCCCATTTTGGCTGTAGTGTTTGTACTGCGTTCAGGTGAGTGCGCATACTTCGTTATTTATCTCCGGTAATGGTCTCTGGTATTCTCTGTCTTAAATGTTATTGTTTATTTACATAATAGGGTACCTGAGGATTGATTAGGAACGTTGTTTGACTTGTTTAGAAGAAGTTTATTGGTAACCTACGGGATTCATTTGTATGCATTTTGAACGAGGGAAACCGGTGGATTACTGAGTCTAGCACGCCAATGAAACTGACTTTTTTGGGATATAAAGAAGGACTTTATCGAACAAAAGGACCATTTGTTATATAGGTGGGACCCTTGTGATTGCAACCAGATGAAGATCTTCAAAAGGTAAGTGATTTATTTTATCGCTATTTCTGACTTTCGTGACACATCTGCTTGGTTGGAAAATGTATGTAATGCTTTTGTGTGCAGGGCGCTGTCCTCAGATAATCGCATGGGGTGCTTTCGCCGTAAAGCCTTTTTGAAATCTGACAAAGTGGCTGGATTAACAAGACGATAAACTTTTAAATGATGTATGACACTTGTATTTTCATGAATGTTTAATATTACGATTTCTGTCATTTGAATTTGTCGCTCTGCAATTTCACCGGATGTTGGCCAGATAAAATCCATTTTTAGCCTAACATGAAACATTTTGTTAACGGCTTGTGTCATGAATTCCGTCTCCTTCAACTTTCGACGAAACATTCGATGTAATTACTCACACTAAACTTACATTTATCTAGTCATGGTTGGTTTCATTGCAATCCTCTGTTTGTTAGTAACACAACCCGACTTCATGGTTCTTTTCGCGGGACGTATTGACCGAAAGGAACTGATTTGAACACACCAAACAATGACCTCATTGCACACCAATGATATGACCAGTGCTTCGTTGATTGACTGTATTTCGGCCCAATGACCACTGATTGTCTTAAAATCTAGCTTGGTAGATAGCCAATGAGCTGAGGTAAACGGCAATGTGTGATGGTTATATCCGGGAAGACTAGCCCTTGCTTGAAACTCGAGTGTAAAGACACTCATTCGCCATTGAAAATTTTACCTGAAGCAGCCACGCTGGTTACACATAGCAGTATTGTTTCGAGAGCATTTTCCGCAGTTTTATCTGAAGAATTATGGCAACTAAATCTGGGAAATCAAAGGCAAAGTCTAGGTATACAGATCTACACGATATTATCGACGAAATTGATAGAGAAAGTGAGACGGAATTACTACAAGATGAGTCAGATAGTGACAACAGTTTTGACTCGCAAACCGAGGAGATGTTTTTGTACGGAGAGGATGCAGTGTTGGACCGGTAGGTACTTCTCATGCCGTTGTTTGAAATTAATAATATCAAATATTATTCATTTGAGTTGTTTTTATTTTATTTGCCATATATAATAAGTAATGAAATGTGTAATGAAATGTGTAAAGTACATATGGCTCTACATTCTGTGTGTGTGTGTGTGTGTGTGTGTGTGTGTGTGTGTGTGTGTGTGTGTGTGTGTGTGTGTGTGTGTGTGTGTGTGTGTGTGTGTGTATATGTATGTGATTGGGTACCCTCCTCTATATATAATCTGTGCCTGTGTTTCTGTATGTATGTATGTATATATTAGATATTTTTAACATGTATTTTATCTAAACATGGAATGGGGTAGAATGGAACAACACCTCACCATAGTGATTGGGTTCCCTCCTCTATATATAATCTGTGTCTGTGTGTCTGTGTGTCTGTATATATTAAAACATTTTAACATTTATTTTATCTAAACATGGAATGGGGTAGAATGGAACAACACCGCACCATAGTGATTTGGCTCCCTCTATATATAATCTGTGTCTGTGTCTGTCTTTATTTCACAGTCCCACCGATTCTGACTGGGAGCCCCCACTGCCAAGGTGCCCATCCCCCACTGAAGCTGGTTCATCCAGCCGGACCCCTGCTGTCTCCGGCTCCACACCTACCCCCGTCCGGCCAGGTGTGAAGTCAGTGAAGTCAGTGACAAAGAAGCGGAGGTGGGGAAGAGATAAACCTGCAAACAGAGAGGAAGAGGGTCATTGGCACTCTGTGCTGGAGGAGGATGTCGAGCCACTTCCTCCAACATTTAGACCGAAAAGGCCACCAGGACCTCAGCTGGACATGACCTCAAAGTACAGCCCAATTCAACTTTTTCAGCTGTTTTTCACCTCATCAGTTGTTGATTCCCTGGTGTTGAACACTAATAAGTATGGTGCTAAGAAGCAGGCAGGCAAGAAAGAGGGATGGAAGCTCATTTCCATGTCAGATCTGTTTTGCTACCTGTCAATGGTTATTTACATGGGTCTTGTGAAGCTGAAAACCCTGAAAGACTGACTACTGGAAAACTGCTCCCCTCTATCAACTGCCTTTCCCCTCCACTGTCATGTCATGCAAAAGGTTTCTGACAATCTCACGGGCGCTTTATATCAGTGACCCAGAAGTTGATGAGGACATCGAGAAGAAGCGAGGCACACCAAGGTTTGATAGGTTTTATTTTGTGGAGCCTCTCTACCACAGTGTGGTTGAGGCCTGCAAGACCTATTTTCAGCCCGCCCAGAACCTTTCCATCGATGAGAGGATGGTAGCCTCAAAGGCCAGAATTGGCCTAAAACAATACATGCGTAACAAACCAACTAAATGGGGTTACAAACTGTTTGCTTTGGCTGATTCTGCATGTGCATACACGTGCAATTTTTTTGTTTATGAGGGGAAGAGCAGTTTTGCGACCGGTAAGGGACTCAGTTATGATTCCGTTATGGAGTTATTAGATTTTCAACTGCTGGGAAGGGCTTCAAACTTTTTGTGGACAACTTCTACACAAGCCCTACCCTGTTCACAGACTTGAGGAAGCTGGATGTGTGGGCTTGTGGCACCATTCGGACCAACAGAGTGGGCTTTCCGAAAACCAAGGTGAATGACATGCCTAAGCGGGCTGAGCGGGATACCATGAGATGGATTCGCCAAGATGGCCTGCTCTTTGTGAAGTGGATGGATACCAGAGAGGTGGTCATGTGCAACACCATCCACAAGTCCTTCAGTGGCGATCACGTCGTCAGGCGTGTGAAGGATGCAACTGGGGCATGGACCACCATACATGTCCCCATTCCTGCAGCTATAAAGGATTACAACAAGGGCGTGGGAGGTGTGGACCTGTCAGATGCGCTGATAGGTTACTACAATGTTCTCCACAAGACAATGAAATGGTACAATACATTTTTCTATCATTTCATCGACATTGCTGTGGTGAATGCCTTCATCCTCCAGAAGAAAATGGCTAAGAGCTGTGGACAGCCCCCCCATCTCACAGCTAGCCTTCAGAGAGCTGCTCATCCAGGAGCTTGCTTGCTACAGCAAGTCCACTGCATCACCTTCTGTCCCCTCTACCTCTGTCCCTTCTACTGCTTCAACCAGTGGTGTTCACCTGCCCAAATTCATCTCTGCAGGCCTGAATGTGCCTCAGGCCAAAAAGGGCACAGTAGGGAGGCGTCGGTGTGCACTTTGTCACAGGAAATGCCCCATCACCTGCACCACTTGTTCAGTAACCTTCTGCTTTACAGCAGAAAGAGACTGCTATGGGGCATGTCATCAGCAGCACAATATTGTGTAGAGGACTGAGGGTCTTCACAATATTGTACATTATACATTGAATGTGTGTAAATAGTTACCCTTGTTATTTAATTTTTTTAAAAAATTTTCGTTATTTTTTAATTATTTGTATTTTTTTGGGGGGGGGGGGGTGTTAGAATAGCATTTTAGTATTTTGTATATAGTTATTTACATCAAAATGTATCACTGTACCAATTTGGCCACTTGGGTACATTTGGGCAACTTGTGTGGGACACCTGGGTGACTACATGCTCAATGTCATGTAGCGCACTCATTCCTGAAGATATCTGTCTGAAACTTTTCTCAAATACTTTTGCCCTCTCATGTTCTGCATCGAAATTATCCCCAGCATCATATCTGAATGTTTGGCTGTTCTTGTTCAGTTGAAAGATGATGCAACAACAATAAAAAACAGAAAACATATGTTTATTTCCTTGTATTTTCTTCTACCAGATCTATTGTGTTATATTATCCTACATTCAATTCACATTTCCACAAACTTCAGAGTGTTTCCTTCAAATGATACCAAGAATATGCATATCCTTGCTTCTGGGCCTGAGCTACAGACAGTTAGATTAAGGTATGTCTTCAGGCGGAAATTGAGAGAAGGGGGGTTTATCCCAAAGAAGTTAATGCCATTGGATGAATCCCAGAACATATTCCAGACTGTGCTAGCAAAACAGTCCTGTAGCGTAGCATCCGCGTCATCTGACCACTTCCGTATTGAGCAAGATACTGGTACTTCCTGCTTTAATTTTTGCTTTTAAGCAGGAATCAGTAGGATATAATTATGGTCAGATTTGCAAAATGTAGGGTGCGAGGGAGAGCTGTGTGTGGAGTAAAGGTGGTCTAGAATTTTTTCCTCTGGTTGCACATGTGACATGCTGGTAGAAATGAGGAAAAACAAATGTAAGTTTGCCTGCATTAAAGTCACTGGCCACTAGGAGCCCCGCTTCTGGATGAGCATTTTCTTGTTTGCTTATGGCCTTATACAGCTTGTTGAGTACTGTCTTAGTGCCAGCATCGGTTTGTGGTGGTAAATAGACAGCTACAAATAATATAGATGTGAACTCTCTTGGTAGATAGCGTGGTCTACAGCTTATGTCTATCACTGATAAGCTACCCAGGAATCAAATCAAATCAAAGTTTGTCACGTGCGCCGAATACAACAAGCGTAGACCTTACAGTGAAATACTTACTTACAGGGTCTAACCAACAGTGCAAAAAAGGTATTTGGTGAACAATAGGTAAGTAAATAAATAAAAACAACAGTAAAAAGACAGTGAAAATAACAGTTGCGAGGCTATATACAGTAGCGAGGCTACATACAGGCACCGGTTAGTCGGGCTGATTGAGGTACTATGTACATGTAGATATGGTTAAAGTGACTATGCATATATGTGAACTGAGAGTAGCAGTAGCGTAAAAGAGGGGTTGGCGGGGGATGGGACACAATGCAGATAGCCCGGTTAGCCAATGTGCGGGGGCACTGGTTGGTCGGCCCAATTGAGGTAGTATGTACATGAATGTATAGTTAAAGTGACTATGCATATATGATAAACAGAGAGTAGCAGCAGCGGAAAAGAGGGGTTGGGGGGGCACACAATGCAGATAGTCCGGGTAGCCATTTGATTACCTGTTCAGGAGTCTTATCGCTTGGGGGTAAAAACTGTTGAGAAGCCTTTTTGTCCTAGACTTGGCACTCTGGTACCGCTTGCCAGGCGGTAGTAGAGAGAACAGTCTATGACTGGAGTGGCTGGGGTCTTTGACAACTTTTAGGGCCTTCCTCTGACACCGCCTGGTGTAGCTTAGCCCCAGTGATGTACTGGGCTGTACGCACTACCCTCTGTAGTGCCTTGCGGCCGGAGGCCGAGCAATTGCCGTACCAGGCAGTGATGCAACCAGTCAGGATGCTCTTGATGTTGCAGCTGTAGAACCTTTTGAGGATCTAAGGACCCATGCCAAATCTTTTTCGTTTCCTGAGGGCTGAAAGGGCAGAAATATCCCATATTAATATATGTAGCCATTGAAATAAGATTAATGAAATCAATTACTTGCTAACATCAGATAAGATTAATGTATTAGACATTTCTGAGACTCACTTAGATAATTCATTTGATATTACAGCCATATCAATACAAGGATATAACATCTATAGAACAGACAGGAATGCTTATGGGGAGGAGTTGCTGTATAACAATATTCAGAGCATATCCCTGTAATGCTTAGAGAAGATCTTATGTCAAGTGTTATTGAAGTGTTGTGGTTGCAGGTTCACCTGGCACATCTGAAGCCTTTTATTTTGGGGTGTTGCTATAGGCCACCAAGTGCTAACAGTCAGTATCTAAATAATATGTGTGAAATGTTTGATAGTGCATGTGATGTAAATAGAGAGGTCTTCTTTCTTGGGGACCTGAATATTGACTGGTTTTCATTAAGCTCAAGAGGTTGCTTCTCACTGTAACCAGTGCATGTAATCTGGTTCAGGTTATTAATCAACCTACTAGAGTGTTTACAAACACTACAGGATCATGATCATCCACATGTATTGATCACATTTTTACTAATACTGTAGAACTTTGTTCTAAAGATGTATCCGTACCCACTGGATGCAGTGATCACAATATAGTGGCTATATCCAGGAAAGCCAAAGTTCCAAAAGCTGGGCCTAAAATTGTGCATAAGAGATCCTACAAAAGACTTTGCTATGATTTATGTGGATGATGTTAAAAATATTTGTTGGTCTTATGTGATTAATAAGGAGCATCCAGATGCTGCACTTGATACATTCATGAAATTGCTTTTTACAATTATTGATAAAAATGCAACTTACTTTTAGAACTGTTAAGGCTCCATGGATTGATGAGGTATTGAAAAACGGTATAACTGAAAGAGATGGGGCAAAAGGAGTGGCTAATAAGTCTGGCTGCACATCTGACTGAGTGACTTACTGAAAATTGAGAAATTGTGTGACTAAACTAAAAAAAAAAAAAAAACTGTTTTATGAAGCCAAGATCAATGATATAAAGAATAAAGGAAAAAAACGTGAGTACTTTAAATGAAATGATCAGCAGAAAGACAAATTCAACTTGTTCTTTCATTAAATCAGATTGCTTATTCATCACAAAAGCATTTTAAATGCCAATAATTTTTATGATTATTTTATTGGCAAAGTGGGCAAACTTAGGCAGGAAATGTCAACAACTAACAGTGAGCCATCGTACTCATGTATAAAAAACAAATAATGAAAGAAAAGCATTGCAAGTTTGAATTTTGTCAAGTTAGTGTGGGAGAGGATGGAAAAGTACTGTTAATGTTAACTTAGATGGAAAGCTACTGAGGATGGAAGCTGACTCCATAGCCACTCCTATCTGTCATATCTTTAATCTGAGCCTAGTGGAAAGTCTTTCTCCTCAGACCTGGAGGGAAGCCAAAGACATTCCCCTACCCAAGAGTGGTAAAATGGTCTTTACTGGCTCTAACAGCAGACCTATCAGCTTGCTGCCAGCTCTTAGCAAACTTTGGAAAATATTGTGTTGAACAAATACAATGCTACTTCTCTCTAAACAAATTAACAACAGACTTCCAGCATGCTTATAGAGAAGGGCCCTCAACATGTACTGCACTGACACAAATTACTGATGATTTGTTGAAAGACATTGATAATAAGAATATTTTGGGTGCTGTACTGTTATATTTCAGTGCAGCCTTTGATATTATTGGCCATAACATGTTGTTGAAGAAATGTATGTGTTATGGCTTTTCAACCTGGATTCAGAGCTATCTAATAGAACTCAGCGGGTTTTCTTTAATGGAAGCTTCTCTAAAGTCAAACATGTAAATTGTGGTGTACCACAGAGCAGCTCTCTAGGCCCTCTACTCTTTTCTATTTTTACCAATGACCTGCCACTGGCATTAAACAAAGTATTTGGGTCTATGTATGCTGATGATTCAACCATATACGCATCAGCAACCACAGCTAATGAAGTTACTGAAACCCTTTTCAAAGAGTTGCAGTCTGTTTTGTAATGGGTGGCCAGTAATAACCTGGTCCTGAACATCTCTAAAACAAAGAGCATTTGGTACAAATCATTCCCTAAGTTCTAGACCTCAGCTGAATCTGGTAATGAACGGTGGGGCTGTTAAACAAGTTGAGGAGACTAAATTACTTGGTGTTACCTTAGATTGTAAACTGTCATGGTCAAAATATGTAGATTCAAGTTGTAAAGATGGGGAGAGGTCTGTCCATAATAAAGAGATGCTCTGCTTTTTTGACACCATACTCTACAAAGCAAGTCCTGCAGGCTCTAGTTTTATCTTATCTTGATTATTGTCAAGTCATATGGTCAAGTTTTGCAAGGACCTAGTTAAGCTGCAGCTGGTCCAGAACAAAGCGGCACATCTTGCTCTCCATTGTAATCAGAGGGCTAATATTAATAATATGCATGCCAGTCTCTCTTGGCTAAGAGTTGAGGATAGACTGCCCCTCGTCACTTCTTGTTTTTATAAGTCACTTCTTGTTTTTATAAGTCCCTTCTTGTTTTTATAAGAAACATTAATATCAGAACTCAGGATAAGACCCAGATGCAGACAGTTCGAATCACAGAAGTGTATTTACAAAACAGGGGTCAGGCAAACAACAGGTCAAGTAAATAGGAGACAGAGGGCTGTGAGACAGAGGTTTAATCCTTGATACATGAAAAGTGGGATGTAAATGGAGGGTGTGGGGCAACAGAAGATGAACAGCAGAGAGGCTAATAATCGTATAGTTGGAGAAAGGGACAATAAATCGGGGGGAATGTTTGTGGTGCTGTAAACAGAGGGGCAGATCCCGAGTGGACAGCCATACCCTCTGCCCGAGACGATAGCGGGGAGTCGGGGTCCGATGGTGGTCCGCCTGTCGTCGATATCTGGGGGTGGTCTTGAGAAGAGCAGACTGGGCTCTCTTCCAGGTATGGCTACGGGGCGGACGGACATTTGCGCCGAGGGTATGCTGACCACTTCCTCTTGCTCAGGGAAGAGCGGAGGCTGATAACCCATCGAACACTCGAAAGGCGAGAGACCAGTGGATGAGCAGGGGAGGGTGTTGTGGGCGTATTCCACCCAAACGAGTTGCTGATGGTCAAGGATGCACAGCCCCAGATGCACGGCCTCATGTCGCAAGAATCTGTACACAATTCCTGGAAGCTGAAAATGTCCCAGTTCTTCCATGGCCTGCATACTCATCAGACATGTCACCCACTGAGCATGTTTGGGATGCTCCAGATCAATGTGTACGACAGCGTGTTCCACTTCCTGCCACTATCCAGCAACTTCATTGATGAGGAGTGGGACAACAACCCACAGTCCACAATCAACAGCCTGATAAACTCTTTGCAAAGGAGATATCGCGCCGCATGAGGCAAATAGTTTTCTGATCCACGCCCCTACTTTTTTAAAGGTATCTGTTACCAACAGATGCATATCTGTATTCCCAGTCATGTGAAATCCATAGATTAGTCCCTAGTTTATCTATTTGAATTTACTGATTTCCAAATAAGAACTGTAACTCAGTAAAATCTTTGTAACTGTTGCATGATTCATTTTATAGTAAGTTAATAAAGGTGTTCTCTGTCATGCTCCTTCCGTCTATAGCTGATGGAATGTTCAGCAGGTATAAATGCAGTTCTAAGAGGAAGCAGTAGACTAGAAACCTGGCAGAGACAGAGAGATACGAGGCTTACTGTAATGGCTGTTGAAGGGAGTAGACCAAGGCGCAGCGTGGTTAGTGCTCATCATAATATTTTAATGGAGCACTTTAAACAAAACAAGAAACGAACGACAGCCAAAACAGTTCTGTCAGGTAACAACACTAAACAGAAATTAACCACCCACAAACCCCAAAGGAAAACAGGCTACCTAAGTATGGCTCGGAATCAGCGACAACGATGATTGAGAGCCATACCAGGCCAAAACAAAGAAATACAAAAACATTTAAAAAAGGACATAGAATGCCCACCCTAGTCACACCCTGGCCTAACCAAAATAGAGAATAAAAACCTCTCTATTGCCAGGGCGTGACACTTACATAGGTTTTCACACAGATCTCAAGATAGCACTGTGGGTAACTACACAACTAACAAAAAGTTCAAAAAAGTGTATTTTCTTTTCCCAACTAGGGGTGGTTGACCTGACAGGTAAAATGCCTGACTTGTTTTTGTGAACTACAATGAAAAACATTATTAACAAACTTATTTCAAGTTTTACCATTTGAAGTGAAATGGAGTGAAAGTGAAATTGAGTGAAATGTAAGGTCATATGTAATGATGCCTATCTTTTGCAGAATGTTCTCAATCCTGTTTGTCACCACAGGAGGTTGGTATAATGTTACCATCTCTGATGTCTCTCTGGAAGGCAACTTGTGCCCTAATTTTGTCCACCTTGCCGTCTAGAGACTGAAGATTGACGTGAGTAAGACATTTAAATGTGTTAACCCTCGCAAGGCTGTTGGCCCAGACGGCACCCTAGCCGCATCTTCAGAGCATGCGCAGACCAGTTGGCTGCTGTGTTTACGGACATATTCAATTGCTCCCTTTCCCAGTCTGCTGTCCCCACATTCTTCAAGATGGCCACCATTGTTCCTGTACCAAAGAAGGCAAAGACAACTGAACTAAATGACTATCGCCCCATAGCGCTCACTTCTGTCATCATGAAGTGCTTTGAGAGACCAGTCAAGGATCATATCACCGCCACCTTACCTGCCACCCTAGACCCACTTCAGTTTGCATACCATCCCAACAGGTCCACAGACGATGCAATCGCAATCACACTGCACACTGTCCTATCCCATCTGGACAAGAGGAAAACCTATGTTAGGGCACTCGGAGTGTGGTGTCAGGAAAACAACCTCTCACTCAACGTCAACAAAACAAAGGAGATGATCGTGGACTTCAGGAAAAAGTAGAGGGAGCACACCCCGATCTACATCGACGGGACAGTAGAGGAGAAGGTGGAAAGTTTTAAGTTCCTCGGCATACACATCATGGACAAACTGAAATGGTCCACCCACACAGACAGTGTGGTGAAGAACCTCAGGAGGCTGAAGAAATTTGGCTTGTCACCTAAAATCCTCACCAACTTTTACAGATGCACAATCGAGAGCAGCCTGTCGGGCTGTATCACCGCCTGGTACGATAACTGCACCACCCTCAACCGCAAGGCTCTCCAGAGGGTAGTGCGGTCTACACAACACATCACCGGGGGCAAACTACCTGCCCTCCAGGACACCTACAGCACCCGATGTCACAGGAAGGCCGAAAATATCACCAAGGACAACAACCACCCGGGCCACTGCCTGTTCACCCCGCTATTATCCAGAAGGCGTGGTCAGTACAGGTACATCAAAGCTGGGACAGAGAGACTGAAAAACAGCTTCTATCTCAAGGCCATCTGACTGTTAAACAGCCATCACTAACATAGAGAGGCTGCTGCCAAAATACAGACCCAAATCACTGGCCAAATTTTTGGTCCATTGAAGTAACATCAAATTGATACAGTGTAGACATTGTTAATGTTGTAAATGACTATTGTAGCTGGAAACGGCAGATTTTTTATGGAATATCTACATAGGTGTACAGAGGCCCATCAGCAGCAACCATTACTGCTGTGTTCCAATGGCACGTTGTGTTAGCTAATCGAAGTTAATCATTTTAAAAGGCTAATTGATCATTAGAAAACACTTTTGCAATTAATGTTAGCACAGCGAAAACCTTTTGTTCTGATTAAAGAAGCCATAAAACTGTCATTCTTTAGACTAGTTGAGTATCTGAAGCATCAGCATTTGTGAGTTGGATTACAGGCTCAAAATGGCTAGAAACAAAGGACTTTCTTCTGAAACTCATCAGTCTGTTCTTGTTCTGAGAAATGAAGGCTATTCAGGCGAGAAATGTCCAAGAAACTGAAGATCTTGTACAACGCTGTGTACTACTCCCTTCACAGAACAGCGTAAACTGTCTCTAACCAGAATAGAAAGAGCAGGAGGCCCCGGTGCACACAACTGAGCAAGAGGACAAGGACATTAGAGTGTCTAAATTGAGAGCTTTTTTGGTCGTTTTGCAGGGGGGTGTATTGCAGTATCACATTGCTCAGCTGTGTTCAACACTTCATTCCATAGGTCATCAAAAAATGACTCATCCCTGTAGTCATTCAAAGTTTGAACTAAGGCTTCAGCTAAATCAACAGCCTTTGACAGGTCAAGTGATGAAGACTGTAGCATATCTGATAGAAATTCTACTTCTCCAAACACTTTATGGAGTGTAACAAGGCACACAATGAATTGTAAATCTATCTTTGCAAGCAGACCTCGTGCCTCAACAGATTTGTCACCATTGTGTTCTTGGACTATGTCTTGCAGGACTCACTTAATGGCAGGTAATCTATCCATAATAGTATGTAGAGCCATATATCGACATGCCCAGCGAGTGTCACTTAGTCTCTGAAGCTCTCTAGGTGCACCTGGGTACATCTCTTTTTGTATGCTAAGCCATTTTTGATGCACATATGACCCAGATGTGAAGATGTAAAGTCTTTCTAGTAAGGAGAAGAACTGTCCTACCTCAGGGACAGCTTTGACTGTATCCACTAAAACTAAGTTTAGACAGTGTGCACTGCAGTGGATGTAAAAGGCATGATTTGCTTGTTCTTTAATGCGTGCCTGGACGCTTGAATGCTTGCCACTCATAACGGAAGCACCGACATATGCTTGGCCTACTAGGTTGTTTTTGTATTCAAGACCATGACTTTCTAATATGTGTATGATTTTGTCAGTAAGCCCTGCTGCATCTAGTCAATCAGCCGATTCAAAGTGGAGAAAGCTCTCATGGACAGCTCCTCTGAGATAGTACCTGAGTACTAGAGATATCTGCTCTTTTTTTCTACATCTTTTGTTTTTTCTGCCATTATGCTAAAGACCTCACTGTCTTTCACTTCTATCATTTTTGTTCAAACCATGTCTGCCAAACAACTCATTCTGAATCCCTTTGCTTGTATATTTTGCATTATGAATGGAAGTCAACCTTTTTTCACAGTTGTGTCATGCTTTGCTGTTGTTTCTAGGATTGCCATGAAGTTCCCTTTATTATCTGACTCTGCAGACTCATCGTGTCCTCTTTGTGCAATGTTTTGTGTGGCTGTAAGTAGTAGTACTTCTCCTATTGTTTTAATATAGTCCCGATTTTCTTGAACCCGTTTGTTGTGTTCCTTGTTTAGGGCATTTACCAGTGTTGCATTACTTTTTACAGCTTTCTGATAGTTTCTCCATGTAATCATTGCTTGTTTGTGCCGCTCAGACCTTGCATGAATTGCAAATCCCCCCTCTTTGTAAGTTGCCTTCTTCCAGTTGTTAAAACCCAATTGTAAATCAAATACAGTCTCTGAGACTTTGGGAGGGCTAAAATGCCTGCAGGCATAACAAAACACAGAGTCTGATTTTTTTTTAAAATAATCAAGCCAGGGGTGGATATGGTACCAGGCCACCTTGAAGCTCCTCCTCCGGTCCCCCATCAGAGTTCTTGGGTATATGTTCATCATTGGCTGCACCGGTGGTTCCTCCTGGGATTTGCTGATATCTGCCAAAGAAATAAATATATAATTAAAAGTATATATTTGGGTAATTTTAGATATACAATTGCCTTTCAGGCAACTTCTGAAATCCATCTGATATCTATATCACAAGCCCAATAGCATGTTAATTAAGAATTCATTTCAATCACAAACTGACTCATTTCTATACACCATATAAACTGTCGTGTCTTTGGCTATGCCGGATTAAGTGATATGACATTCTATAAAATAATTTCTCTGTAATTAATATTACCTGTTTGAGCTAATCATGTAAATGTAATTAACTAGAAAGTCAGGGCACCACAAAAGACTGTTTATGGAGCTGTTATCTTCCGAATAAACTCTGAAAGACCTAGTAATATTTTACATCAATAGCAGTCAATATTAATCGTCACCTTATTTCAGTCTCATCTGAAAGTTGTAAATTCTTGGTTAACAACTTGGCTAACAAGTTGAATCAGCAATAGAAAATTGGGTTTAATTATTTATTTACTAAATACCTAACTAATCACACAGAATTACATATACACAGAATGCAAATTATGTCATACAGAAAATGTCCCTGGTGGACGGAACCTGTATGATGGCTTGTTACACAAAGAGAGGGGGTTGGGCTTGAATGAAAGAGCGGGAAGACTGAGGAACAAAGGGAGAAGCTAAGCTTTCGTAAATACAGTATCTTATGCATTCTAAGTTACCGCCCATTTGGAAAAGGAAAAGGAAAATGCAATAAATATTTACTCTGAGCTGCGCTTCGGTAGGTTGGTCGTAGATGCTGGCCGTGTTGGCCAACAGAGATCTTCCTGTCCTCGGAAGAATGTCTCTGGTGGTAAATTGAATACGTTGTAGTATCTTCGTTGTGTGTTAGACTGGATACGTCGTCCGTCCTTTCCTAGCCCACGTTTACAGCTGCTGTTGCTAACTCAATGGCTAGGATGTCTCACTTCTTTAGTGAATAAGAGTTCAAAGTTCATACTGTTCACAACCAAAGCTCACGCTGAGGTTGGCTTAGTTCTATAGTTGACATGTTAGTCCTTTTTAACGTATGGACCGTCGTCCTATCGTACTCGGAACAGGAGGTTACATTTTCGTCAAGGGCTTATATAGTGGAGGGAGAGAAGGGTGTGTTTCATAGTTTATAACCCATGTCTCTTCACAGGGGCGAGCCACTGATTGAGCAGGGCTCTAACCTTATGAAAACCCAATTCTCTCATTTGGAAGCTAAAATTACATTTAATCTTATCACAAATAGTGTGCCTGTGTGCCTTACGGAACTGTTTCATCGTTGGTTTATTTTGTTTGAGTGTTCTCTCTAAATAAAGAAAGAAGATGAGCACTCTACCCGCTGCGCCTTGGTCTGTCCCTTACGATGAGTGTGACAGAAGCACCCACCAAAAGAAGACCAAGCAGCGGGGTAAGGAGCAAAAGAGGAGGTATCTCGAGTCATGGACGTGGGAGGAGATCCTCAATGGAAAGGGTCCATGGAGCCAGGCTGGGGAGTACCAGCACCCGAAGGAGGAGCTGGAGGAAGCGAAGAGGGAACGACGGAGGTACGAGGTGTTGTATCCTCCTATTCAGGAGTTGAGAGGCAGCCCCCAATTTTTTTTTTGGGGGGGGGGCATAAGGGGAGTGTTGCTAGGTCAGGGGGGAACCCTGACCTAACTTCCCGGGCTATACGGAGGGAGCCATGGAGGAAACCAGAGCCAGTCGAGGAGTTAAGAGCGGATGACGACTCTGGATTCTGGAGAAAGGGACTGGTGGAGAGCGCCCAACGAAGCAGACGCACAGAGGGAGGAGCTAGGCAGCATGGCGGTATGTGCACTATGTCGCCCATAAGCACTCAGAGCCCGGTGCGGTCGATACAGGCTCTGTAACGTTGTCGGGCGACAGCTAGCCGGCTGCCAGGAAAAAGTGCGCCGGTGCAGCGTATCTGGCCTCCAGTGCGGCTCCTCGGCCCAGGATATCTCACGCCTGCTCCACGCACGATACCCTGCATTCCCTAGCACAGCCCAGTTCGTCCTGTGCCAGCGCTTCGCCCTTGCCGGGCTAGAGTGAGCATTGAGCCAGGACGGGTTATGCTGGCTGTAAGTGTCAGACCTCCAGGGAGAATCCTGGGCCCAGGATATCCTACGCCTGCTCCAGGTATGGTGCGCCGCATTCCCCAGCACAGCCCAGTTCGTCCGGTGCCAGCGCTCCGCTCTTACCGGGCTATAGTCAGCATTGGGCCGGGACGGGTTGTGCCAGCCCTGAGCGCCAGACCTCCAGTGCGCCTCCAAGGCCTAGTACATCCTGTGCCTGCTCCACGCACTCTCCGTCCAGCGATGCTCCTCAGGCCGGAGCCTCCAGTGACGCTCCTCAGCCCGGAGCCTCCAGTGACGCTCCTCAGCCCAGAGCCTCCAGCTACGCTCCCCAGCCAGGAGCCTCCAGCGACGCTCCTCAGCCCAGAGCCTCCAGCGACGCCCCTCAGCCCGGAGCCTCCAGCGACGCCCCTCAGCCCGGAGTCTCCAGCGACACCCCTCAGCCCGGAGTCTCCAGCGATGCTCCTCAGGCCGGGGCCTCCAGCGACGCCTCTCAGCGCGGGGCCTCCAGCGACGCCTCTCAGCGCGGGGCCTCCGGCGACGCCTCTCAGTCCGGGGCCTCCAGCGACGCCTCTCAGCCTGGGGCCTCCAGCGACGCCTCTCAGCCCGGGGCCTCCAGCGATGCCTCTCAGCCCAGAGTCTGGTGGAGGTCATTTTGCAGGGCTCTGGCAGTGCTCCTCCTTGCACAAAGGCGGAGGTAGCGGTCCTGCTGCTGGGATGTTGCCCTCCTACAGCCTCCTCCACATCTCCTGATGTACTGGCCTGTCTCCTGGTAGTGCCTCCATGCTCTGGACACTACGCTGACAGACACAGCAAACCTTCTTGCCACAGCTCGCATTGATGTGCCATCCTGGATGAGCTGCACTACCTGAGCCACTTGTGTGGGTTGTAGACTCCGTCTCATGCTACCACTAGAGTGAAAGCACCGCCAGCATTCAAAAGTGACCAAAACATCAGCCAGGAAGCATAGGAACTGAGAAGTGGTCTTTGGTCTCCACCTGCAGAACCACTCCTTTATTGGGAGTGTCTTGCTTATTGCCTATAATTTCCACCTGTTGTCTATTCCATTTGCACAACAGCATGTGAAATGTGTTGTCAATCAGTGTTGCTTCCTAAGTGGACAGTTTGATTTCACAGAAGTGTGATTGACTTGGAGTTACATTGTGTTGTTTAAGTGTTCCCTTTATTTTTTTGAGCAGTATATATTTCCTTGACACTCCCTACCAATGTAGCTGCGACCAATTAGTAAACAATATCTGACATCTCTATAGTGACTAACTAAAGGTGTTCTTTGTCATGCTCCTTCCATCTAGAGCTGATGGAATGTTCAGCAGGTATAAATGCAGTTCTTAGAGGAAGCAGTAGACTAGAAGGACATGGCAGAGAGAGATAAGAAGGTTTCACAGGTTTTCACACACATCTCAAGATAGCACTGTGGGTAACTACACAACTAACGAAATAGAAAATGTGCACTTGTATTTAATAAATAATAATTGTGTGGGAAATGTTTTAAAGTTAATACTCATCATCTCTTAGTACTTGGGTACAAACATTTTGGCCCTATTGCCTTTATTTTTAACGTGACAGTAGCTTAGCACTACAAGAGTGATTGTAGTAAACAAGATTAGGTTTATCCTTTTTAAGCCGTTTCAAAACATTTCACATTCAAGAATGGTTTGTTGATTGTTACGTCACATTTCACAATTCAATAAAGTGTATTTTCTTTCCCCCCTAGGGGTGATTGACCTAACAGGTACAATGCCTGACTTGTTTTTAAGAACTATTAAAAACATTATTAACAAACTTATTTCAAGTTTTACCTTTTGAAGTGAAATGAAATGACGTGGAAAAAAACGTTGATTCAACCAGTATGTGCCCAATGGGTAGTTATTGAGATAAATTCACATTCTTCCCCAGCTAAAATAAAACACACTGTTCAAAAAAATAAAGGGAACACTTAAACAACACATCCTAGATCTGAATGAAATAAATAATCTTATTAAATACTTTTTTCTTTACATAGTTGAATGTGCTGACAACAAAATCACACAAAAATAATCAATGGAAATCCAATTTATCAACCCATGGAGGTCTGGATTTGGAGTCACACTCAAAATTAAAGTGGAAAACCACACTACAGGCTGATCCAACTTTGATGTAATGTCCTTAAAACAAGTCAAAATGAGGCTCAGTAGTGTATGTGGCCTCCACGTGCCTGTATGACCTCCCTACAACGCCTGGGCATGCTCCTGATGAGGTGGCGGATGGTCTCCTGAGGGATCTCCTCCCAGACCTGGACTAAAGCATCCGCCAACTCCTGGACAGTCTGTGGTGCAACGTGGCGTTGGTGGATGGAGCGAGACATGATGTCCCAGATGTGCTCAATTGGATTCAGGTCTGGGGAACGGGCGGGCCAGTCCATAGCATCAATGCCTTCCTCTTGCAGGAACTGCTGACACACTCCAGCCACATGAGGTCTAGCATTGTCTTGCATGAGGAGGAACCCAGGGCCAACCGCACCAGCATATGGTCTCACAAGGGGTCTGAGGATCTCATCTCGGTACCTAATGACAGTCAGGCTACATCTGGCGAGCACATGGAGGGCTGTGTGGCCCCCCCAAAGAAATGCCACCCCACACCATGACTGACCCACCGCCAAACCGGTCATGCTGGAGGATGTTGCAGGCAGCAGAACGTTCTCCACGGCGTCTCCAGAGTCTGTCACGTCTGTCACATGTGCTCAGTGTGAACCTGCTTTCATCTGTGAAGAGCACAGGGCGCCAGTGGCGAATTTGCCAATCTTGGTGTTCTCTGGCAAATGCCAAACGTCCTGCACGGTGTTGGGCTGTAAGCACAACCCCCACCTGTGGACCTCGGACCCTCATACCACCCTCGTGGAGTCTGTTTCTGACCGTTTGAGCAGACACATGCACATTTGTGGCCTGCTGGAGGTTATTTTGCAGGGCTCTGGCAGTGCTCCTCCTGCTCCTCCTTGCACAAAGGCGGAGGTAGCGGTCCTGCTGCTGTGTTGTTGCCCTCCTACGGCCTCCTCCACGTCTCCTGATGTACTGGCCTGTCTCCTGGTAGCGCCTCCATGCTCTGGACACTACGCTGACAGACACAGCAAACCTTCTTGCCACAGCTCGCATTGATGTGCCATCCTGGATGAGCTGCACTACCTGAGCCACTTGTGTGGGTTGTAGACTCCGTCTCATGCTACCACTAGAGTGAAAGCACCGCCAGCTTACAAAAGTGACCAAAACATCAGCCAGGAAGCATAGGAACTGAGAAGTGGTCTGTGGTCACCCCCTGCAGAACCACTCCTTTATTGGGGGTGTCTTGCTTATTGCCTATAATTTCCACCTGTTGTCTATTCCATTTACACAACAGCATGTGAAATTTATTGTCAATCAGTGTTGCTTCCTAAGTGGACAGTTTGATTTCACAGAAGTGTGATTGACTTGGAGTTACATTGTGTTGTTTAAGTGTTCCCTTTATTTTTTTGAGCAGTATAGATAACTCAACCTACTTACACAAAAGCAATTGTGCTTTACATTGGCATTTTATTTTTTATCAATAAGGTCCTACATTACATATTTGTATTACTATCAAATCAAATCAAATGTTATTGGTCACATACACATGGTTAGCAGATGTTAATGCGAGTGTAGCGAAATGCTTGTGCTTCTAGTTCCGACCATGCAGTAATATCCAACAAGTAATCTAACAATATGTTAATTGAACTATCACATTTTATAGATAGGTAGTAACAAGTGCCTCCGGGTATTTCACTTAGTAATGTGTATATAAACTTTTATTTATTTTCTCACTTTGTAACTTCTGCTGATATTTATCTGGTTAATCTGCAAAAAATGAAATCATATTGTTTTCCTGTAGTAACATGTACAGGTTGCCAGTGATTTAATGAAGATGTGAGTATTGTAACAGATTAAGAAAACGTCGGACAATAATGGAGACAAAAATGTTGGAATCTCATGTGCACATCTAGAATTAAATTGAAATACATGTACTGAAACAAATATTCTACAATATAATACTGTAGGTATTTGAGCAAACCAATGAACTAACCATCCTGTTAATGACCAGATCCTCTTGTCTTTTTCAGCGTGTTGATGTTTGAAGGGAAGGAGTACCTCTTGGTGTAATAAAACAACTGAAGATTGGGAGACTGATTTTGAGTGATTTTCGTACACATTCATACAATTTTGGTACATTCTTTTAATTGTTCGGTTGTTAGATTGTATATTTTTTTAATCCCTATTTCAGATCATTCATTTGTTACAATTCAAAAGAACACAATGAGTATTTTTCAAATCAAATCAAATTTTATTTGTCACATACACATGGTTAGCAGATGTTAATGCGAGTGTAGCGAAATGCTTGTGCTTCTAGTTCCGACAATGCAGTAATATCCTACGAGTAATCTATCCTAACAATTTCACAACAATTACCTTATACACACACAAGTGTAAAGGAATGAATAAGAATATGTACATTAAAAAAATATATGAATGAGTGATGGTATAGAACGGCATAGGCAAGATGCAGTTGATGGTATAGAGTACAGTATATACATATGAGATGAGTAATGTAGGGTATGTAAACATATAAAAGTGGCATTGTTTAAAGTGACTAGTGATACATTACATCAAGATGGCAAGATGCAGTAGATGGTATAGAGTACAGTATATACATATGAGATGAGTAATGAAGGGTATGTAAATGTTATATGAAGTGGCATTGTTTGAAGTGGGTAGTGATACATTTATTAGATCCATTTTCCATTATCAAAGTGGCTGGAGTTGAGTCAGTATGTTGGCAGCAGCCACTCAATGTTAGTGATGGCTGTTTAACAGTCTGATGGCCTTGAGATAGAAGCTGTTTTTCAGTCTCTCGGTCCCTGCTTTCCTGCACCTGTACTGACCTCGCCTTCTGGATGATAGCGGGGTGAACAGGCAGTGGCTTGGGTGGTTGTTGTCCTTGATGATCTTTTTGGCCTTCCTGTGACATCGGGTGGTGTATGTGTCCTGGAGGGCAGGTAGTTTGCCCCCGGTGATGCGTTGTGCAGACCTCACTACCCTCTGGAGAGCCTTACGGTTTTGGGCGGAGCAGTTGCCGTACCAGGCGGTGATACAGCCAGACAGGATGCTCTCGATTGTGCATCTGTAAAGGTTTGTGAGTGTTTTTGGTGACAAGCCAAATTTCTTTAGCCTCCTGAGGTTGAAGAGGCGCTGCTGCGCCTTCTTCACCACGCTGTCTGTGTGGTTGGACCATTTAAGTTTGTCCATGATGTGTATGCTGAGGAACTTAAAACTTTCTACCCTCTCCACTACTGTCCCATCGATGTGGATAGGGGGGTGCTCCTTCTGCTGTTTCCTGAAGTCCACGATCATCTCCTTTGTTTTGTTGACATTGAGTGTGAGGTTATTTTCCTGACACCACACTCCGAGGGCCCTCACCTCCTCCCTGTAGGCCGTCTCGTCGTTGTTGGTAATCAAGCCTACCACTGTAGTGTTGTCTGCAAACTTGATGATTGAGTTGGAGGCGTGCATGGCCACGCAGTCATGGGTGAAGAGGGAGGACAGGAGAGGGCTGAGAATGCACCCTTGTGGACCCCAGTGTTGAGGATCAGCGGGGTGGAGATGTTGTTACCTACCCTCACCACCTGATGGCGGCCCATCAGGAAGTCCAGGAGCCAGTTGCACAGGGCGGGGTCGAGACCCAGGGTCTCGAGCTTGATGACGAGTTTGGAGGGTACTATGGTGTTAAATGCTGAGCTGTAGTCGATGAACAGCATTCTCACATAGGTATTCCTCTTGTCCAGATGGGTTAGGGCAGTGTGCAGTGTGATTGCGATTGCGTCGTCTGTGGACCTATTGGGGCGGTAAGCAAATTGGAGTGGGTCTAGGGTGTCAGGGAGGGTGGAAGTGATATGGTCCTTGACTCGTCTCTCAAAGCACTTCATTATGACGGAAGTTTAGCTCAGTTACCTTAGCTTTCTTGGGAACAGGAACAATGGTGGCCCTCTTGAAGCATGTGGGGACAGCAGACTGGGATAAAGATTGATTGAATATGTCCGTAAACACACCAGCCAGCTGGTCTGCGCATGCTCTGAGGACGTAGCTGGGGATGCAGTCTGGGCCTGCAGCCCTGTGAGGGTTGACACGTTTAAATGTTTTGCTCACATCGGCTGCAGTGAAGGAGAGCCCGCAGGTTTTGGTAGCGGGCCATGTCAGTGGCACTGTATTGTCCTCAAAGTGAGCAAAGAAGTTGTTTAGGCTGTCTGGGAGCAAGACATCCTAGTCCGCGACGGGGCTGGTTTTCCTTTTATAGTCCGTGATTGACTGTAGACCCTGCCACATACCGCTCGTGTCTGAGCCGTTGAATTGCGACTCTACTTTGTCTCTATACTGACGCTTAGCTTGTTTGATTGCCTTGCGGAGGGAATAGCTACACTGTTTGTATTTGGTCATGTTTCCGGTCACCTTGCCCTGATTAAAAGCAGTGGTTCGCGCTTTCAGTTTTGCGCGAATGCTGCCATCAATCCACAGTTTCTGGTTTGGGAATGTTTTAATAGACGCTGTGGGTACGACATCACCGATGCACTTGCTAATAAACCCGCTCACCGACTCAGCGTATTCGTCAATGTTGTTGTTCGCCACAATGCGGAACATATCCCAGTCCACGTGATCGAAGCAATCTTGAAGCGTGGAATCCGATTGGTCGGACAAGTGTTGAACAGACCTGAGCGTGGGAGCTTCCTGTTTTAGTTTCTGTCTATAGGCTGGAAGCAACAAAATTGAGTCGTGGTCAGCTTTTCCGAAAGGAGGGCGGGGGAGGGCCTTATATGCGTCGCGGAAGTTAGAATAGCAATGATCTAGGGTTTTGCCAGCCCTGGTAGCGCAATCGACATGCTGATAGAATTTAGGGAGCCTTGTTTTCAGATTAGCCTTGTTAAAATCCCCATCTACAATAAATGCAGCCTATGTGGATTCCAGTTTACATAGTGTCAAATGAAGTTCATTCAGGGCCATCGATGTGTCTGCTTGGGGGGGATATATGCGGCTGTGATTATAATCGAAGAGAATTCTCTAGGTAGATAATGCGGTCGGCATTTGATTGTGAGGAATTCTAAGTCGGGTGAAGAGAAGGACTTGAGTTCCTGTATGTTGTTATGATCACACCACGTCTCGTTAATCATAAGTCATACACCCCCGCCCTTTTTCTTAACAGAAATATGCTTGTTTCCTTATAGTATTTCCTTGATACTCCCTCCCAAAGTAGCCTAGACCAATTAGAAAACAATGTCTGACTTCTCTATAGTGACTGACTAAAGGTGTTCTTTGTCATGCTCCTTCCATCTAGAGCTGATGGAATGTTCAGCAGGTATAAATGCAGTTCTTAGAGGAAGCAGTAGACTAGAAGGACCTTGCAGAGACAGAGAGATAAGAAGCTTTCACAGGTTTTCACACACATCTCAAGATAGCACTGTGGGTAACTACATAACTAATTAAATTGAAAACTTGTATTCAATGTATGATACTAGTGTGGGAAATGTTATGAAGTTAATACTCATTATCTCTTGGTACTTGGGCACAAACATGTTGGCCCTTTTGCCTCTAAATTTAAATTCAATGATCTGACATTATTTTTAATAATTAGCTTAGCACTACAAGAGTGATTGTAGTAAACAAGAGTAGGTTCAACTTTTTAGATCTGTTTTATAACATTTCACATTCAAGAATGGTTTGTTGTTTGTTACGTCACAATTCAAAAGGTTATTTTCTTTTCCCTCCTAGAAAACACTGGTTGACCTGACAGGTAAAAGGACTTAGTTGTTTTGACAAACTACTATGAAAAACATTATTAACTACATTTTTTCAAGTTTTACCATTTAAAGTGAAATGGAGTGAGTGAAACTGACTGAAATTAAAGGTCTTAAGTATTGATGCCTCCCTTTTGCAGAATGTTCTCAATCCTGGTTGTCACAGTGTTCTTGGCTAGCTGCTTGGCAATGCGTGAGTAATAAAAATACAATTCTGAATGATAATGATAAAATAATAGCTTTTGTGCTTTCACCAACTTGTTTTTTCAGTTCGACTTAGGAGTTCTTCTTTGAGACAAAAGCTGATGGATTAAATCATTGCAGAATGTACTTTAGTTAATTCATCTGCACTTTATTCATAATGTGTAGATCTTTCAGAAATGTGTTGGTAAAATTAAAACGATGTATATAGAAATATGTATTATTAATATAGCAAATATAGTAAACATATTGCCCATGTTATTTTAGCCATCAAAGACCCGTACTCGTATTCCTCTGCGGTGGGTCAGGGAGGTGGGACCCCATTTGCTTCCTACGGTGAGGGACGCATCACAGCAGTCAGAGTGTGGGAGATCAACAACAACTACTACTACAACTACAACTACAACAGCAACGCCTACATCAGCGGGTGAGCAGAAACTGACACATGAACAGACAACACTGACTCAGTCCAACTACACTACCCAACACACACCACTGACTCAGTCCAACTACACTACCCAACAGAAACTCTTTCTTTCTTTCTTTCTTTCTGTATTTATTTATTTGTTGTGTTTATTACATATTCAGTACATGACCAAACAATAGTGTTATCGTATCTAACCCAGAGTACAATGTAAAATGTCATTCCTTGATATTCTCTGACGCTACATGCTCTCTCGGTCTGAATGTGCCTTATCAAAACACAACCAACGTGAAAAGCTTCCTCTGTTTTAGGTTCCAGCTGAGATACGGCTCCACCTGGTCCCCTGTGTTTGGTCGTGAAGGGGGTGAAAAGCAGGAGATGGAGCTGTTTAATGATGAGTCCATCGTCGAGGTGTCTGGGAAGTACAACCCAGCAGACTACATCTGCAAGCTGGTGTTAACCACCAACATGGGGCGCACTCTGTCAGCCGGCCTGCCCAACCAAGTCTCCTTCAACTTCTACCCAGCCAACATGGGCAATGAGCTGAGGCTGCTCAGTGGTCGCTTCAACGGTGCCGGGATCACCTCCATTGGAGCCCACTGGGGATTGGTGTACATGGAAGGGGCTGGAAACAGTACTCTGGAAACAGCACTGGAAACAGTAACTCCTACTTCTTGAAAAAAAAGTATGTCTTGCTCTTTGGGATGGTATCCCGGATACAGATTAAGCCTAGTCCTGGACTAGTTACTTTCAATGGAGATTCTCCATTCAACATGCTTTTTAGTCCAGGAGTAACTTAATCTGGGTCCAGAAAACTGACCCTATATGTTTGGACGGATGATTGACATAGACGCTCACAGAACTGTTTTTCATATCACTATCTGATGGGTGCTTCATGAGAATTTAAACTGAATGAATTTAAATGTTTTGAATACTTTGGAAGTATTTTTGAGGTGATTCCTCACTTGAAGCAGTACAAAAATACTTCTAAACATTCAAATTCAATCAGTTCAAATTCTCATGAAGCGCCCATCAGATAGGGATATTAAAACAGTCCTGTCAGCGTGGGTCACAGACCACATGCGTTTTTACACATCATTTGAGGTTATCACAATTTATCACAACAAATTAAAGAATCATATGGGAATTAAAGGATTAATTATATCTTTGATTAATTGAACAATCAATTATTATGGGGAGATAATTGCGTCTCAGGGTGCTTCACCTTCACTATTTTATACACGCTGTATTAGTTATTTGTTGTTCCTTTTCTGCTACATCTGCTTATGGACATTTTAATAAAAAGCATTAACCCTTAACAGTGAAAAGAAGGTTTTTACATCAAACAGTTTGCAATGATTTCTCTCCTCATATGAATACAATGCATATTCCCCTTAATTACACCTGAAGCCTATGTGGTTTATGAACGCCTTATGAACCTGTCTTCGATAAAAATCAATCAGGCTACTGTGAGGTCTACCTGTGTCGATTCTAAGCTTCCTGGAGCAACCGGAAGTTGTTAAATACACCCTAAAGGTGTTTTGATATAACTAACATACAGATTGTGAAAATCACTCAATTCAACCCTGTGTAAATCCGTAAATTCTTGACGTAAAGACTTAAAGCTCAGGATTCTGTGAAAGCCTACCCCAATGACAAAATGTGTCGATTCTAACCTTCCTGTGCCAACCGGAAGTGCCTTAAATTGGGGTCAGAGTAGCTTTTTTGAAGGGTTAAAAAAGTCACATCTTTCAAAATCTTCATATGTGTGACTAGGCAACCCTCATGAATTGTAAATTAGTCATTTATCCCATCAGATGACAAAGAAAAGCTCTCCCCCCCCCCCCCCCCCCCCCACACACACACACACACACACACACACGGACACACACACACACACGGACACACACACACACACACACACACACACACACACACACACACAGAGCAAGGATGGAGTGACAGTGTGCGGTGCTTAAAGACACAAAGAGCCTGCAATGGCATTAGCATTATCTCTAGGCTGTGCCGAGTTCAACGAGATGCCCCACTTGACCGTAGCTTGCTCGGTCTGAGCGCATCGACCTTAAATAAAAGTAGGCCCAAAATGAAGCCTGTCCCTAAATTTCAAGTGTTTTTGGGTGACAGCGAGAGAACAGTTCGGGTTACAAGCACAATTCCACCTCTGGAACGTTCCTGAGGTCCTCCCGATCTGTGCAAGCCTAACGGTGACCGTGTGGCATTAACCCTTAACAGTGATAAGAAGGTGTTTACATCAAACAGTTTGCAATGACTTCTCTCCTCATAGGAATACATTGCCTATTCCCCTTAATTCAACCTGAAGCCTATGTGGGTTATGAATGCTTTATGAACCTGTCTTCGATAACAATCCATCAGGCTACTGTGAGGTCTACCTGTGTCGATTCTAAGCTTCCTAGAGCAACCGGAACTTGTTAAAAACACCCTAGAGGTGTTTATATATATCCAGCCTGCAGATTGTGAAAATCACTCAATTCAACCCTGTGTAAATCCGTCAATTCTTGATGTAAGGACTTAAAACTCAGGATTCTGTGAAAGCCTACCCAAATGACAACGTGTGTCCATTCTAAGCTTTCTACAACAACCGGAAGTTGTTAAAAACACCCTAAAGTTGTATTGATTTAACCAACCAACTGATTGTGAAAATCACTGAATTCAACCCAAGTGTAAATCAGTCAATTCTTGACGTAAAGACTTAAAACTCAGGATTCTGTGAAAGCCTACCCCATTGACAACATGTGTCGATTCTAAGCTTCCTGTGCCAACCGGAAGTGCCTTAAATTGGTGTCAGAGTAGCTGTTTTGAAGGGTTAAAAAAGTCACATCTTTCCAAAACTTCATATGTGTGACTAGGCAACCCTCATGAACTGTAAATCAGTCATTTATCCCATCAGCCTGGCCCTAAATTTCAAGTGCTTTTGGGTGACAGCGACGGAACCGTTAGCGTTAGAAGCACAATTCAACCTCAGGAATGTTCCTGAGGTCCTCCCGATTTGCGCAAGGCTAACCTATTCCCCTTAATTCAACCTGAAGCCTATGTGTTTTATGAATGCCTTATGAACCTGTCTTCGATGACATACCATCAGGCCACTATGAGGTCTACCTGTGTCAATTCTAAGCTTCCTGGAGCAACCTGAAGTGGTTAAAAACACCCTAAAGATGTTTTTCTATAACCAGCCTGCAGATTGTGAAAATCACTGCATTCAACCATATGTAGATCAGTCAATTCTTAACGTAAAGACTTTAAACTCAGGAATGCTATAGTGTGGCACTGAGGTAATGTGTTTTTCTCTTTGATTAAATGAACGCTATAGTGTGGTACTGAGATAATGTGTTTTCCTCTTTGATTCAATGAATGCTATAGTGTGGTACTGAGATAATGTGTTTTCCTCTTTGATTCAATGAATGCTATAGTGTGGTACTGAGGTAATGTGTTTTCCTCTTGATTAAATAAATTAACGCTATAGTGTGGCACTGAGGTAATGTGTTTTCTTCTTGATTAAATGAACGCTATAGTGTGGCACTGAGGTAATGTGTTTTCTTCTTTGATTAAATTAACGCTATAGTGTGGTACTGAGGTAATGTGTTTTCCTCTTTGATTAAATGAATGCTATAGTGTGGTACTGAGGTAATGTGTTTTCCTCTTTGATTAAATGAATGCTATAGTGTGGAACTGAGGTAATGTGTTTTTCTCTTTGATTCAATGAATGCTATAGTGTGGTACTGAGGTAATGTGTTTTCCTCTTGATTAAATAAATGAACGCTATAGTGTGGCACTGAGGTAATGAGTTTTCCTCTTGATTAAATGAACGCTATAGTGTGGCACTGAGGTAATGTGTTTTCCTCTTTGATTGATTAAATGAATGCTATAGTGTGGTACTGAGGTAATGTGTTTTTCCTCTTTGATTGATTAAATGAATGCTATAGTGTGGTACTGAGGTAATGTGTTTTCCTCTTTGATTGAGTAACTGAACGCTATAGTGTGGAACTGAGGTAATGTGTTTTCCTCTTTGATTAAATGAATGCTATAGTGTGGTACTGAGGTAATGTGTTTTTCTCTTTGATTGATTAAATGAATGCTATAGTGTGGTACTGAGGTAATGTGTTTTCCTCTTTGATTGATTAAATGAATGCTATAGTGTGGTACTGAGGTAATGTGTTTTCCTCTTTGATTGAGTAACTGAACGCTATAGTGTGGAACTGAGGTAATGTGTTTTCCTCTTTGATTAAAGGAATGCTATAGTGTGGTACTGAGGTAATGTGTTTTTCTCTTTGATTAAATGAACGCTATAGTGTGGTACTGAGGTAATGTGTTTTCCTCTTGATTAAATAAATGAACGCTATAGTGTGGCACTGAGGTAATGTGTTTTTCTCTTTGATTAAATGAACGCTATAGTGTGGTACTGAGGTAATGTGTTTTCCTCTTGATTAAATGAACGCTATAGTGTGGCACTGAGGTAATGTGTTTTCCTCTTTGATTGATTAAATTAACGCTATAGTGTGGTACTGAGGTTATATATTTTCCTCATGTGAGAGTTTCTAACATAGGTTAAACTGAACATTTGTTTGCGTTTGGCACCAATTTGTTCCACAATGGTTTGGAAGAATGTTTATGATATATGAACATAACATAACATAAATGCTAATGAATAAGATGGCAAGTGTTGTAGATAGCCGTCGTTTAATTGTTTAGTCAAAAGCCATAAACATTGACATATGATAGCTCATGGCCACATGCTAAAGGACCTCTATGTAAACTCCAGATTTCCCATAATATGTTCCAAGATAATACAATCTTAGAGGGGTTGATTGTGTGAAAGTATTCTGTATGCTGCATACATTGCCAACCAACAAAATGACACATAAAGACTTTCCTCAAAATTCATTCTGGTTATCGTGTGTCGATTACAACTACTCAGGGCTGGATTACCTAATGGGCACGCAGGGCAAGTGCCCTGGGGCCCCCGACCCACTAGAGGCAATGGCAAAGTCTGTAGAATTGCAGGAAATTCAATTTAAAACGGCAACATTTTCTCTCAGCTTCATGGCAAAATGTGAAGACTAGCATGAGATGAGCTAGAAAACATGACATCTTTCTCTCCACCCCAGGGAAAAATGTGTAGAATAGAATTATAAAACTGCACATTTTACTCTCTGCCCCATGGCAAAATGTGTTGAAATGCAGGACGTTAGTTGTTTTCCCAAAATTAATAATAAAAAATGAAATACACTACCAATCAAAAGTTGACACACCTACTCATTCCAGGTTTTTGTTATTTTTATTATTTTCTACATTGTAGAATAATAGTGAAGACACAAAAACTATGAAATAACACATATGGAGTCATGTAGTAATCAAAAAGGTGTTCTTTTATATTTGAAATTCTTCAAAGTAGTCACCCTTTGACTTGATAACAGCTTTGCACACTCTTGGTGTCACGTTCGTCGTAGTGAATGGACCAAGGCGCAGCAGGTCGAGTGCTCATCTTAACTTTATTTGTGAACACTTAATAAACAAAACAAGAAACGAACAAACTAACAGTCTTGCAGGCTAAATACAGCAGTGCAAAGAACAACCTCCGACAATTCCCAAAACAAACATACTCCTAATTATAGGACCTTCATTCAGAGGCAACGATACACAGCTGCCTCCAATTGAAGGCCCCAATCCCAAATACCTAAACATAGAAATAAACACCCTAGACTCGACATAGAAATATACAATATAGAACTAAACCAAAACCCCGGAATACATAAATCAAACGCCCCTCTACATAAACACACACTCAAAACCATATAAAACAAATACCCCCTGCCACGTCCTGACCAAACTATAATAACAAATAACCCCTTTACTGGTCAGGACGTGACACTTGGCATTCTCTCAACCAGCTTCATGAAGTAGTCACATGGAATGCATTTCAATTAACAGGTGTGCCTTGTTAAAAGTACATTTGTGGAATTTCTTTCCTTAATGCATTTGAGCCAATCAGTTGTGTTGTGACAAGGTATGGTTGGTATACAGAAGATTGGGGCGGCAGGTAGCCTAGTGGTTAGAGCATTGGGCCATTAACCGAAAGGTTGCTACGGTAGATTGAATCCCCGAGCTGACAAGGTAAAAATCTGTCATTCTGCCCCTGAGCAAGGCAGTTAACCCACTGTTCCTAGGCTGTTTTTGTAAATAAGAATTGGTTCTTAACTGACTTGCCTTGTTAAATAAAGGTAAAAATTGTTGTGCCCTATTGGTAAAATACCAAGTCCATATTATGGCAAGAACAGCTCAAATAAGCAAAGAGAAATGGCAGTCCATCATTACTTTAAGACATGAAGGTCAGTCATTCCGGAAAATGTCAAGAACTTTGAATGTTTCTTCAAGTGCAGTCGCAAAAACCATCAAGCGCTATGATGAAACTGGCTCTCATGAGGACCGCCACAGGATAGGAAGACCCAGAGTTACCTCTGCTGCAGAGGATAAGTTCATTAGAGTTAACTGCACCTCAGAAATTGCAGCCCAAATGAATGCTTCACAGAGTTCAAGTAACAGACACATCTCACCATCAACTGTTCAGAGGAGAATGCGTGAATCAGACCTTCATGGTTGAATTGCTGCAAAGAAACCACTACTAAAGGACACCAATAAGAAGAAGAGACTTGCTTGGGCCAAGAAACAAGAGCAATGGACATCAGACCGGTGGAAATCTGTCCTTTGGTCTGATGAGTACAAATTTTATATTTTTGTTTCCAACCACTGTGTTTTTGTGAGAATCAGAGTAGGTGAACAGATGATCTCAGCATTTGTGGTTCCCACTGTGAAAAAGGGAGGAGGAGGAGGAGGAGTGATGGTGTGGGGGTGCTTTGCTGGTGACACTGTCTGTGATTTATTTAGAATTCAAAGCATTCTTAACCAGCATGGCTACCACAGCATTCTGCAGCGATATGCCATCCCATCTGGTTTGCGCTTAGTGGGACTATCATTTGTTTTTCAACAGGACAATGACCAAAAACACATCTCCAGGCTGTGTAAGGACTATTTGACGAAGACGAAGAGTGATGGAGTGCTGCATCAGATAACCTGGCCTCCAGAATCACCCGACCTCAACCCAATTGAGAATGCCAAGAGTGCAAAGCTATCATCAAGGCAAAGGGTGGTTACTTTGAAGAATCTCAAATCTCAAATATATTTTGATTTGTTTAACACGTTTTTGGTTACTGCAAGATTCCATATGTGTTGTTTCATAGTTTTGATGTCTTCACTATTATTCTACAATGTAAAAAATAGTAAAAATAAAGAAATACCCTTGAATGAGTAGGTGTGTCCAAACTTTTGACTGGTACTGTATATTTGGTAGGTGCCCCGGGGCCCATAATGTGGTAATCCGGCCCTGCAACTATTCCTCTGGGTTTCTTATGTCTAATGTAGTGTGTGATTATTTGAGGACTCTGGACATTGTAATAAGGAGACTGCCAGTTGACACGTTTTATCCTGCTCAACATGTGTACAGTGCACTAGACCTTCTCTTCCTTTCCTCTGCATTGACATTGGCATCTTAATGCACTCTGATCTTACAGATTAATTAACTCCTGAATGATTCCATTAGCCGACTATTCAATTGTCTTCGTGGGAAGCTGCTCAGACCACATAGCAGCAGAGATAAACAGTCTGACACTGCACTTTCAGTAAGTGTCATAGAGACCAGGCCTTTCCTCTGTGCAGAGGGAATCTTTCAGTAAGTGTCATAGAGGCCATGCCTTTCCTCTGTCTGTGCAGAGGGAATCTTTCTGTACGTGTCATAGAGACCAGGCCTTTCTTCTGTCTGTGCAGAGGAAATCTAGCCACAAAGTAGACATTCTCAAGTTGAAAATCATACTTAGGGTGATCTGTTATGTTAAATCAGGGATAAAGTGAGACATGAAATTCTAACTTTGCAATGTAAATATTTCATATACCATTATTGTGACTACCTAACTGTAATTTCCAAACTGTACATTTTTGAAAATACATAGTTTAAAAAGCTGTCCAAGGCTAAACTGATTCACATGAACTGAAAAGGCCATGGCTTAAAAGCCGGGGTAACAGGAAAACTCTAAACTTCAATGAATCACCGAATGACCCTGAGCTATCACAAAAAAAACAATATATTTTTAAAGCACATTTCTGGGAAAGACCTCTCCTCATTGTAATCATCATCAGGATAGGGAACTTCAGATGGATAATGTCATTAGCAGCTGAGCCCTGTCCACATGATGTATCTGTGGCAGAAAACATACAGATGCAGTCCCATGACTGATCTCTCCTGGTTGACTAAAAGGAAATGACTCAACTCAACAACCCTGAAAGATCCCTCCCTAAGTAGCTGACCAGGGGCCAAGGAAATCCTTAGACAGGACCATATCAATGCAGTCAATCCAAAATTGCTGAAGGGAATTAATACATATCCAATATTTTTCTTCCCTGGATATAATTTGGTTATTTATGGTTGGTTTCTTGGAAGTTGTGGGAACGTATGTTTTTGGTTACACATTGGTTGTGGGAACGAAGCCATACGTTTCCTGACCGGTAAAACAACATTTTCAAACGTTCTGAGAACAGAAGATTTTGTCTCCATTCTGGGAACTTTTATTTTGAAGTTGCAGAGAGGTTCTGGAAACAGATATTATAGGTTATTTTGAGTTTTTTTAATAACTTCCTTAAAACATTCACCATGTTTCAGTAAGACTTTTAATAACACTACTAGCTTATTTTGGGTTTACTTTTTTGAACTGCAAGCACAGATAGACCAGTTGGTTGTTTAGCAACAAAACCAATGCGTGCACAAATATGGGGTAAAACAGACAGGGTTGGCTTAGATTGTTGACAACATGTCAACTATATTTTGTCTTCAAATGTTTATTGAAAACATAAATACATTTTCACAATGAGCACAAATACATTGTTACAGTTGTTGGTTAACTAGCTATCGAATTTTAGCCATATAAGCATTGACATGAAATCAGTCAAAACACGACATGGTTTCAAGAACAAGATAAAACTAGCTAAAAATAGCCACCTACGATTGCCCACATGGCAGATTGTTTGTCATTGTTGCTTGCTATCTGATGGTTCAGAATCATAACAAAGTATCAAGAGTCAGGCGCAGGACATCGAGAATGAGTAATAAAGGTCTTTACTCAACAAAACAACAAAATATTCCACATAGGAATGCAAACTCAGCTCACAAACATACGCGACAGCTTAACACGGAACAAACACTCACAAAACCAATGGGGAAACCAGAGGGTTAAATAGGGAACACTAATTAAGAAATGGAAAACAGGTGTGTACAATGAAGACAAAACAAATGGAAAAAGAAAACGTGGATCGGTGGCAACTAGAAAACCGGTGACGACGACCGCTGAACGCCGCCCGAACAAGGAGAGGGACCAACTTTGGCGGAAGTCGTGACACAAAGCACATTTTCATGACGTTGTCAGACAACTTATCTATCAGACACTAATCCTATAAATGTGTTTGCATTAATCATCCAACACATTTCTTTTTTATTGTGACATGGCATCATCTTCTGTCGTCTATCCATGGAATTAGTTCACTGTGCCACCAGTATGGAGCTTGCGTGTCATGTTCTTTTACGCAGTCACAGTTGTTCATTTTGTCTATTCAAACAGACCCCATTTTAAAAGGAAACAAACACTCATTAAGATCAAACACTTAACAAGACAGAGGATAGAGTTTTGGTGATGCTGAGAATGGAACGATTTTTTGGAACGTTTTCTTAACGTTCTGAGAACGGGATGTATGTTTTTAAATAACATTTTTATAACATTCTCTGAACATTACAAAAGTTTTCTTGTGTTTTTTATGGAAAGTTTTCTTAACGTTCTTGGAACAATTTGAGAACATTACTTTAAATAGAACCAAGAGGAAACCTGTAGGAAACGTTATGCTGAAGTACTGAAATTCCCACAGAAGGAAGTTGTTTCTTAACGTTCTCTGAACTATGTGAGAACATGTTCAATGTTAAGCCAGTTGGAGAACATTCCTAGAAATTAAATGTGAGTGTGCAGAACACCCTGAGTCTGGCGAGAGAGGTAAATCCCTAAACATCCCTTCATACCTCTGTGTTTATGTGTCAGATTGAGAGATATGTGAAGGACAGTCTGAATGTGGAGATGGCTCAGCTACAGCAGAGTGCTGTCCACAACCACACAGCTGCCATCTTGGATCTAGGCACCAACCTCCTGACCCAGACTGCCCAGCACACACGGAAACTGACAGACGTAGAGATCCAGGTGCAGTATGAATCATATACAAATATCCCTCTCCAAAGAACATTCAAGTGCATGTTATGATATCAGTAACACTTACTATTTAATCATGTAGCCTACTCAGCAATTATCCTCATTTGATTGGATGAATAGGCCTATGAAGTACATTAAAATACATGGTGCCACTTTTAGCCTATATAGATGTCTATACACTTGACTGGGTGAATATGAATGATAGTAACAGCTTCCTGATGGACAGGTGTTGAATCAGACCTCCAGGCTGGAGATTCAGCTCCTGGAGAACTCTCTGTCCACCAACAAACTGGAGACCAAGCTCCTCCACCATTCTACAGAGATCAGCAAGCTACACGACAAGAACAGGTCAAATCAACATGAATGATTTTCTTCCCATGAACAATTCTGTCTTGATTTATTGGCTGACTGACTGATCAACTGATTTTCAAATCACTTGTATTGATCAGGCTCTTGGAGCAGAAGATGCAGGAGCTGGAGTCTGGGCACCATGAGGAGCTGGTCACCTTACAGGAGGAGAGGTCCAGCCTGCAGCAGATGGTAGCCAGACAGAACAGTGTGATCACAGAGCTACAGACCCATCTGGACCAGGCCACTGGCAACAACAGTATCCTGCTTAGCCAACAACAGCAGCTCACTGACACCGTCAACAGTCTGCTGAAGCTCTGCTCTATGGACAGAGGGTCTGGAGGTACTGGATGGATACTGGGGCCAATGTTTCCTGTTACAGAAAGTATAAATAAAATACTCTGGGGTATGAATATCATAGCATAGATAGTAATTATTTGCAGGAAGAAGGAGTTGAATTTAAAAACTCTAGGTAGGGTTAAATACAACAGAGGTACTGGAGGATATATTGTGCCAAATGTTCACAGGTTTAGACAAGATATTCTCTGGGCACAGATAAAGCCTATAACTGGACTAAGAAGGCTGGACTAACCCAGTGAGCACCGGCTGATGTCCATGGGCGTTGAGAATAGGTTGAAACTTGGTCCGGACCAGCCTTAATTTCAATGTCCACATGTTCTAAGTTCATAAGAAGATGCATTCCAGAACATAAGAACCTGTTCTAATAGGAGCTGACCCAGTCTGGGCTGTTAATTACATAAGAACCTATTCTAATAGGACCTGACCCAGTCTGGGCTGTTGATTACATAAGAACCTGTTCTAATAGGAACTAACCCAGTCTGGGCTGTTGATTACATAAGAACCTGTTCTAATAGGAATTGACCCATTCTGGGCTGTTGATTACAAAGGATTTTGGATGCATTCAAATTGGAGCCTAGCTGATAATGTGTTTGCTCTTATTTAATTATCTATTTAAACAGTGGTCCCAAACAGCAACCTTGCCTTTAAGCAGAGCGATTCATCTCATGAGGAGAGAAAGTATCGGGACTGCTCTGAAATCTTTCAAGCTGGCTTCAACAACAGTGGAGTATATACTATTCACATCAACACACAGGAGACCAAAAAGGTACGGAAAACTTGATATTATCTTCAATAAATATTAGAGGGGGAAAAGAGATGTAAATTCTATTAGCAGAATGTGTAATATAGAGGCATATATTAGATGATATACGCAGGCCTGGCTTTACCTCTGCATGGAAACAGCAAAAACAGACATGAAAAAATAAAAGGCTGCACTTTTTTTGACTGTAACCTACTTTAGTTAACTTGCAAGTGAAGTGGCAGCAATTAATATACGGTACTCTAAAGCAGCTTGCCAAAAGATTCAACAACAATATCCCAGGAACATGTCAGGTATTGGCTGGCTGGCTGGCTGGGTGATATGCTGGAGCTGGAAATACTCTTGGCTGGCCTCTTCAGCACAGCTACACAGCAGATGTCCTCCTCCTCAGTAGTGTCCTGCCAAGCCGCAGATGGCTGACTGGCAACAGTGTGTTGCTGTCCATTATCAGCTGTGCTACTTAATGTGACACAGAGTCACTGTACAGGAGCCAAACACCTGGTCACCATAGCAGCCAAGCCACATTAATGATCAGCCTGACACTTTGATGGGTCAGATATATGACCACACAGAGGACCACAGATAAATAGAGACGTTATAATTGATGAACACCAGTGTTCAGGTCAAGTTCAATTGTGATATGTAGTAATTTATTTCATGATCTGTGTCATTCATAGTCGTGTAATAGATGAATTAATTGAACAATGTTTGTTAAATACGTTAAGATCATAGAAAATGTGGTTTCCGTGCTGTGAGGCCTGATATGTTGAACTAATCAACCCTCTCAAAGTGACTGTTGTACTGTATCTATGATGGTCTAACATAGACACAGTATTCAACATAGACACAGTATTCAACATAGACATAGTATACAAGACCACTGACTAAGAATAGGGCCTCTCTCTTCCGTGAATTATCCATCACCTGGTTCTTGGCAAGACCTCAAAGATGTCTGACTCATAAACCACAGTTGGAGCTGCTGCTGCTTGACATGCAGTACAGTAGATAGGGACAAACAATGCAGGAGGGAGTGCAAAGGGTTCACAAGGAAGTACACATACAGCTTGAGACAAACGAGGAAACCGACAATGTCCTCATAAACCAGGATTTTCTTTATAAAAGCAACAGGTGTGATTGGTTTTAATATAGCGTACGAGAATTTCAAAGACACTTATTTGGAAGGGTACATATTCTTTGTAGTAGATTAGAAGAACAGTGTGGCGGTGAATTTATGTCCTCAAACGTTCACACAGTGAGAACAAGGGGAGGTACATTTTTGCCTTAAGTAACAATCTGTCTCATGTAACCATTTGAAACGAAACATATAATATTAAATGGAGTGTCTTGGATTTATGTACAGAATAATATGAAATGCTCTGAGACCAGGTTGCAAGGGGCGGTACATATTATTTTGATTAGAAGAACAGCGTGGGTGGTGAATCTCTGTCCTCCAGCGTGCACACGGTGAGAACAAGAACAAAGCATTCTGCAGCAGCTAAAGGACACTAGCATTGTGCTTCTGCTTTATTTCCCTCTGTGTTTCCCTGGCGACTGTGTCAGGCTGTTCCTGAAGAGTCACAGTGGAACGGCAGGCAGACAGAGCAGCCTGGTCATCAACGGAGCAGACTTCAGTACCGAGGATATGGACAACGACAACTGCATCTGCAAATGTGCTCTCATGCTTACCGGGGGTATGTCTGAGGTTAAAGTCCACATTAACCCCCTAAACACATGCACTCTGTATGTACTCCTGTAGAACTGAAATGATTGGATAAGTAGAAGCTATAAGACAACAACAACCACCCACCCAGACTATGCTAGGTGAAGCATTTGTCATTTTGGTAAAACATTTTCAACCCATTGACCTCCCTGTCACCCTCACCCACTTTATCTCCGGTCTAGAAGAACTACAGAGCAGGCCAGAGCCAGTTAGTATGTATTCAGCATTGTTACTGACATATCAAAGCAGAGAATGGTATCTCAGCTGGTGAAGCCAGGTGGCAGCCCTCAGCATTTTACAGAATGATGGACACATGCCATGGCTGGTTTAGAAGTCCAGGGAACTGGCCAGCAGAATAAATCAAAATGACAGTGAAATTCCTATTAAGAATGAGAATCTACAATCTCATCAGGATTTAGATCCAGAATGTACATCAGAAAATACACAACAAACATACGTCTTTATCCTCTTATCAATGTCTAGACCAGCATTTCCCCCCCCCCCAAGTAGCTGGTCTAAACGTGTTGGGCTCACAGAGATTGTTGTAGACTATTTATGTTTTGTTAGTTGCCCTCATACTCCGCTCTCACCTGTAATGAAAGGTCAGAGGTCAGAATGGGGCAAAGCTATCCAAAGAGAGGAGTGCTGGAGTCTGCTCTAGTGTTGACATTTTTACATTTACATTTTAGTCATTTAGCAGACGCTCTTATCCAGAGCGACTTACAGTAGTGAGTGCATACATTTCATACATTTTTTTCTCTGTACTGGTCAAGTTCAATTGTTGACTACTTGGCGTTGCAACAAAGCTATCCAGAGATAATCAGAGGTTACAGGGAGGTCACACAGTGATGACTTTGATAGTTCTCTGATAGTGTAACATCAAGCCTAAAATCTATTTTCTTTGTTTCTCTCTGCCTTTCTCTCTATGCCTTCAGGTTGGTGGTTCGATGCCTGTGGACCATCGAACCTGAACGGGATGTACTACAGTCATGGTCAGAACATGGGTAAACTGAATGGGATCAGGTGGCACTACTTCAAAGGGTCTAGTTACTCTCTCCGTGCTACCACCATGATGATACGACCAGCAGACTTCTGAGAGGATCTTTTGGTGACTGTCGTTGGGTACGTTGTCCAGAGACATATTGGCATCATTAGCCATGTTTCCATCAAACAGTTTTTATGCGATAATGTACTGTCCTGTTGCATAAAAGAAAGTCACAACAGGTGTGACGGAAACACAAAATACAAGGTGGGATAATTGCTTGTACTTTGACTTGAGAAAAATTAGCAACATAATTTTGCTTTCTATGAGGAACTTGGATTCTGACTTTCTGGTGCTTACATGTCCTCTTGAAAGATATTGATTGTTTGAGACAGTATGCTTGAGCACCAGCTCTGCAATGAATCAAACTGTAGAAGTGGGTTACATGAAGAGGATATGAATGTAAGACTTGGTGCTTTTGAAAGACTTTCATTTGTCTCGCTTTCATTTCTCTTTTCATTTGACTCTCATTTGTCTCTCTTTTCATTAGTCTCTTTTCATTAGTCTCTTTCATGTATCTGTTGTGTATTGTTCTTCTATGGGTAAGGTATTCCTGTTAACACGTTGTGAATCAGTGTACTGCTCTCTTAGTCTGCACAGTGGGCAGAGATGCCTGATGGCCTAGACTGGATACACTTAAGAACACTGTTATGGATATTATTTGCCTATACAGTGGATTGCTGGTGTGTGTGTGGAGTGTACTGTGTTCTAAATCATTATGTTTAAGGCAAGGTGTCTAAGTGTGTCTCACCACACTTGAATATTTAATGGAATAGAGATAAATAATTGATGTCTTCACTTTCATGTAAGTTTTGTACTAATTTGCAACATCTATTGGGGCCTTTGTTGAACTTTGTGTCAATGACAAAAGTACTTTTTTTGTGCCATGAATTAAAAATATTCCCCCTAAAAGCAGTGCCAAGCATTTTTCTGCTCCATAAAGTAGTCCAACAAGCTAGACACTGCAGTGACTTCATGAACTTAGGTGATGTGAACTTCTGGCTCTGGGGTGGATTTTCCTATTGTTATGACGTTAAGGTCAGTGACAGACAGAGAGACATAACCATTCCATTCTATTCTGCAGGCTGCGTGTCAGGCAGGGAGGCTGTGGGTGGGAACCATTCTGAATGTCAGTATCGGCTACTCTTGCCAGATGGGACATTTTTGTCTCCACACACAGGTGTGTTTTAGAGATATGAAATATTTTATTTTTTAAATGGCACCTTTATTTAACCAGGTAGGCTAGTTGAGAACAAGTTCTCATTTACAACTGCGACCTGGCCAAGATAAAGCAAAGCAGTGCGACATAAACAACAACACAGAGTTACACATGGAATAAACAAGCATACAGTCAATAACACAATAGAAAAAAAGAAAGTCTATATACAGTGTGTGCCAATGGCGTGAGGAGGTAAGGCAATAAATAGCCCATAGTAGCAAGTAATTACAATTTAGCAAATGAACACTGGAGTGATGTACAGCTGCAGCGATCGGTTAGCTGCTTGGATAGCTGATGTTTAAAGTTAGTGAGGGAAATATAAGTCTCCAGCTTCAGTTATTTTTTCAATACATTCCAGTCATTGGCAGCGGAGAACTGGAAGGAAAGGCGGCCAAAGAAGGTGTTGGCTTTGGGGATGACCAGTGAGATATACCTGCTGGAGTGCTTGCTACGGGTGGGTGTTGTTATCGTGACCAGTGAGTTGAGATAAGGCGGAGCTTTACCTAGCAAAGACTTATATATGACCTGGAGCCAGTGGGTCTGGCGACGATTATATGTAGTGAGGGCCAGCCGATTAGAGCATACAGGTCGCAGTGGTGGGTGGTATATGGGGCTTTGGTGACAAAACAGATGGCACTGTGATAGACTGCATCCAGTTTGCTGAGCAGAGTGTTGGAGGCTATTTTGTAAATTACATCGCCGAAGTCGAGGATCGGTAGGATAGTCAGTTTTACTAGGCGGCGTGAGTGAACTAGGCTTTGCTGCGAAATAGGAAGCCGATTCTAGATTTAATTTAGGATTGGATATGTTTAATATGAGTCTGGAAGGAGAGTTTACAGTCTAGCCAGACACCTAGGTATTTGTAGTTGTCCACATATTCTAGGTCAGAACCGTCCAGAGTAGTGATGCTAGTCGGGTGGGCGGGTGCGGACAGCGAACGGTTGAAAAGCATGCATTTAGTTTTACTAGCGTTTAAGAGCAGTTGGAGGCCACGGAAGGAGTGTTGTATGGCATTGAAGCTCATTTGGAGGTTTGTTAACACAGTGTCCAAAGAAGGGCCAGATGTATACAGAATGGTGTCGTCTGCGTACAGGTGGATCAGGGAGTCGCCTGCAGCAGGAGCGACATCGTTGATTTATACAGAGAAAAGAGTCGGCCCGAGAATTGAACCCTGTGGTACCCCCATAGAGACTGCCATAGGTCCGGACAACAGGCCCTCTGATTTGACACACTGAACTCTGTCAGAGACGTAATTGGTGAACCAGGCGAGGCAGTCATTTGAGAAACCAAGGCTGTTGAGTCTGCCGATAAGAATAAAGAATAAGAAAGATAGATAAGAAAGCCTTGGCCAGGTCGATGAAGACGGCTGCACAGTACAATCTTTTATCGATGGCAGTTATGATATCGTTTAGTACCTTGAGCGTGGCTGAGGTGCACCCGTGACCAGCTCGGAAACCGGATTGCACAGCGGAGAAGGTACGGTGGGATTCGAAATGGTCGGTGATCTGTTTATTAACTTGGCTTTCGAAGACTTTAGAGAGACAGAGCAGGATGGATATAGATCTATAACAGTTTGGGTCTAGAGTGTCACCCCCTTTGAAGAGGGGGATGACCGCGGCAGCTTTCCAATCCTTAGGGATCTCGGACGAAACGAAAGAGAGGTTGAACAGACTGGTAATAGGGGTTGCAACAATGGCGGTGGATAATTTTAGAAAGAGAGGGTCCAAATTGTTTAGCCCAGCTGATTTGTACGGGTCCAGGTTTTGCAGTTCTTTCAGACCATCTGCTATCTGGATTTGGGTGAAGAAGAAGCTAGGGAGGCTTGGGCAAGTAGCTGCGGGGGTTGCGGAGCTGTTGGCCGGGGTTGGGGTAGCCAGGAGGAAAGCATTGCCAGCTGTAGAGAAATGCTTATTGAAATTCTCGATTATTGTGGATTTATCGGTGGTGACAGTGTTACCTAGCCTCAGTGCAGTGGGCAGCTGGGAGGAGGTGCTGTTGTTCTCCATGGACTTTACAGTGTCCCAAAACCTTTTGGAGTTAGAGCTACAGGATACACATTTCTGTTTGAAAAAGCTAGCCTTTGCTTTCCTGACTGACTGCGTGTATTGGTTCCTGACTTCCCTGAACAGTTGCATATCGGGGGGACTATTCGATGCTATTGCAGTCCGCCACAGGATGTTTTTGTGCTGGTCGAGGGCAGTCGGGTCTAGAGTGAACCAAGGGCTATATCTGTTCTTAGTTCTACATTTTTTTTAAATGGGCATGCTTATTTAAGTGAGGTGGTGAGGAAATTACTTTTAAAGAACGACCAGGCATCCACGACTGACGGGATGAGGTCAATATCCTTCCAGGATACCCGGGCAAGGTTGATTAGAAAGGCCTGCTCGCAGAAGTTTTGCCATTTATGAATGTGTTATTCAATGCATTTCTATGGGCTTTAGCAGCCAAAATCAGTATTTAATAATTTTTTTAATTTATTTTGGGGAATACCTAAAGGGGCCCTAAAATTCTAAATCAAATAGCTAAATGATCCATAGTATGACCACCTTAAAACAATTCCATATATCAGTTTACACCCCCCACCCATTGTCCTAGACTCTAAAGAAATAAACATTTTGGCCCTATTGCTTCTAAATTTAAATTCAATAATCGGACATCTATTTGGCAGTAGCTTAGTACTGATTATAGGACACAAGAGTTGGTTCAACTTTTTAAAGCTGTTTTATAACATTTCAAGTTCAAGAATGGTTGGTAGTTTGTAAAGTCACATTTCACAATTCAAATGTTTATTTTATTCCCCCCAGGAAACAGTGGTTGACCTGACAGGTAAAATGCCTTAGTTGTTTTTGTGAAATACTATAAATACCAGGTTAAAATAATTTCAAGTTTTACCATTTGAAGTGAAATGGATTGAGAGTTGAATTGAGTGAAATGAAAGGTCTTAAGTATTAATGAATAATGGGCTGCTGATGGTATTTTTTTCTCTGGCTTTGCTTGATCTTTTCGATATTAAATCAAATGTATTTGTCACATGCGCCGAATACAACAGGTGTAGACCCTACCGTGAAATGCTTACTTACAACAAAGCAGTTCAAGAAATAGTTAATAAAATATTTACTAAATAAACTAAAATAAAAAAATGGAATCAAGCAAAAAGTAACACAAATGTACATAACAATAACGAGGCTATATACAGGGGGTACCAGTACCAAGTCAATGTGTGGGGTTACAGGTAGTTCGAGGTAATTTGTAAAGTGACTATGCATAGATAATAAACAGCGAGTAGCAGCAATGTAAAAACAAATGGGGCCATACACACTACCCTCTGTAGCGCCTTACGATCAGATGCCGAGCAGTTGCCAGCTGTAGAATTTTTTGAGCATCTGGAGACCTATGCCAAATGTTTTAAGTCTCTTGAGGGGGAAAAAGTGTTGTCATGCCCTCTTCACAACTGTCTTGGTGTGTTTGGACTATGATGGTTTGTTGGTGATGTGGACGCCAAGGAACTTGAAAATCTCAACCCGCTCCACTTCAGTCCCATCAATGTTAATAAGGGCCTGTTCACCCTTATTTTCCTATAGTCCATGATCAGCTCCTTTGTCTTGCTCACATTGAGAGAGAGCTTGTTGTCCTGGCACCACACTGCCAGGTCTCTGACCTCCTCCCTATAGGCTGTCTCATCATTGTCGGTGATCAGGCCTACCACTGTTGTATCGTCAGCAAACTTAATGATGGTGTTGGAGTTGTGCTTGGCCATGCAGTCGTGAGTGAACAGGGAGTACAGGAGGGGACTAAGCATGCACCCCTGAAGGGCCCCAGTGTTGAGGATCCAATTGGGACAATTGTGCACCACCCTATGGGACTACCAATCATGGCTGGTTGTGATACAGCCTGGAATCAAACTAGGGTCTGAGATGCAGTGCCTTAGACCGCTGTGCCACTCAGGAACCCCAAATACAGTGCAGAGCCAGCCAGGAGCTGAAACTAGAGTCTTCTTGTTGCCTACCCTTACCACCTGGGGGCGGCCCGTCAGGAAGTCCAGGATCCAGTTGCAGAGGGAGGTGTTTAGTCCCAGTGTCCTTAGCTTAGTGATGAGCTTTGTGGACACTATGGTGTTGAACGCTGTAGTCAATGAACAGTAATCTCACATAGGTGTTCCTTTTGTCCAGGTGGGAAAGGGCAGTGTGGACTGTGATTGAGATTGCGTCATCTGTGGATCTGTTGGGGCGGAATGCGATTTGGAGTGGGTCTAGGGTTTCTGGCATGATGGTGTTGATGTGAGCCATGACCAGCCTTTCAAAGAACTTCATGGCTACCGACATGAGTGCTACGGGGTGGAATTCATTAACTTCTTCAGGCTATTGGGCAGTATTTGGAAGATTGGATGAATGAGGTGCCCAATGTAAACTGCCTGTTACTCAGGCCCAGAAGCTAGGATATGCATGTAATTGGTAGTATTGGATAGAAAACACTCTAAGGTTTCCAAAACTGTTAAAATAATGTCTGTGAGTATAACCGAACTAATATGGCAGGTGAAAACCCGAGGAAAATCTGTCCAGACATTTGTTTTTCTAATTTTCTCTTCTCACCTCTGATTACAATGGCTGGGAATGTGAATATAAAAGGAAGTCCTCCCAGATTGCAGTTCCTAGGGCTTTCACTAGATGTCAACAGTCTTTAGAAAGAGTTTCAGGCTTGTTTTTTGAAAAATTTGCTAGAATTTGTAGTTTTCTAAGCGGCTCCCATTTTGGCTGTAGTGTTTGTACTGCGTTCAGGTGAGTGCGCATACTTCGTTATTTATCTCCGGTAATGGTCTCTGGTATTCTCTGTCTTAAATGTTATTGTTTATTTACATAATAGGGTACCTGAGGATTGATTAGGAACGTTGTTTGACTTGTTTAGAAGAAGTTTATTGGTAACCTACGGGATTCATTTGTATGCATTTTGAACGAGGGAAACCGGTGGATTACTGAGTCTAGCACGCCAATGAAACTGACTTTTTTGGGATATAAAGAAGGACTTTATCGAACAAAAGGACCATTTGTTATATAGGTGGGACCCTTGTGATTGCAACCAGATGAAGATCTTCAAAAGGTAAGTGATTTATTTTATCGCTATTTCTGACTTTCGTGACACATCTGCTTGGTTGGAAAATGTATGTAATGCTTTTGTGTGCAGGGCGCTGTCCTCAGATAATCGCATGGGGTGCTTTCGCCGTAAAGCCTTTTTGAAATCTGACAAAGTGGCTGGATTAACAAGACGATAAACTTTTAAATGATGTATGACACTTGTATTTTCATGAATGTTTAATATTACGATTTCTGTCATTTGAATTTGTCGCTCTGCAATTTCACCGGATGTTGGCCAGATAAAATCCATTTTTAGCCTAACATGAAACATTTTGTTAACGGCTTGTGTCATGAATTCCGTCTCCTTCAACTTTCGACGAAACATTCGATGTAATTACTCACACTAAACTTACATTTATCTAGTCATGGTTGGTTTCATTGCAATCCTCTGTTTGTTAGTAACACAACCCGACTTCATGGTTCTTTTCGCGGGACGTATTGACCGAAAGGAACTGATTTGAACACACCAAACAATGACCTCATTGCACACCAATGATATGACCAGTGCTTCGTTGATTGACTGTATTTCGGCCCAATGACCACTGATTGTCTTAAAATCTAGCTTGGTAGATAGCCAATGAGCTGAGGTAAACGGCAATGTGTGATGGTTATATCCGGGAAGACTAGCCCTTGCTTGAAACTCGAGCGTAAAGACACTCATTCGCCATTGAAAATTTTACCTGAAGCAGCCACGCTGGTTACACATAGCAGTATTGTTTCGAGAGCATTTTCCGCAGTTTTATCTGAAGAATTATGGCAACTAAATCTGGGAAATCAAAGGCAAAGTCTAGGTATACAGATCTACACGATATTATCGACGAAATTGATAGAGAAAGTGAGACGGAATTACTACAAGATGAGTCAGATAGTGACAACAGTTTTGACTCGCAAACCGAGGAGATGTTTTTGTACGGAGAGGATGCAGTGTTGGACCGGTAGGTACTTCTCATGCCGTTGTTTGAAATTAATAATATCAAATATTATTCATTTGAGTTGTTTTTATTTTATTTGCCATATATAATAAGTAATGAAATGTGTAATGAAATGTGTAAAGTACATATGGCTCTACATTCTGTGTGTGTGTGTGTGTGTGTGTGTGTGTGTGTGTGTGTGTGTGTGTGTGTGTGTATGTATGTGATTGGGTACCCTCCTCTATATATAATCTGTGCCTGTGTTTCTGTATGTATGTATGTATGTATGTATATATTAGATATTTTTAACATGTATTTTATCTAAACATGGAATGGGGTAGAATGGAACAACACCTCACCATAGTGATTGGGTTCCCTCCTCTATATATAATCTGTGTCTGTGTGTCTGTGTGTCTGTATATATTAAAACATTTTAACATTTATTTTATCTAAACATGGAATGGGGTAGAATGGAACAACACCGCACCATAGTGATTTGGCTCCCTCTATATATAATCTGTGTCTGTGTCTGTCTTTATTTCACAGTCCCACCGATTCTGACTGGGAGCCCCCACTGCCAAGGTGCCCATCCCCCACTGAAGCTGGTTCATCCAGCCGGACCCCTGCTGTCTCCGGCTCCACACCTACCCCCGTCCGGCCAGGTGTGAAGTCAGTGAAGTCAGTGACAAAGAAGCGGAGGTGGGGAAGAGATAAACCTGCAAACAGAGAGGAAGAGGGTCATTGGCACTCTGTGCTGGAGGAGGATGTCGAGCCACTTCCTCCAACATTTAGACCGAAAAGGCCACCAGGACCTCAGCTGGACATGACCTCAAAGTACAGCCCAATTCAACTTTTTCAGCTGTTTTTCACCTCATCAGTTGTTGATTCCCTGGTGTTGAACACTAATAAGTATGGTGCTAAGAAGCAGGCAGGCAAGAAAGAGGGATGGAAGCTCATTTCCATGTCAGATCTGTTTTGCTACCTGTCAATGGTTATTTACATGGGTCTTGTGAAGCTGAAAACCCTGAAAGACTACTGGAAAACTGCTCCCCTCTATCAACTGCCTTTCCCCTCCACTGTCATGTCATGCAAAAGGTTTCTGACAATCTCACGGGCGCTTTATATCAGTGACCCAGAAGTTGATGAGGACATCGAGAAGAAGCGAGGCACACCAAGGTTTGATAGGTTTTATTTTGTGGAGCCTCTCTACCACAGTGTGGTTGAGGCCTGCAAGACCTATTTTCAGCCCGCCCAGAACCTTTCCATCGATGAGAGGATGGTAGCCTCAAAGGCCAGAATTGGCCTAAAACAATACATGCGTAACAAACCAACTAAATGGGGTTACAAACTGTTTGCTTTGGCTGATTCTGCATGTGCATACACGTGCAATTTTTTTGTTTATGAGGGGAAGAGCAGTTTTGCGACCGGTAAGGGACTCAGTTATGATTCCGTTATGGAGTTATTAGATTTTCAACTGCTGGGAAGGGCTTCAAACTTTTTGTGGACAACTTCTACACAAGCCCTACCCTGTTCACAGACTTGAGGAAGCTGGATGTGTGGGCTTGTGGCACCATTCGGACCAACAGAGTGGGCTTTCCGAAAACCAAGGTGAATGACATGCCTAAGCGGGCTGAGCGGGATACCATGAGATGGATTCGCCAAGATGGCCTGCTCTTTGTGAAGTGGATGGATACCAGAGAGGTGGTCATGTGCAACACCATCCACAAGTCCTTCAGTGGCGATCACGTCGTCAGGCGTGTGAAGGATGCAACTGGGGCATGGACCACCATACATGTCCCCATTCCTGCAGCTATAAAGGATTACAACAAGGGCGTGGGAGGTGTGGACCTGTCAGATGCGCTGATAGGTTACTACAATGTTCTCCACAAGACAATGAAATGGTACAATACATTTTTCTATCATTTCATCGACATTGCTGTGGTGAATGCCTTCATCCTCCAGAAGAAAATGGCTAAGAGCTGTGGACAGCCCCCCCATCTCACAGCTAGCCTTCAGAGAGCTGCTCATCCAGGAGCTTGCTTGCTACAGCAAGTCCACTGCATCACCTTCTGTCCCCTCTACCTCTGTCCCTTCTACTCCTTCAACCAGTGGTGTTCACCTGCCCAAATTCATCTCTGCAGGCCTGAATGTGCCTCAGGCCAAAAAGGGCACAGTAGGGAGGCGTCGGTGTGCACTTTGTCACAGGAAATGCCCCATCACCTGCACCACTTGTTCAGTAACCTTCTGCTTTACAGCAGAAAGAGACTGCTATGGGGCATGTCATCAGCAGCACAATATTGTGTAGAGGACTGAGGGTCTTCACAATATTGTACATTATACATTGAATGTGTGTAAATAGTTACCCTTGTTATTTAATTTTTTTAAAAAATTTCGTTATTTTTTAATTATTTGTATTTTTTTTGGGGGGTGGGGGGGTGTTAGAATAGCATTTTAGTATTTTGTATATAGTTATTTACATCAAAATGTATCACTGTACCAATTTGGCCACTTGGGTACATTTGGGCAACTTGTGTGGGACACCTGGGTGACTACATGCTCAATGTCATGTAGCGCACTCATTCCTGAAGATATCTGTCTGAAACTTTTCTCAAATACTTTTGCCCTCTCATGTTCTGTATCGAAATTATCCCCAGCATCATATCTGAATGTTTGGCTGTTCTTGTTCAGTTGAAAGATGATGCAACAACAATAAAAAACAGAAAACATATGTTTATTTCCTTGTATTTTCTTCTACCAGATCTATTGTGTTATATTATCCTACATTCAATTCACATTTCCACAAACTTCAGAGTGTTTCCTTCAAATGATACCAAGAATATGCATATCCTTGCTTCTGGGCCTGAGCTACAGACAGTTAGATTAAGGTATGTCTTCAGGCGGAAATTGAGAGAAGGGGGGTTTATCCCAAAGAAGTTAATGCCATTGGATGAATCCCGGAACATATTCCAGACTGTGCTAGCAAAACAGTCCTGTAGCGTAGCATCCGCGTCATCTGACCACTTCCGTATTGAGCAAGATACTGGTACTTCCTGCTTTAATTTTTGCTTTTAAGCAGGAATCAGTAGGATATAATTATGGTCAGATTTGCAAAATGTAGGGTGCGAGGGAGAGCTGTGTGTGGAGTAAAGGTGGTCTAGAATTTTTTCCTCTGGTTGCACATGTGACATGCTGGTAGAAATGAGGAAAAACAAATGTAAGTTTGCCTGCATTAAAGTCACTGGCCACTAGGAGCCCCGCTTCTGGATGAGCATTTTCTTGTTTGCTTATGGCCTTATACAGCTTGTTGAGTACTGTCTTAGTGCCAGCATCGGTTTGTGGTGGTAAATAGACAGCTACAAATAATATAGATGTGAACTCTCTTGGTAGATAGCGTGGTCTACAGCTTATGTCTATCACTGATAAGCTACCCAGGAATCAAATCAAATCAAAGTTTGTCACGTGTGCCGAATACAACAAGCGTAGACCTTACAGTGAAATACTTACTTACAGGGTCTAACCAACAGTGCAAAAAAGGTATTTGGTGAACAATAGGTAAGTAAATAAATAAAAACAACAGTAAAAAGACAGTGAAAATAACAGTTGCGAGGCTATATACAGTAGCGAGGCTACATACAGGCACCGGTTAGTCGGGCTGATTGAGGTACTATGTACATGTAGATATGGTTAAAGTGACTATGCATATATGTGAACTGAGAGTAGCAGTAGCGTAAAAGAGGGGTTGGCGGGTGATGGGACACAATGCAGATAGCCCGGTTAGCCAATGTGCGGGGGCACTGGTTGGTCGGCCCAATTGAGGTAGTATGTACATGAATGTATAGTTAAAGTGACTATGCATATATGATAAACAGAGAGTAGCAGCAGCGGAAAAGAGGGGTTGGGGGGGCACACAATGCAGATAGTCCGGGTAGCCATTTGATTACCTGTTCAGGAGTCTTATCGCTTGGGGGTAAAAACTGTTGAGAAGCCTTTTTGTCCTAGACTTGGCACTCTGGTACCGCTTGCCAGGCGGTAGTAGAGAGAACAGTCTATGACTGGAGTGGCTGGGGTCTTTGACAACTTTTAGGGCCTTCCTCTGACACCGCCTGGTGTAGCTTAGCCCCAGTGATGTACTGGGCTGTACGCACTACCCTCTGTAGTGCCTTGCGGCCGGAGGCCGAGCAATTGCCGTACCAGGCAGTGATGCAACCAGTCAGGATGCTCTTGATGTTGCAGCTGTAGAACCTTTTGAGGATCTAAGGACCCATGCCAAATCTTTTTCGTTTCCTGAGGGCTGAAAGGGCAGAAATATCCCATATTAATATATGTAGCCATTGAAATAAGATTAATGAAATCAATTACTTGCTAACATCAGATAAGATTAATGTATTAGACATTTCTGAGACTCACTTAGATAATTCATTTGATATTACAGCCATATCAATACAAGGATATAACATCTATAGAACAGACAGGAATGCTTATGGGGAGGAGTTGCTGTATAACAATATTCAGAGCATATCCCTGTAATGCTTAGAGAAGATCTTATGTCAAGTGTTATTGAAGTGTTGTGGTTGCAGGTTCACCTGGCACATCTGAAGCCTTTTATTTTGGGGTGTTGCTATAGGCCGCCAAGTGCTAACAGTCAGTATCTAAATAATATGTGTGAAATGTTTGATAGTGCATGTGATGTAAATAGAGAGGTCTTCTTTCTTGGGGACCTGAATATTGACTGGTTTTCATTAAGCTCAAGAGGTTGCTTCTCACTGTAACCAGTGCATGTAATCTGGTTCAGGTTATTAATCAACCTACTAGAGTGTTTACAAACACTACAGGATCATGATCATCCACATGTATTGATCACATTTTTACTAATACTGTAGAACTTTGTTCTAAAGATGTATCCGTACCCACTGGATGCAGTGATCACAATATAGTGGCTATATCCAGGAAAGCCAAAGTTCCAAAAGCTGGGCCTAAAATTGTGCATAAGAGATCCTACAAAAGACTTTGCTATGATTTATGTGGATGATGTTAAAAATATTTGTTGGTCTTATGTGATTAATAAGGAGCATCCAGATGCTGCACTTGATACATTCATGAAATTGCTTTTTACAATTATTGATAAAAATGCAACTTACTTTTAGAACTGTTAAGGCTCCATGGATTGATGAGGTATTGAAAAACGGTATAACTGAAAGAGATGGGGCAAAAGGAGTGGCTAATAAGTCTGGCTGCACATCTGACTGAGTGACTTACTGAAAATTGAGAAATTGTGTGACTAAACTAAAAAAAAAAAAAAAACTGTTTTATGAAGCCAAGATCAATGATATAAAGAATAAAGGAAAAAAACGTGAGTACTTTAAATGAAATGATCAGCAGAAAGACAAATTCAACTTGTTCTTTCATTAAATCAGATGGCTTATTCATCACAAAAGCATTTTAAATGGCAATAATTTTTATGATTATTTTATTGGCAAAGTGGGCAAACTTAGGCAGGAAATGTCAACAACTAACAGTGAGCCATCGTACTCATGTATAAAAAACAAATAATGAAAGAAAAGCATTGCAAGTTTGAATTTTGTCAAGTTAGTGTGGGAGAGGATGGAAAAGTACTGTTAATGTTAACTTAGATGGAAAGCTACTGAGGATGGAAGCTGACTCCATAGCCACTCCTATCTGTCATATCTTTAATCTGAGCCTAGTGGAAAGTCTTTCTCCTCAGACCTGGAGGGAAGCCAAAGACATTCCCCTACCCAAGAGTGGTAAAATGGTCTTTACTGGCTCTAACAGCAGACCTATCAGCTTGCTGCCAGCTCTTAGCAAACTTTGGAAAATATTGTGTTGAACAAATACAATGCTACTTCTCTCTAAACAAATTAACAACAGACTTCCAGCATGCTTATAGAGAAGGGCCCTCAACATGTACTGCACTGACACAAATTACTGATGATTTGTTGAAAGACATTGATAATAAGAATATTTTGGGTGCTGTACTGTTATATTTCAGTGCAGCCTTTGATATTATTGGCCATAACATGTTGTTGAAGAAATGTATGTGTTATGGCTTTTCAACCTGGATTCAGAGCTATCTAATAGAACTCAGCGGGTTTTCTTTAATGGAAGCTTCTCTAAAGTCAAACATGTAAATTGTGGTGTACCACAGAGCAGCTCTCTAGGCCCTCTACTCTTTTCTATTTTTACCAATGACCTGCCACTGGCATTAAACAAAGTATTTGGGTCTATGTATGCTGATGATTCAACCATATACGCATCAGCAACCACAGCTAATGAAGTTACTGAAACCCTTTTCAAAGAGTTGCAGTCTGTTTTGTAATGGGTGGCCAGTAATAACCTGGTCCTGAACATCTCTAAAACAAAGAGCATTTGGTACAAATCATTCCCTAAGTTCTAGACCTCAGCTGAATCTGGTAATGAACGGTGGGGCTGTTAAACAAGTTGAGGAGACTAAATTACTTGGTGTTACCTTAGATTGTAAACTGTCATGGTCAAAATATGTAGATTCAAGTTGTAAAGATGGGGAGAGGTCTGTCCATAATAAAGAGATGCTCTGCTTTTTTGACACCATACTCTACAAAGCAAGTCCTGCAGGCTCTAGTTTTATCTTATCTTGATTATTGTCAAGTCATATGGTCAAGTTTTGCAAGGACCTAGTTAAGCTGCAGCTGGTCCAGAACAAAGCGGCACATCTTGCTCTCCATTGTAATCAGAGGGCTAATATTAATAATATGCATGCCAGTCTCTCTTGGCTAAGAGTTGAGGATAGACTGCCCCTCGTCACTTCTTGTTTTTATAAGTCACTTCTTGTTTTTATAAGTCCCTTCTTGTTTTTATAAGAAACATTAATATCAGAACTCAGGATAAGACCCAGATGCAGACAGTTCGAATCACAGAAGTGTATTTACAAAACAGGGGTCAGGCAAACAACAGGTCAAGTAAATAGGAGACAGAGGGCTGTGAGACAGAGGTTTAATCCTTGATACATGAAAAGTGGGATGTAAATGGAGGGTGTGGGGCAACAGAAGATGAACAGCAGAGAGGCTAATAATCGTATAGTTGGAGAAAGGGACAATAAATCGGGGGGAATGTTTGTGGTGCTGTAAACAGAGGGGCAGATCCCGAGTGGACAGCCATACCCTCTGCCCGAGACGATAGCGGGGAGTCGGGGTCCGATGGTGGTCCGCCTGTCGTCGATATCTGGGGGTGGTCTTGAGAAGAGCAGACTGGGCTCTCTTCCAGGTATGGCTACGGGGCGGACGGACATTTGCGCCGAGGGTATGCTGACCACTTCCTCTTGCTCAGGGAAGAGCGGAGGCTGATAACCCATCGAACACTCGAAAGGCGAGAGACCAGTGGATGAGCAGGGGAGGGTGTTGTGGGCGTATTCCACCCAAACGAGTTGCTGATGGTCAAGGATGCACAGCCCCAGATGCACGGCCTCATGTCGCAAGAATCTGTACACAATTCCTGGAAGCTGAAAATGTCCCAGTTCTTCCATGGCCTGCATACTCATCAGACATGTCACCCACTGAGCATGTTTGGGATGCTCCAGATCAATGTGTACGACAGCGTGTTCCACTTCCTGCCACTATCCAGCAACTTCATTGATGAGGAGTGGGACAACAACCCACAGTCCACAATCAACAGCCTGATAAACTCTTTGCAAAGGAGATATCGCGCCGCATGAGGCAAATAGTTTTCTGATCCACGCCCCTACTTTTTTAAAGGTATCTGTTACCAACAGATGCATATCTGTATTCCCAGTCATGTGAAATCCATAGATTAGTCCCTAGTTTATCTATTTGAATTTACTGATTTCCAAATAAGAACTGTAACTCAGTAAAATCTTTGTAACTGTTGCATGATTCATTTTATAGTAAGTTAATAAAGGTGTTCTCTGTCATGCTCCTTCCGTCTATAGCTGATGGAATGTTCAGCAGGTATAAATGCAGTTCTAAGAGGAAGCAGTAGACTAGAAACCTGGCAGAGACAGAGAGATACGAGGCTTACTGTAATGGCTGTTGAAGGGAGTAGACCAAGGCGCAGCGTGGTTAGTGCTCATCATAATATTTTAATGGAGCACTTTAAACAAAACAAGAAACGAACGACAGCCAAAACAGTTCTGTCAGGTAACAACACTAAACAGAAATTAACCACCCACAAACCCCAAAGGAAAACAGGCTACCTAAGTATGGCTCGGAATCAGCGACAACGATGATTGAGAGCCATACCAGGCCAAAACAAAGAAATACAAAAACATTTAAAAAAGGACATAGAATGCCCACCCTAGTCACACCCTGGCCTAACCAAAATAGAGAATAAAAACCTCTCTATTGCCAGGGCGTGACACTTACATAGGTTTTCACACAGATCTCAAGATAGCACTGTGGGTAACTACACAACTAACAAAAAGTTCAAAAAGTGTATTTTCTTTTCCCAACTAGGGGTGGTTGACCTGACAGGTAAAATGCCTGACTTGTTTTTGTGAACTACAATGAAAAACATTATTAACAAACTTATTTCAAGTTTTACCATTTGAAGAGAAATAGAGTGAAAGTGAAATTGAGTGAAATGTAAGGTCATATGTAATGATGCCTATCTTTTGCAGAATGTTCTCAATCCTGTTTGTCACCACAGGAGGTTGGTATAATGTTACCATCTCTGATGTCTCTCTGGAAGGCAACTTGTGCCCTAATTTTGTCCACCTTGCCGTCTAGAGACTGAAGATTGACGTGAGTAAGACATTTAAATGTGTTAACCCTCGCAAGGCTGTTGGCCCAGACGGCACCCTAGCCGCATCTTCAGAGCATGCGCAGACCAGTTGGCTGCTGTGTTTACGGACATATTCAATTGCTCCCTTTCCCAGTCTGCTGTCCCCACATTCTTCAAGATGGCCACCATTGTTCCTGTACCAAAGAAGGCAAAGACAACTGAACTAAATGACTATCGCCCCATAGCGCTCACTTCTGTCATCATGAAGTGCTTTGAGAGACCAGTCAAGGATCATATCACCGCCACCTTACCTGCCACCCTAGACCCACTTCAGTTTGCATACCATCCCAACAGGTCCACAGACGATGCAATCGCAATCACACTGCACACTGTCCTATCCCATCTGGACAAGAGGAAAACCTATGTTAGGGCACTCGGAGTGTGGTGTCAGGAAAACAACCTCTCACTCAACGTCAACAAAACAAAGGAGATGATCGTGGACTTCAGGAAAAAGTAGAGGGAGCACACCCCGATCTACATCGACGGGACAGTAGAGGAGAAGGTGGAAAGTTTTAAGTTCCTCGGCATACACATCATGGACAAACTGAAATGGTCCACCCACACAGACAGTGTGGTGAAGAACCTCAGGAGGCTGAAGAAATTTGGCTTGTCACCTAAAATCCTCACCAACTTTTACAGATGCACAATCGAGAGCAGCCTGTCGGGCTGTATCACCGCCTGGTACGATAACTGCACCACCCTCAACCGCAAGGCTCTCCAGAGGGTAGTGCGGTCTACACAACACATCACCGGGGGCAAACTACCTGCCCTCCAGGACACCTACAGCACCCGATGTCACAGGAAGGCCGAAAATATCACCAAGGACAACAACCACCCGGGCCACTGCCTGTTCACCCCGCTATTATCCAGAAGGCGTGGTCAGTACAGGTACATCAAAGCTGGGACAGAGAGACTGAAAAACAGCTTCTATCTCAAGGCCATCTGACTGTTAAACAGCCATCACTAACATAGAGAGGCTGCTGCCAAAATACAGACCCAAATCACTGGCCAAATTTTTGGTCCATTGAAGTAACATCAAATTGATACAGTGTAGACATTGTTAATGTTGTAAATGACTATTGTAGCTGGAAACGGCAGATTTTTTATGGAATATCTACATAGGTGTACAGAGGCCCATCAGCAGCAACCATTACTGCTGTGTTCCAATGGCACGTTGTGTTAGCTAATCGAAGTTAATCATTTTAAAAGGCTAATTGATCATTAGAAAACACTTTTGCAATTAATGTTAGCACAGCGAAAACCTTTTGTTCTGATTAAAGAAGCCATAAAACTGTCATTCTTTAGACTAGTTGAGTATCTGAAGCATCAGCATTTGTGAGTTGGATTACAGGCTCAAAATGGCTAGAAACAAAGGACTTTCTTCTGAAACTCATCAGTCTGTTCTTGTTCTGAGAAATGAAGGCTATTCAGGCGAGAAATGTCCAAGAAACTGAAGATCTTGTACAACGCTGTGTACTACTCCCTTCACAGAACAGCGTAAACTGTCTCTAACCAGAATAGAAAGAGCAGGAGGCCCCGGTGCACACAACTGAGCAAGAGGACAAGGACATTAGAGTGTCTAAATTGAGAGCTTTTTTGGTCGTTTTGCAGGGGGGTGTATTGCAGTATCACATTGCTCAGCTGTGTTCAACACTTCATTCCATAGGTCATCAAAAAATGACTCATCCCTGTAGTCATTCAAAGTTTGAACTAAGGCTTCAGCTAAATCAACAGCCTTTGACAGGTCAAGTGATGAAGACTGTAGCATATCTGATAGAAATTCTACTTCTCCAAACACTTTATGGAGTGTAACAAGGCACACAATGAATTGTAAATCTATCTTTGCAAGCAGACCTCGTGCCTCAACAGATTTGTCACCATTGTGTTCTTGGACTATGTCTTGCAGGACTCACTTAATGGCAGGTAATCTATCCATAATAGTATGTAGAGCCATATATCGACATGCCCAGCGAGTGTCACTTAGTCTCTGAAGCTCTCTAGGTGCACCTGGGTACATCTCTTTTTGTATGCTAAGCCATTTTTGATGCACATATGACCCAGATGTGAAGATGTAAAGTCTTTCTAGTAAGGAGAAGAACTGTCCTACCTCAGGGACAGCTTTGACTGTATCCACTAAAACTAAGTTTAGACAGTGTGCACTGCAGTGGATGTAAAAGGCATGATTTGCTTGTTCTTTAATGCGTGCCTGGACGCTTGAATGCTTGCCACTCATAACGGAAGCACCGACATATGCTTGGCCTACTAGGTTGTTTTTGTATTCAAGACCATGACTTTCTAATATGTGTATGATTTTGTCAGTAAGCCCTGCTGCATCTAGTCAATCAGCCGATTCAAAGTGGAGAAAGCTCTCATGGACAGCTCCTCTGAGATAGTACCTGAGTACTAGAGATATCTGCTCTTTTTTTCTACATCTTTTGTTTTTTCTGCCATTATGCTAAAGACCTCACTGTCTTTCACTTCTATCATTTTTGTTCAAACCATGTCTGCCAAACAACTCATTCTGAATCCCTTTGCTTGTATATTTTGCATTATGAATGGAAGTCAACCTTTTTTCACAGTTGTGTCATGCTTTGCTGTTGTTTCTAGGATTGCCATGAAGTTCCCTTTATTATCTGACTCTGCAGACTCATCGTGTCCTCTTTGTGCAATGTTTTGTGTGGCTGTAAGTAGTAGTACTTCTCCTATTGTTTTAATATAGTCCCGATTTTCTTGAACCCGTTTGTTGTGTTCCTTGTTTAGGGCATTTACCAGTGTTGCATTACTTTTTACAGCTTTCTGATAGTTTCTCCATGTAATCATTGCTTGTTTGTGCCGCTCAGACCTTGCATGAATTGCAAATCCCCCCTCTTTGTAAGTTGCCTTCTTCCAGTTGTTAAAACCCAATTGTAAATCAAATACAGTCTCTGAGACTTTGGGAGGGCTAAAATGCCTGCAGGCATAACAAAACACAGAGTCTGATTTTTTTTTTAAATAATCAAGCCAGGGGTGGATATGGTACCAGGCCACCTTGAAGCTCCTCCTCCGGTCCCCCATCAGAGTTCTTGGGTATATGTTCATCATTGGCTGCACCGGTGGTTCCTCCTGGGATTTGCTGATATCTGCCAAAGAAATAAATATATAATTAAAAGTATATATTTGGGTAATTTTAGATATACAATTGCCTTTCAGGCAACTTCTCAAATCCATCTGATATCTATATCACAAGCCCAATAGCATGTTAATTAAGAATTCATTTCAATCACAAACTGACTCATTTCTATACACCATATAAACTGTCGTGTCTTTGGCTATGCCGGATTAAGTGATATGACATTCTATAAAATAATTTCTCTGTAATTAATATTACCTGTTTGAGCTAATCATGTAAATGTAATTAACTAGAAAGTCAGGGCACCACAAAAGACTGTTTATGGAGCTGTTATCTTCCGAATAAACTCTGAAAGACCTAGTAATATTTTACATCAATAGCAGTCAATATTAATCGTCACCTTATTTCAGTCTCATCTGAAAGTTGTAAATTCTTGGTTAACAACTTGGCTAACAAGTTGAATCAGCAATAGAAAATTGGGTTTAATTATTTATTTACTAAATACCTAACTAATCACACAGAATTACATATACACAGAATGCAAATTATGTCATACAGAAAATGTCCCTGGTGGACGGAACCTGTATGATGGCTTGTTACACAAAGAGAGGGGGTTGGGCTTGAATGAAAGAGCGGGAAGACTGAGGAACAAAGGGAGAAGCTAAGCTTTCGTAAATACAGTATCTTATGCATTCTAAGTTACCGCCCATTTGGAAAAGGAAAAGGAAAATGCAATAAATATTTACTCTGAGCTGCGCTTCGGTAGGTTGGTCGTAGATGCTGGCCGTGTTGGCCAACAGAGATCTTCCTGTCCTCGGAAGAATGTCTCTGGTGGTAAATTGAATACGTTGTAGTATCTTCGTTGTGTGTTAGACTGGATACGTCGTCCGTCCTTTCCTAGCCCACGTTTACAGCTGCTGTTGCTAACTCAATGGCTAGGATGTCTCACTTCTTTAGTGAATAAGAGTTCAAAGTTCATACTGTTCACAACCAAAGCTCACGCTGAGGTTGGCTTAGTTCTATAGTTGACATGTTAGTCCTTTTTAACGTATGGACGTCGTCCTATCGTACTCGGAACAGGAGGTTACATTTTCGTCAAGGGCTTATATAGTGGAGGGAGAGAAGGGTGTGTTTCATAGTTTATAACCCATGTCTCTTCACAGGGGCGAGCCACTGATTGAGCAGGGCTCTAACCTTATGAAAACCCAATTCTCTCATTTGGAAGCTAAAATTACATTTAATCTTATCACAAATAGTGTGCCTGTGTGCCTTACGGAACTGTTTCATCGTTGGTTTATTTTGTTTGAGTGTTCTCTCTAAATAAAGAAAGAAGATGAGCACTCTACCCGCTGCGCCTTGGTCTGTCCCTTACGATGAGTGTGACAGAAGCACCCACCAAAAGAAGACCAAGCAGCGGGGTAAGGAGCAAAAGAGGAGGTATCTCGAGTCATGGACGTGGGAGGAGATCCTCAATGGAAAGGGTCCATGGAGCCAGGCTGGGGAGTACCAGCACCCGAAGGAGGAGCTGGAGGAAGCGAAGAGGGAACGACGGAGGTACGAGGTGTTGTATCCTCCTATTCAGGAGTTCAGAGGCAGCCCCCAATTTTTTTTGGGGGGGGGGGCATAAGGGGAGTGTTGCTAGGTCAGGGGGGAACCCTGACCTAACTTCCCGGGCTATACGGAGGGAGCCATGGAGGAAACCAGAGCCGGTCGAGGAGTTAAGAGCGGATGACGACGCTGGATTCTGGAGAAAGGGACTGGTGGAGAGCGCCCAACGAAGCAGACGCACAGAGGGAGGAGCTAGGCAGCATGGCGGTATGTGCACTATGTCGCCCATAAGCCCAGTTCGTCCTGTGCCAGCGCTTCGCCCTTGCCGGGCTAGAGTGAGCATTGAGCCAGGACGGGTTATGCTGGCTGTAAGTGTCAGACCTCCAGGGAGAATCCTGGGCCCAGGATATCCTACGCCTGCTCCAGGTATGGTGCTCCGCATTCCGCAGCACAGCCCAGTTCGTCCGGTGCCAGCGCTCCGCTCTTACCGGGCTATAGTCAGCATTGGGCCGGGACGGGTTGTGCCAGCCCTGAGCGCCAGACCTCCAGTGCGCCTCCAAGGCCTAGTACATCCTGTGCCTGCTCCACGCACTCTCCGTCCAGCGATGCTCCTCAGGCCGGAGCCTCCAGTGACGCTCCTCAGCCCGGAGCCTCCAGTGACGCTCCTCAGCCCAGAGCCTCCAGCTACGCTCCCCAGCCAGGAGCCTCCAGCGACGCTCCTCAGCCCAGAGCCTCCAGCGACGCCCCTCAGCCCGGAGCCTCCAGCGACGCCCCTCAGCCCGGAGTCTCCAGCGACACCCCTCAGCCCGGAGTCTCCAGCGATGCTCCTCAGGCCGGGGCCTCCAGCGACGCCTCTCAGCGCGGGGCCTCCAGCGACGCCTCTCAGCGCGGGGCCTCCGGCGACGCCTCTCAGTCCGGGGCCTCCAGCGACGCCTCTCAGCCTGGGGCCTCCAGCGACGCCTCTCAGCCCGGGGCCTCCAGCGATGCCTCTCAGCCCAGAGTCTGGTGGAGGTCATTTTGCAGGGCTCTGGCAGTGCTCCTCCTTGCACAAAGGCGGAGGTAGCGGTCCTGCTGCTGGGATGTTGCCCTCCTACAGCCTCCTCCACATCTCCTGATGTACTGGCCTGTCTCCTGGTAGTGCCTCCATGCTCTGGACACTACGCTGACAGACACAGCAAACCTTCTTGCCACAGCTCGCATTGATGTGCCATCCTGGATGAGCTGCACTACCTGAGCCACTTGTGTGGGTTGTAGACTCCGTCTCATGCTACCACTAGAGTGAAAGCACCGCCAGCATTCAAAAGTGACCAAAACATCAGCCAGGAAGCATAGGAACTGAGAAGTGGTCTTTGGTCTCCACCTGCAGAACCACTCCTTTATTGGGAGTGTCTTGCTTATTGCCTATAATTTCCACCTGTTGTCTATTCCATTTGCACAACAGCATGTGAAATGTGTTGTCAATCAGTGTTGCTTCCTAAGTGGACAGTTTGATTTCACAGAAGTGTGATTGACTTGGAGTTACATTGTGTTGTTTAAGTGTTCCCTTTATTTTTTTGAGCAGTATATATTTCCTTGACACTCCCTACCAATGTAGCTGCGACCAATTAGTAAACAATATCTGACATCTCTATAGTGACTAACTAAAGGTGTTCTTTGTCATGCTCCTTCCATCTAGAGCTGATGGAATGTTCAGCAGGTATAAATGCAGTTCTTAGAGGAAGCAGTAGACTAGAAGGACATGGCAGAGAGAGATAAGAAGGTTTCACAGGTTTTCACACACATCTCAAGATAGCACTGTGGGTAACTACACAACTAACGAAATAGAAAATGTGCACTTGTATTTAATAAATAATAATTGTGTGGGAAATGTTTTAAAGTTAATACTCATCATCTCTTAGTACTTGGGTACAAACATTTTGGCCCTATTGCCTTTATTTTTAACGTGACAGTAGCTTAGCACTACAAGAGTGATTGTAGTAAACAAGATTAGGTTTATCCTTTTTAAGCCGTTTCAAAACATTTCACATTCAAGAATGGTTTGTTGATTGTTACGTCACATTTCACAATTCAATAAAGTGTATTTTCTTTCCCCCCTAGGGGTGATTGACCTAACAGGTACAATGCCTGACTTGTTTTTAAGAACTATTAAAAACATTATTAACAAACTTATTTCAAGTTTTACCTTTTGAAGTGAAATGAAATGACGTGGAAAAAAACGTTGATTCAACCAGTATGTGCCCAATGGGTAGTTATTGAGATAAATTCACATTCTTCCCCAGCTAAAATAAAACACACTGTTCAAAAAAATAAAGGGAACACTTAAACAACACATCCTAGATCTGAATGAAATAAATAATCTTATTAAATACTTTTTTCTTTACATAGTTGAATGTGTTGACAACAAAATCACACAAAAATAATCAATGGAAATCCAATTTATCAACCCATGGAGGTCTGGATTTGGAGTCACACTCAAAATTAAAGTGGAAAACCACACTACAGGCTGATCCAACTTTGATGTAATGTCCTTAAAACAAGTCAAAATGAGGCTCAGTAGTGTATGTGGCCTCCACGTGCCTGTATGACCTCCCTACAACGCCTGGGCATGCTCCTGATGAGGTGGCGGATGGTCTCCTGAGGGATCTCCTCCCAGACCTGGACTAAAGCATCCGCCAACTCCTGGACAGTCTGTGGTGCAACGTGGCGTTGGTGGATGGAGCGAGACATGATGTCCCAGATGTGCTCAATTGGATTCAGGTCTGGGGAACGGGCGGGCCAGTCCATAGCATCAATGCCTTCCTCTTGCAGGAACTGCTGACACACTCCAGCCACATGAGGTCTAGCATTGTCTTGCATTAGGAGGAACCCAGGGCCAACCGCACCAGCATATGGTCTCACAAGGGGTCTGAGGATCTCATCTCGGTACCTAATGACAGTCAGGCTACATCTGGCGAGCACATGGAGGGCTGTGTGGCCCCCCCAAAGAAATGCCACCCCACACCATGACTGACCCACCGCCAAACCGGTCATGCTGGAGGATGTTGCAGGCAGCAGAACGTTCTCCACGGCGTCTCCAGAGTCTGTCACGTCTGTCACATGTGCTCAGTGTGAACCTGCTTTCATCTGTGAAGAGCACAGGGCGCCAGTGGCGAATTTGCCAATCTTGGTGTTCTCTGGCAAATGCCAAACGTCCTGCACGGTGTTGGGCTGTAAGCACAACCCCCACCTGTGGACCTCGGACCCTCATACCACCCTCGTGGAGTCTGTTTCTGACCGTTTGAGCAGACACATGCACATTTGTGGCCTGCTGGAGGTTATTTTGCAGGGCTCTGGCAGTGCTCCTCCTGCTCCTCCTTGCACAAAGGCGGAGGTAGCGGTCCTGCTGCTGTGTTGTTGCCCTCCTACGGCCTCCTCCACGTCTCCTGATGTACTGGCCTGTCTCCTGGTAGCGCCTCCATGCTCTGGACACTACGCTGACAGACACAGCAAACCTTCTTGCCACAGCTCGCATTGATGTGCCATCCTGGATGAGCTGCACTACCTGAGCCACTTGTGTGGGTTGTAGACTCCGTCTCATGCTACCACTAGAGTGAAAGCACCGCCAGCTTACAAAAGTGACCAAAACATCAGCCAGGAAGCATAGGAACTGAGAAGTGGTCTGTGGTCACCCCCTGCAGAACCACTCCTTTATTGGGGGTGTCTTGCTTATTGCCTATAATTTCCACCTGTTGTCTATTCCATTTACACAACAGCATGTGAAATTTATTGTCAATCAGTGTTGCTTCCTAAGTGGACAGTTTGATTTCACAGAAGTGTGATTGACTTGGAGTTACATTGTGTTGTTTAAGTGTTCCCTTTATTTTTTTGAGCAGTATAGATAACTCAACCTACTTACACAAAAGCAATTGTGCTTTACATTGGCATTTTATTTTTTATCAATAAGGTCCTACATTACATATTTGTATTACTATCAAATCAAATCAAATGTTATTGGTCACATACACATGGTTAGCAGATGTTAATGCGAGTGTAGCGAAATGCTTGTGCTTCTAGTTCCGACCATGCAGTAATATCCAACAAGTAATCTAACAATATGTTAATTGAACTATCACATTTTATAGATAGGTAGTAACAAGTGCCTCCGGGTATTTCACTTAGTAATGTGTATATAAACTTTTATTTATTTTCTCACTTTGTAACTTCTGCTGATATTTATCTGGTTAATCTGCAAAAAATGAAATCATATTGTTTTCCTGTAGTAACATGTACAGGTTGCCAGTGATTTAATGAAGATGTGAGTATTGTAACAGATTAAGAAAACGTCGGACAATAATGGAGACAAAAATGTTGGAATCTCATGTGCACATCTAGAATTAAATTGAAATACATGTACTGAAACAAATATTCTACAATAAAATACTGTAGGTATTTGAGCAAACCAATGAACTAACCATCCTGTTAATGACCAGATCCACTTGTCTTTTTCAGCGTGTTGATGTTTGAAGGGAAGGAGTACCTCTTGGTGTAATAAAACAACTGAAGATTGGGAGACTGATTTTGAGTGATTTTCGTACACATTCATACAATTTTGGTACATTCTTTTAATTGTTCGGTTGTTAGATTGTATATTTTTTTAATCCCTATTTCAGATCATTCATTTGTTACAATTCAAAAGAACACAATGAGTATTTTTCAAATCAAATCAAATTTTATTTGTCACATACACATGGTTAGCAGATGTTAATGCGAGTGTAGCGAAATGCTTGTGCTTCTAGTTCCGACAATGCAGTAATATCCTACGAGTAATCTATCCTAACAATTTCACAACAATTACCTTATACACACACAAGTGTAAAGGAATGAATAAGAATATGTACATTAAAAAAATATATGAATGAGTGATGGTATAGAACGGCATAGGCAAGATGCAGTTGATGGTATAGAGTACAGTATATACATATGAGATGAGTAATGTAGGGTATGTAAACATATAAAAGTGGCATTGTTTAAAGTGACTAGTGATACATTACATCAAGATGGCAAGATGCAGTAGATGGTATAGAGTACAGTATATACATATGAGATGAGTAATGAAGGGTATGTAAATGTTATATGAAGTGGCATTGTTTGAAGTGGGTAGTGATACATTTATTAGATCCATTTTCCATTATCAAAGTGGCTGGAGTTGAGTCAGTATGTTGGCAGCAGCCACTCAATGTTAGTGATGGCTGTTTAACAGTCTGATGGCCTTGAGATAGAAGCTGTTTTTCAGTCTCTCGGTCCCTGCTTTGCTGCACCTGTACTGACCTCGCCTTCTGGATGATAGCGGGGTGAACAGGCAGTGGCTTGGGTGGTTGTTGTCCTTGATGATCTTTTTGGCCTTCCTGTGACATCGGGTGGTGTATGTGTCCTGGAGGGCAGGTAGTTTGCCCCCGGTGATGCGTTGTGCAGACCTCACTACCCTCTGGAGAGCCTTACGGTTTTGGGCGGAGCAGTTGCCGTACCAGGCGGTGATACAGCCAGACAGGATGCTCTCGATTGTGCATCTGTAAAGGTTTGTGAGTGTTTTTGGTGACAAGCCAAATTTCTTTAGCCTCCTGAGGTTGAAGAGGCGCTGCTGCGCCTTCTTCACCACGCTGTCTGTGTGGTTGGACCATTTAAGTTTGTCCATGATGTGTATGCTGAGGAACTTAAAACTTTCTACCCTCTCCACTACTGTCCCATCGATGTGGATAGGGGGGTGCTCCTTCTGCTGTTTCCTGAAGTCCACGATCATCTCCTTTGTTTTGTTGACATTGAGTGTGAGGTTATTTTCCTGACACCACACTCCGAGGGCCCTCACCTCCTCCCTGTAGGCCGTCTCGTCGTTGTTGGTAATCAAGCCTACCACTGTAGTGTTGTCTGCAAACTTGATGATTGAGTTGGAGGCGTGCATCGCCACGCAGTCATGGGTGAAGAGGGAGGACAGGAGAGGGCTGAGAATGCACCCTTGTGGACCCCAGTGTTGAGGATCAGCGGGGTGGAGATGTTGTTACCTACCCTCACCACCTGATGGCGGCCCATCAGGAAGTCCAGGAGCCAGTTGCACAGGGCGGGGTCGAGACCCAGGGTCTCGAGCTTGATGACGAGTTTGGAGGGTACTATGGTGTTAAATGCTGAGCTGTAGTCGATGAACAGCATTCTCACATAGGTATTCCTCTTGTCCAGATGGGTTAGGGCAGTGTGCAGTGTGATTGCGATTGCGTCGTCTGTGGACCTATTGGGGCGGTAAGCAAATTGGAGTGGGTCTAGGGTGTCAGGGAGGGTGGAAGTGATATGGTCCTTGACTCGTCTCTCAAAGCACTTCATTATGACGTAAATTTAGCTCAGTTACCTTAGCTTTCTTGGGAACAGGAACAATGGTGGCCCTCTTGAAGCATGTGGGGACAGCAGACTGGGATAAGGATTGATTGAATATGTCCGTAAACACACCAGCCAGCTGGTCTGCGCATGCTCTGAGGACGTAGCTGGGGATGCAGTCTGGGCCTGCAGCCCTGTGAGGGTTGACACGTTTAAATGTTTTGCTCACATCGGCTGCAGTGAAGGAGAGCCCGCAGGTTTTGGTAGCGGGCCATGTCAGTGGCACTGTATTGTCCTCAAAGTGAGCAAAGAAGTTGTTTAGGCTGTCTGGGAGCAAGACATCCTAGTCCGCGACGGGGCTGGTTTTCCTTTTATAGTCCGTGATTGACTGTAGACCCTGCCACATACCGCTCGTGTCTGAGCCGTTGAATTGCGACTCTACTTTGTCTCTATACTGACGCTTAGCTTGTTTGATTGCCTTGCGGAGGGAATAGCTACACTGTTTGTATTTGGTCATGTTTCCGGTCACCTTGCCCTGATTAAAAGCAGTGGTTCGCGCTTTCAGTTTTGCGCGAATGCTGCCATCAATCCACAGTTTCTGGTTTGGGAATGTTTTAATAGACGCTGTGGGTACGACATCACCGATGCACTTGCTAATAAACCCGCTCACCGACTCAGCGTATTCGTCAATGTTGTTGTTCGCCACAATGCGGAACATATCCCAGTCCACGTGATCGAAGCAATCTTGAAGCGTGGAATCCGATTGGTCGGACAAGTGTTGAACAGACCTGAGCGTGGGAGCTTCCTGTTTTAGTTTCTGTCTATAGGCTGGAAGCAACAAAATTGAGTCGTGGTCAGCTTTTCCGAAAGGAGGGCGGGGGAGGGCCTTATATGCGTCGCGGAAGTTAGAATAGCAATGATCTAGGGTTTTGCCAGCCCTGGTAGCGCAATCGACATGCTGATAGAATTTAGGGAGCCTTGTTTTCAGATTAGCCTTGTTAAAATCCCCATCTACAATAAATGCAGCCTATGTGGATTCCAGTTTACATAGTGTCAAATGAAGTTCATTCAGGGCCATCGATGTGTCTGCTTGGGGGGGATATATGCGGCTGTGATTATAATCGAAGAGAATTCTCTAGGTAGATAATGCGGTCGGCATTTGATTGTGAGGAATTCTAAGTCGGGTGAAGAGAAGGACTTGAGTTCCTGTATGTTGTTATGATCACACCACGTCTCGTTAATCATAAGTCATACACCCCCGCCCTTTTTCTTAACAGAAATATGCTTGTTTCCTTATAGTATTTCCTTGATACTCCCTCCCAAAGTAGCCTAGACCAATTAGAAAACAATGTCTGACTTCTCTATAGTGACTGACTAAAGGTGTTCTTTGTCATGCTCCTTCCATCTAGAGCTGATGGAATGTTCAGCAGGTATAAATGCAGTTCTTAGAGGAAGCAGTAGACTAGAAGGACCTTGCAGAGACAGAGAGATAAGAAGCTTTCACAGGTTTTCACACACATCTCAAGATAGCACTGTGGGTAACTACATAACTAATTAAATTGAAAACTTGTATTCAATGTATGATACTAGTGTGGGAAATGTTATGAAGTTAATACTCATTATCTCTTGGTACTTGGGCACAAACATGTTGGCCCTTTTGCCTCTAAATTTAAATTCAATGATCTGACATTATTTTTAATAATTAGCTTAGCACTACAAGAGTGATTGTAGTAAACAAGAGTAGGTTCAACTTTTTAGATCTGTTTTATAACATTTCACATTCAAGAATGGTTTGTTGTTTGTTACGTCACAATTCAAAAGGTTATTTTCTTTTCCCTCCTAGAAAACACTGGTTGACCTGACAGGTAAAAGGACTTAGTTGTTTTGACAAACTACTATGAAAAACATTATTAACTACATTTTTTCAAGTTTTACCATTTAAAGTGAAATGGAGTGAGTGAAACTGACTGAAATTAAAGGTCTTAAGTATTGATGCCTCCCTTTTGCAGAATGTTCTCAATCCTGGTTGTCACAGTGTTCTTGGCTAGCTGCTTGGCAATGCGTGAGTAATAAAAATACAATTCTGAATGATAATGATAAAATAATAGCTTTTGTGCTTTCACCAACTTGTTTTTTCAGTTCGACTTAGGAGTTCTTCTTTGAGACAAAAGCTGATGGATTAAATCATTGCAGAATGTACTTTAGTTAATTCATCTGCACTTTATTCATAATGTGTAGATCTTTCAGAAATGTGTTGGTAAAATTAAAACGATGTATATAGAAATATGTATTATTAATATAGCAAATATAGTAAACATATTGCCCATGTTATTTTAGCCATCAAAGACCCGTACTCGTATTCCTCTGCGGTGGGTCAGGGAGGTGGGACCCCATTTGCTTCCTACGGTGAGGGACGCATCACAGCAGTCAGAGTGTGGGAGATCAACAACAACTACTACTACAACTACAACTACAACAGCAACGCCTACATCAGCGGGTGAGCAGAAACTGACACATGAACAGACAACACTGACTCAGTCCAACTACACTACCCAACACACACCACTGACTCAGTCCAACTACACTACCCAACAGAAACTCTTTCTTTCTTTCTTTCTTTCTGTATTTATTTATTTGTTGTGTTTATTACATATTCAGTACATGACCAAACAATAGTGTTATCGTATCTAACCCAGAGTACAATGTAAAATGTCATTCCTTGATATTCTCTGACGCTACATGCTCTCTCGGTCTGAATGTGCCTTATCAAAACACAACCAACGTGAAAAGCTTCCTCTGTTTTAGGTTCCAGCTGAGATACGGCTCCACCTGGTCCCCTGTGTTTGGTCGTGAAGGGGGTGAAAAGCAGGAGATGGAGCTGTTTAATGATGAGTCCATCGTCGAGGTGTCTGGGAAGTACAACCCAGCAGACTACATCTGCAAGCTGGTGTTAACCACCAACATGGGGCGCACTCTGTCAGCCGGCCTGCCCAACCAAGTCTCCTTCAACTTCTACCCAGCCAACATGGGCAATGAGCTGAGGCTGCTCAGTGGTCGCTTCAACGGTGCCGGGATCACATCCATTGGAGCCCACTGGGGATTGGTGTACATGGAAGGGGCTGGAAACAGTACTCTGGAAACAGCACTGGAAACAGTAACTCCTACTTCTTGAAAAAAAAGTATGTCTTGCTCTTTGGGATGGTATCCCGGATACAGATTAAGCCTAGTCCTGGACTAGTTACTTTCAATGGAGATTCTCCATTCAACATGCTTTTTAGTCCAGGAGTAACTTAATCTGGGTCCAGAAAACTGACCCTATATGTTTGGACGGATGATTGACATAGACGCTCACAGAACTGTTTTTCATATCACTATCTGATGGGTGCTTCATGAGAATTTAAACTGAATGAATTTAAATGTTTTGAATACTTTGGAAGTATTTTTGAGGTGATTCCTCACTTGAAGCAGTACAAAAATACTTCTAAACATTCAAATTCAATCAGTTCAAATTCTCATGAAGCGCCCATCATATAGGGATATTAAAACAGTCCTGTCAGCGTGGGTCACAGACCACATGCGTTTTTACACATCATTTGAGGTTATCACAATTTATCACAACAAATGAAAGAATCATATGGGAATTAAAGGATTAATTATATCTTTGATTAATTGAACAATCAATTATTATGGGGAGATAATTGCGTCTCAGGGTGCTTCACCTTCACTATTTTATACACGCTGTATTAGTTATTTGTTGTTCCTTTTCTGCTACATCTGCTTATGGACATTTTAATAAAAAGCATTAACCCTTAACAGTGAAAAGAAGGTTTTTACATCAAACAGTTTGCAATGATTTCTCTCCTCATATGAATACAATGCATATTCCCCTTAATTACACCTGAAGCCTATGTGGTTTATGAACGCCTTATGAACCTGTCTTCGATAAAAATCAATCAGGCTACTGTGAGGTCTACCTGTGTCGATTCTAAGCTTCCTGGAGCAACCAGAAGTTGTTAAATACACCCTAAAGGTGTTTTGATATAACTAACATACAGATTGTGAAAATCACTCAATTCAACCCTGTGTAAATCCGTAAATTCTTGACGTAAAGACTTAAAGCTCAGGATTCTGTGAAAGCCTACCCCAATGACAAAATGTGTCGATTCTAACCTTCCTGTGCCAACCGGAAGTGTCTTAAATTGGGGTCAGAGTAGCTTTTTTGAAGGGTTAAAAAAGTCACATCTTTCAAAATCTTCATATGTGTGACTAGGCAACCCTCATGAATTGTAAATTAGTCATTTATCCCATCAGATGACAAAGAAAAGCTCTCCCCCCCCCCCCACACACACACACACACACACACGGACACACACACACGGACACACACACACACACACACACACACACACACACACACACACACACACACACACACACACACACACACACACACACACAGAGCAAGGATGGAGTGACAGTGTGCGGTGCTTAAAGACACAAAGAGCCTGCAATGGCATTAGCATTATCTCTAGGCTGTGCCGAGTTCAACGAGATGCCCCACTTGACCGTAGCTTGCTCGGTCTGAGCGCATCGACCTTAAATAAAAGTAGGCCCAAAATGAAGCCTGTCCCTAAATTTCAAGTGTTTTTGGGTGACAGCGAGAGAACAGTTAGGGTTACAAGCACAATTCCACCTCTGGAACGTTCCTGAGGTCCTCCCGATCTGTGCAAGCCTAACGGTGACCGTGTGGCATTAACCCTTAACAGTGATAAGAAGGTGTTTACATCAAACAGTTTGCAATGACTTCTCTCCTCATAGGAATACATTGCCTATTCCCCTTAATTCAACCTGAAGCCTATGTGGGTTATGAATGCTTTATGAACCTGTCTTCGATAACAATCCATCAGGCTACTGTGAGGTCTACCTGTGTCGATTCTAAGCTTCCTAGAGCAACCGGAACTTGTTAAAAACACCCTAGAGGTGTTTATATATATCCAGCCTGCAGATTGTGAAAATCACTCAATTCAACCCTGTGTAAATCCGTCAATTCTTGATGTAAGGACTTAAAACTCAGGATTCTGTGAAAGCCTACCCAAATGACAACGTGTGTCCATTCTAAGCTTTCTACAACAACCGGAAGTTGTTAAAAACACCCTAAAGTTGTATTGATTTAACCAACCAACTGATTGTGAAAATCACTGAATTCAACCCAAGTGTAAATCAGTCAATTCTTGACGTAAAGACTTAAAACTCAGGATTCTGTGAAAGCCTACCCCATTGACAACATGTGTCGATTCTAAGCTTCCTGTGCCAACCGGAAGTGCCTTAAATTGGGGTCAGAGTAGCTGTTTTGAAGGGTTAAAAAAGTCACATCTTTCCAAAACTTCATATGTGTGACTAGGCAACCCTCATGAACTGTAAATCAGTCATTTATCCCATCAGCCTGGCCCTAAATTTCAAGTGCTTTTGGGTGACAGCGACGGAACCGTTAGCGTTAGAAGCACAATTCAACCTCAGGAATGTTCCTGAGGTCCTCCCGATTTGCGCAAGGCTAACCTATTCCCCTTAATTCAACCTGAAGCCTATGTGTTTTATGAATGCCTTATGAACCTGTCTTCGATGACATACCATCAGGCCACTATGAGGTCTACCTATGTCAATTCTAAGCTTCCTGGAGCAACCTGAAGTGGTTAAAAACACCCTAAAGATGTTTTTCTATAACCAGCCTGCAGATTGTGAAAATCACTGCATTCAACCATATGTAGATCAGTCAATTCTTAACGTAAAGACTTTAAACTCAGGATTCTGTAAGAACATACCCCAATCAGGATATTTTTTTACTTATAGCTTCCTGTGCCCACCAGAATTGCCTTAAATATGGGTCACAGTGGCTGTTTTGAAGGGTTAAAAAAGTCTGATAATTTAAAAACTTCTTATGTGTGACTAGGTAACCCTCATGAACTGTTAATCAGTCATTTATACCATCAGATTTGCAAAAAACTAACACACACACAGCTAGGACATAGTGACACAGTGTGGGGCTTAGAGACATACAGTGCCTGCAATAGTTACCTTTGTTCGAACGATCAAAGAACCGTCAGACCTAGAGCTCTGAAACTTTAGAAACCTGTTCTAGAGCTCAAGTAGATATTGCACGGTGAGTTATGTGGCTCTAGACGGTTCTCAGACCGAGAAACAGCCTCATACATTTGCAATATGTTGAATTCATTTTGACATCACGAAAATGGCAACATTTAGAAATATCCCAGAGTCGCAAGACTAGGTGCATTGAAACCGCTTCGGCCCATAGAGACGGACCCCAACGTTTCTGTCCGATAGCTCATTCAAGGACACCGTAGCAACGCCTGGAAAAAGTATATTTTCAGCAACAATTAAGGTCGTTGCTCGGGCACCGAATGACCTATCGAGCCGAAACTTGGGATTCGGGGTCGCCTCACATAGTCCAACACATACTGTCAGAGCTGGACTCACAGCTAGAACGTAACTATGTGTTTTACATTTTTATTATGGTTTAATCTGAAGGCGCTATGAATTATGGGCCTGCTCTGATATATGTGATAGTTGGCTTCTAAACAAGTTGGAAAAAGTGGGTTTGGTGTCAGATGGTATCAGTTTGGTGTCAGAATGATACCTAATTGACTGTTGGAGTCCCACTTCTCTCATGTCACCATCGAGTGATGGAGAGGAACCACTAGTTCATCGGGCCAGTCAATTTTGCATTTCTGCAGTATTTTTGAGCATGTCAAATTTGTGATGCTAAATGCCCATTGAAAAATATTGCAACAAATTGCAACATATTGTATATTTGCAAAATGATTCAATAGTGAAAAACATCACCAAATGGACATGATGAAAACATCACAACGAGCGATGGAGAGGAACCACAGTCACTGCCCGGCCATCCTGAGATCATCGGGCCAGTCAATTTTGCATTTCTGCAGAATTTTTGACCATGTCAAATTTGTGATGGTAAATGCCCATTGAAAAATATTGCACCAAATTGCAACATATTGTACATTTGCAATATGATTCAATAGTGAAAAACATCACCAAATGGACATGATGAAAACACCACAACAAGCGATGGAGAGGAACCACAGTCACTGCCCGGCCATCCTGAGTTCATCGGGCCAGTGAATTTTGCATTTCTGCAGTATTTTTGAGCATGTCAAATTCATGATGGTAATTCTCATTTTGGAAGTTTTTCAAAAAATCGTTAAAAAACATCAAAATCCCACTTCTCCCTCATCATACATGACAAATAGACCATCTAGGTTGATTAATGGCTTAACCTGTTATGGCTAGGGGGCAGTATTATCATGGCTGGATAAAAAACGTACCCGATTTAATCTGGTTACTACTTCTGCCCAGTAACTAGAATATGCATATAATTATTGGCTTTGGATAAGAAAACACTCCAAAGTTTCTAAAACGGTTTGAATGGTGTCTCTGAGTATAACAGAACTCAAATGGCAGGTCAAAACCTGAGAGATTCCTTTACAGGAAGTGGCCTGTCTGACCATTTCTTGAACTTCTTTGCCATCTCTATCTTTTACAAAGGATCTCTGCTCTAACGTGACAATTCCTACGTCTTCCATGGGCGCTCAGAGCCCGGGAAAAACCTGAATGTCGTCATCCCAGCCCCAGGCTGAAACACATTATCGCCTTTCTCAAGTGGCCGATCAAGGGACTGTGGGCTTAGGCGCGTGCCCTGGCCGCCCCCGTCTTTGTGATTTTTCCTCTGTTTGCCGAAAAGGAGATTCCCGGTCGGAATATTATTGCTTTTTTACGAGATAAATTGCATAAAAATTGATTTTAAACAGCGGTTGACATGCTTCGAAGTACGGTAATGGAATATTTAGATTTTTTTTGTCACGAATTGCGCCATGCGCGCGATCCTGATTTACCATTTCGGATAGTGTCTGGGACACACGAACAAAACGCCGCTATTCGGATATAACGATGGATTATTTTGAACCAAACCAACATTTGTTATTGAAGTAGCAGTCCTGGGAGTGCATTCTGATGAAGACAACAAAAGGTAATCAAACTTTTATAATAGTAAATCTGATTTTGGTGAAGGCTAAACTTGCCGGGTGTCTAAATAGCTAGCCCGTGATGCCTGGGCTATGTACTTAGAATATTTCAAAATGTGCTTTCACCAAAAAAGCTATTTTAAAATCGGACATATCGAGTGCATAGAGGAGTTCTGTATCTATAACTTCTTAAAATAATTGTTATGCTTTTTGTGAACGTTTATCGTGAGTTATTTAGTAAATTGTTAGCAAATTCCCCGGAAGTTTGCGGGGGGTATGCTAGTTCTGAACGTCACATGCTAATGTAAAAAAGCTGTTTTTTGATATAAATATGAACTTGATTGAACAAAACATGCATGTATTGTATAACATAATGTCCTAGGTGTGTCATCTGATGAAGATCATCAAAGGTTAGTGCTGCATTTAGCTGTCTTCTGGGTTTTTGTGACATTATATGCTAGCTTGAAAAATGGTTGTCTGATTATTTCTGGCTTGGTACTCTGCTGACATAATCTAATGTTTTGCTTTCGCTGTAAAGCCTTTTTGAAATCGGACAGTGTGGTTAGATAAAGGAGAGTCTTGTCTTTAAAATGCTGTGAAATAGTCATATGTTTGAAAAATTGAAGTTTTGGGATTTTTGAGGAGTTTGTAATTCGTGCCACGCTCTATCATTGGATATTGGCGAGGCGTTCCGCTAGCGGAACATCTAGATGTAAGTTAATAAAGGCCTGGAAGACTGAAGGAGCTTTATACAGGCCAAAAGATATTACGAGATACTCGTAAAAGCCTGTGGTCGTGGGAAAAGGCCGCTTTTACATTCTACAACTGCACGAATGCGCACCAGATTGTAGTCTCTCCTCAAGTTCACTTTGTGAAGTACTGCACACCATGCATTTGTTTGATAATGGTTGAGATGAGGGGTAAAGGATAGCTGAACTTAACAGTGGCTTTTTTCAGAGTTCAAAATTCAAAGCAGGAGCGCAGTCCCCCCATCTTTCTTTTTAACAAAAACAAAGCTCGAGCAGGCTGTTGACGTAGAGGGGCGGATAAAACCCTGCTGGAGGCTCTCCTGTACGTAGGTCTCCATGGCCTCGGTCTCTGCATAGGAGAGGGGATAGACGTGTCCTCCCGGGAGGGCTGCGTCAGACAGCAGATCAATGGCACAGTCCCCAGGGGCGATGAGGAGGCAGGCGTGTAGCCTGGGTCTTAGAGAAAACCCGATGCAGATCCTGGTATTCCTCTGGTAACTCCACTTGAGGTGTGTGGTCCAGACTTTCCACCGTAGTGGTGTTGACAGACACCACGAGACACCTTCCCTGACACTCCTGCAACCAACCCAGCAGTCTCCCCTCGGACCAGGAAATAACAGGGTTATGCCAGCTCAACCAGGGGAGACCTAACACAACGGGGTGCGTGGGGTTGTCTATAAACAAAAAGGTGATCTGTTCTAAATAAGTGTCATGGTTCAGCAGAGAAACGGGAACAGTGATGTGATGTACGAGCCCTGGCCCTATTGGACGATTATCCAGGGCTCGAACCGGAATGGGTGTCTAATCTAAAAGATTCCAGGCAGCTCCGGAAATCAGAGCTAACAATCAGAGCTAACGGGAGTGTGGGGCTAGGGTATTCAGGGAATTTAATGGGAAAACACTGTGGTTGAGCTGACAGAAAAGGAGGGGAGAACTTGCATCCCACCTGGGTTGGAGCAGGAGAATTCCCTAGCTTGTCACCTCCTCGCCTATTAGTGGATAGAGGGCAGGTTGGGGAGAAATTACCCCTTACTACACAATAGGAGCAGAGGCCCAGATTCCTCCTGCTCCTACGCTTTGCCTTAGGCAAACGTGCAGAGCCCACCTCCATCGGCTCCGGCCACAGAGCAGGTGTAGCCATGGGCTCCGGATTCCGTGCAGGTCTTTGGTCGGGACCGCAGGAGGTTGTCCAAATGAATCGCCATGCTGATGAGCTGGTCGAGTGACAGGTTGTCATCACGGCAACTCCACCTGTACCTCCTCCCGCAGTCCGCTGCTGAACACGGTGACCAGAGCCGACTCATTCCATCCGGTGGAGGCTGTGATATTCCAGAACTCCAGAGCGAACTTCGAGGCGGTCCTAGATCCCTAGCGTAGTCAGAGTAGGCGCTCACCCTCCTCTCGGCCCTGCACAGGATGACCAATCACCGAGTGGAAGAAGGTGAAGCGCTCGTAGGACTCGACCTCAGGTCCGCCATTTCACAGACCGCGGCACCCCAGTCCAGGGCCCTTTCGGTCAGTGCCGAGATGACGTTGGCAACCCTGTCTCTCCCAGAGACAGCCTCATTGTAGTGAGCGAGGTACAGGTCGCATTGCAGAAGGAATCCCTTGCATCTTGCTGGCGCGCCGTCAAAGCACTCCAGAAGGGACAGGGGTATTCCGGCTCAGATGGGATGGAGGCTGGCTCAGATGGGACAGAGGCAGGTAGTGGTGTGGTGGCTGGTGCTGGAACCGGTGCTGGAGACTGAAGGGACTGCACATTCCCCTCCAAACGCAGGATGGTTGCCAGAACCCTGTCCATGGCGCTGCCGAGTCTGGAGAGACAGTCCTTGATCCTGGACTGTCTCTATGATGGTTGACAGCTAGTCTCCATTTAGTAGGTTGGTTATTCTGTCACGCTGTATAAGGATAGGAGACAAGCACAAGAATACGTAATAGGGGGATTTATTTTATCCACCCAAAAGAGCGAGGTGTAAACCTCCAAATAATACATGGGACGAGACCCATAAAACAAGTGCACAATAACACGAAGCATGGAAGCCGATACAACAGCACAGGTGCTCACAAGACCAACGGAACTAACATTTTCCTCTGGTGTCACAACATTTTACAGTTGGGGGCACCAGCCCCGAGTAATCATCTTATTAAGTCATTCTTATTGCTTTATTACAAAGTATAAATAATAAACTACAGAGGTATTCAAGTTGTTTCATCTAACATGTCCAAGCAGGAATGCGTGATGCAACCTAATCCAGCGATTGTCATGAACTTTGGGTTGACAATAGACTATAGTTCTTATATTTTACTGTCAAAGTAGGACTCCAGAATATCCAGATTTTGTTGTTTTGTTCAATAGAGATGAATTACATACATCTTCATGTGAACTAACTACTGTACACTGAACAAAAAATATAAACGCAACATATAAAATGTTGGTTCAATATTTCATGAGCTGAAATAAAAGATCCCAGAAATGTTCCATACGCACAAAAAGCGTATTTCTCTAAAATGTTGTGCACAAATGTGTTTACCTGTTTCCCTGTTAGTGAGCATTTCTCCTTTACCAAGATAATCCATCCATGTGACAGGTATGGCATATCAAGAAGCTGATTAAACAGCATGATCACAGATACAGCTTGGGCTGGGGACCATAAAAGGCCCCTCTAAAATGTGCAATTTTGTCACACAACACAATGTCACTGATGTCTCAAGTTTTGAGGGAGTGTGCAATTGGCATGCTAAATGCAGGAATGTCCACCAGAGCTGTTGCCAGATAATTTAATGTTAATTTCTCTACCATAAGCCGCCTCCAATGTTGTTTTTAGATAATTTGGCAGTACGTCCAACCGGCCTCACAACCACAAACTACGTGTATGGCATCGTGTGGGCGAGATTGTGAACGTTGTGAACAAAGTGCCCCATGGTGGCGGTGGGGTTATGATATGGGCAGGCATAAGCTATGGACAACAAACACAAACTTTTTATCGTTGGCAATTTGAATGCCCAGAGATACTGTGACGAGATCCTGAGGCCCATCCATTGTCATGCCATTCATCCGCCGCCTTCACCTCATGTTCCAGCATGATAATGCATGGCCCCATGTCGCAAGGATCTGTACACAATTCCTGGAAGCAGAAAATGTCCCAGTTCTTCCATGGCCTGCATACTTACCAGACATGTCACCCACTGAGCATGTTTGGAATGCTCCGGATCAGTGTGTATGACTGCGTGTTCTAGTTCCCGCCAATATCCAGCAACTCCGCACAGCCATTCAAAAGGAGTGGGACAACATTCCACAGTCAACAGCCTGATCAACCCTGTCACACCAGACACTGACTGATTTTCTGATCCACGCCCCTACTTTTTTTTAAAGGTATTTGTGAACAACAGATGCATATCTGTATTCCCAGTCATGTGAAATCCATAGATTAGGGCCTAATTTATTTATTTCAATTGATTGATTTCCTTATATGAACTGTAACTCAGTGAAATCTTTGTTATTGTTGCATGATTCATTTTATAGTAAGTTAATAAAGCTGTTCTCCATCATGCTCCTTCCATCTAGAGCTGATGGAATGTTCAGCAGCTGTAAATGTTGTTTGTTAGGTCAGATTTCACAATTATAAAAACTGTATTTTCTTTTCCCCCCTAGGGGTGGTTGACCTGACAGGTAAAATGCCTAACTTGTTTTTGTGAAGTACTAATAAAAACATTATTAACAAATTTATTTCAAGTTTTACCATTTGAAGTGAAATGGAGTGAAAGCGAAACTGAGTGAAATGAAAGGTCATTAGTAATGATGACAATCTTTGGCAGAATGTTGTCAATCTTGTTTGTCACCACAAGAGGTTGGTGTTGGGGAGGATGGGCTCGTGGTAATGGCATGAGCCAACTTAATGGAATGGTATCAAATACAACAAACACATGATCTCCATGTATTTGATGCCATTCCATTTGCTCAGTTCCAGCCATTATTGTGAGCCGTTCTCCCATCAGCAGCCTCCACTCCATCAGTGTTCTTGGTCAGCTGCTTGGCAATGCGTGAGACAAAAACTGATGGATTCAATCATTGCATAATGTACTTTAGTTAATTAATCTGCACTTTATTCAAAATGTAAAGATCTTTCAGAAATGTGTTGGTAAAATTAAAATTATGAATGTATACATTTTTATTATTAGTATAGTGAATATATTGCCCATGTTATTTTAGCCATGAAAGAACTGCACTCGTATTCCTCTGCGGTGGTTCAGGGAGGTGGCACCCCATTTGCTTCCTACGGTGAGGGACGCATCACAGGAGTCAGAGTGTGGGAGACCAACAACACACTACTACTACTACTACTACTACTACTACACAGCAACAGAAACGCCTACATCAGCGGGTGAGCAGACCCTGACCCATGAACAGACACCACTGACTCAGTCCAACTACACTACCCAACACACACCACTGACTCAGTCCAACTACACTACCCAACACACACCACTGACTCAGTCCAACTACACTACCCACACACACCACTGAATCAGTTCAACTACACTACCCAACACACACCACTGACTCAGTCCAAATACACTACCCAACAGACACCACTGTCTCAGTCCAACTACACTACCCAACAGACACCAATGACTCAGTCCAACTACACTACCCAACAGACACTCTTTCTTTCTTTCTGTCTTTATTCATTTGTTGTGTTTATTACATATTCATTACATGACCAAACAATAGTGTAATCGTATCTAACCCAGTGTACAATGTAAAATGTCATTCCTTGATATTCTCTGACGCTACCTGCTCTCTCGGTCTGAATGTGCCTTATCAAAACACAACCAATGTGAAAAGCTTCCTCTGTTTTAGGTTCCAGCTGAGATACGGCTCCACCTGGTCTCCTGTGTTCGGTGGTGAATGGGGTGAAAAGCAGGAGATGGAGCTGTTTAATGATGAGGCCATCGTCGAGGTGTCTGGGAAGTACAACCCAGCAGACTACATCTGCTACCTGGTGTTAACCACCAACATGGGGCGCACTCTGTCAGCCGGCCAGCCTAGCCAAGTCTCCTTCAACTTCTACCCAGCCAACATGGGCAATGAGCTGAGGCTGCTCAGCGGTCGCTTCAACGGTGCCGGGATCACCTCCATCGGAGCCCACTGGGGATTGGTGTACATGGAAGGGGCTGGAAACAGTACTCTGGAAACAGCACTGGAAACAGTAACTCCTATTATTTGAAGAAAATAAAAAAGTATGTCTTGCTCTTTGGGATGGTATCCCAGATACAGATTAAGCCTAGTCCTGGACTAGTTACTTTCAATGGAGATTCTCCATTCAACATGCTTTTTAGTCCAGGAGTAACTTAATCTGGGTCCAGGAAACTGACCCTATATGTTTTAGACGGATGTTTGACATAGACGCTGACAGAACTATTTGGTGATCCCTCACTTGAAGCAATACAATAAAATATTCAAAACATTCAAATTCATTCAGTTTAAATTCTCATGAAGCACCCATCAGATAGGAATATTAAAACTGTCTTGTCAGCGTGGGTCACAGACCACATGCGTTGTTACACATCATTTGATGTTGTATTTATCACATTAAATGAAAGAATCATATGGGACTTAAATGATTAATTTTATCTTTGATTAATTGAACAATAAAATATTATGGGGAGATAATAGCCTCTCAGGGTACTTCACCTTCACTATTTTATACATGCTGCATTGTGATAACATCATATCGTGAGGTCCCTGGCAATTCCCAGAGCTACTATCCAACACAACAATAATGTCTGGAACGTATATCTGCCATACCCATTCATATCATCAAACATTTTGTCTATGAAGTCTGCTCTCCTTCTAGCCTGACATTGCATGTCAAGCGGCATCATGTTTTAGTTAAAGCTACAGTCTGAGATTTGGGAAGCTGTTCAATATTCAGCTGTATACCAAAACAAGTGGTGGGGAGGGACACCACTTTGTTGCTAATCACAGAATGTAGCTTTAACTGTGTGGATGGTCTAGATTAGACAGTTTGATAGATGGGGTTTATACAGTATTTGCATGGTTCAACAGTCAAAGCTGCTTAACTAGTTTTGGTGAGATAGAATAAAATTAGGAAATGCTTTTTATTGTCTTTGTTTTACAGAATAAGTCTTTGGATCCTTGAAACATTGTCTAAGTCCCAGTAAGTCCGAGCTAATTTGAGGAACAGACATCGATTTAAATGGGGCAAAATATTATATGGATTGTTTTCTATTTGCATTTAGTGTAATGTGGATGATACTGTAATGGGATGGCTGCAAATCTTAAAGAAATTATGTGTGATTTTTTTTTTTAATATAGTTGTTAAACCATGAACAATGCTACATTATAGCTTATTCATAGAGCCTAAAATGTTAGCTTGACTACTGCTTCCCTACTGTATATTCAGACCAGAATCACTAAATAATCTGAGTAAATGTATCCCCCTGTATTGGACCCTCAAGGCATCACAAAGCAAAACCTCGAGCAACATTTCAAATGATGTACAGTAGGTGTTTTTGACAAGTGTTCATTGTATTTACACTGAACAACAAAATAAATGCAATATTTAAAGTGTTGGTCCCATGTTTCCCAGACATTTTCCACACACACAAAAAGCTTATTTCTCAAATGTTTTTTTTCAACGGTTAGTGAGCATTTCTCCAAGACAGGTGTGGCATATCAAGAATCTGATTAAACAGCATGATCATTACACAGGTGCACCTTGCACTGGGGACAATAAAAGGCCACTCTAAAATGTGCAGTTTTGTCACACAACACAATGCAACAGATGTCTGTTTTGAGGGAGAGTGCAATTGGCATGCTGACTGCATGAATGTCCATGAGCGCTGTTGCCAGAGAAGTTAATTTCTCTACCATAACCGCCTCCAATGCCATTTTAGAGAATTTGGCAGTACTTCCAACCGGCCTCATAACCGCAGACCACATGTAACCACGCCAGCCCAGGACCTCCACATCTGGCTTCTTCCCCTGCGCGATCGTCTGAGACCAGCCACCCGGAAAGTTGATGAATCTGTGGGTCTGCACAAGCAAAGAATTTCTGCACAAACTGTCTGCCTAGGGGGCAGTTTTCACGGCTGGATAAAAAACATACCCGATTTAATCTGGTTACCACTCCTACCCAGTAACTAGAATATGCATATACTTATTACATATGGATAGAAAACACTCCAAAGTTTCTAAAACTGTTTGAATGGTGTCTGTGAGTATAACAGAACTCATTTGGCAGGCAAAAACCTGACAAGGTTTCAGGCAGGAAGTGGCCTGTCTGACAAGGTGTCGTTCTTCTTGTCTCTGTTTATTGAAGAGTGAGGATCTTAGCTGTCCCGTGACACTTCCTACGGCTGCCATAGGGTCTCAGAAGGCGGTAAAAAGCTGAATCGTGGCTTTGCAGGCTCTGGCTGAAACAAAGTAGCGCGTTTGGGTAGTGGCTGGTTACAGTACTGTGAGACTCAGGCTCGTGCCCGCGTCGACCGAAAGCTTTGTTTACTTTCCTCAGTTTAGCTAAAAGGAGATTCCTGGTCGGAATATTATCGCTTTTTTACGAGAAAAATGGCATAAAAATGGATTTTAAACAGCGGTTGACATGCTTCGAAGTACGGTAATGGAATATTTAGATTTTTTTTGTCACGAATTGCGCCATGCGCACGACCCTGATTTACCATTTCAGATAGTGTCTGGGACGCACGAACAAAACGCCGCTATTCGGATATAACGATGGATTATTTTGGACCAAACCAACATTTGTTATTGAAGTAGCAGTCCTGGGAGTGCATTCTGACGAAGACAACAAAAGGTAATGAAACTTTTATAATAGTAAAGCTGATATTGGTGAGTGCTAAACTTGCCGGGTGTCTAAATAGCTAGCCCGTGATGCCTGGGCTATGTACTTAGAATATTGCAAAATGTGCTTTCACCAAAAAGCTATTTTAAAATCGGACATATCGAGTGCATAGAGGAGGTCTTTGATCTCCAGCTTCAGAGAAATAGAATAGGCACTTTGTTAGCTTCAGTCATTTTCATCCAAATGTATAAAAACAAATGAATGAGTTCATAAGAAGTAAAACATCACTTAGGATCAGGCTCTGTCATTGCAACAGATGAAATACACCATTACTCCAAAATAACAGAAATATAACAGAACTAAAATAATAGAGTAATGCATTCCAAAGGGAAGGAGTGGTTGTTATATTCTTCATGTGTTCCATAACGGATATACTTTAGCTGTCCTTTATGATTGGCTATTATTCCTCATCCCTTGATCTCCACGACTGAATACTTAATATGTACTTCCTGCATAGCAGAGTGTGACCAGGAAGGCAAAGAACTGAAAAACAGACGGATGAAAATATTCAAATTCAGTACAATACTGGGTAGAGTAGGCTTAAATGGACCAAATAGATATCATTCTGGATGGTACACAGTGGCATCATACCTCTCTTATCTGACTTGTAGGCATATATTTAGCATTTTAATATTGTATATTTTAATATCGCTGTAATCATAAATCATATTTGTGGTATATTTTAAAAGTTGGCGTGATTTAAATGTCTGTCTGGGAGGTCTGAGGTGGTTTTCTTACTGTGGATGCGACCCAGCAGGTGTAGTTATGGCGCCCCTTAACAGCATGGCTGATTGAGGCTGAGTCCACTGCTGCTGCCACCACATACATCTCTGTAGCACTACTGTTGAAGAACAGGCCCTGTTGAACACCACATACATCACTGTATCACTACTGTTGAAGAACAGGCCCTGTAGAACACCACATACATCACTGTGGCACTACTGTTGAAGAACGGGCGCTGTACAACACCACATACATCACTGTAGCACTACTGTTGAAGAACAGGCCCTGTAGAACACCACATACATCACTGTATCACTACTGTTGAAGAACAGGCCCTGTAGAACACCACATACATCACTGTAGCACTACTGTTGAAGAACAGGCCCTGTACAACACCACATACATCACTGTAGCACTACTGTTGAAGAACAGGCCCTGTACAACACCACATACATCACTGTAGCACTACTGTTGAAGAACAGGCCCTGTACAACACCACTTACATCACTGTAGCACTACTTACATCACTGTAGCACTACTGTTGAAGAACAGGCCCTGTACAACACCACATACATCACTGTAGCACTACTGTTGAATAACAGGCCCTGTACAACACCACTTACATCACTGTAGCACTACTGTTGAAGAACAGGCCCTGTACAACACCACATACATCACTGTAGCACTACTGTTGAAGAACAGGCCCTGTACAACACCACATACATCACTGTAGTACTACTGTTGAAGAACAGGCGCTGTACAACACCACATACATCACTGTAGCACTACTGTTGAAGAACAGACCCTGTAGAATGACAACAGGATTACTGGCTGGCTGGCTCAGATACTGTAGGGTAGTACACATTATAGAATGGCTTCATTTGATCACATTCATAAAGACTTGGTTAATCTATTTGCTCTCTCCCCCAAAATCATCAAGGCAGTTAACTCCATTGGTTTTCTGTTACATAAATAGTCCACAATTATTCAATTACTAAATATATAATAAACAACCTCAATCCCTCATGTTTCATATAATGTGCTGTTGTATTATGTGTCGTAGTGTGTGTCGTACCACAGTTGTCCAGGGGACCTGAGGGATCCTGTTGTAAGCCATGGTCAGGTAGATGATGAGGAAGATGACCGTCAGGACCCAGTACAAGATGGCCACAAACATGACCCACCCAAAGGCAGACACACGGAAGTACTCCGTCCCTGCTATCAGCATCCATACCAGCAGACCAAACACCTGAGGGGACAGGGAAGCATATAGCCAGCATTCCAAATGGTATCCTATTCCATTTATAGTGCACTACTTTTGAACGGGGCCCATAGGGCTCAAGTTAAATGTAGTGCACTATACAGGGAATAGGATGCCATTTGGGACACCTCCATAGTCAGAGATGGCTGTGCTCTGGTGGTGCCTACTTTATCGTGTATTTAAATGAATTTGCTGTGCTAATCTTAATGGCATACTGTAGAAACACATTACAAAGAAAGGAAATAATGTAGCCTAAATCAAATCAAAGTTTATTGGCATATGCACAGGATCCAGTGCAGTGTAGAGTGAAAACAGTACAACAGCTATATGATTTTTCATAGTTTTTTTTCTGGAACAGAAATTGACCCCGCCGCTGACTGACACATATCTTATCTGACAGCATTCTGAAAGAATGTCGTAACACATTGATCATGATAAATCTATAGATGCAGATTGTTATACTGCGTGCTACTGTAAATAATGGGACGTTTTGTCCTCTGTTGCACTGCAAACCTCCCTTCCTGTTATTAAAATAAAATAATGTTTCATTGGTTGCTTCGTATCACAGGAAAAAATAATGTCTGGCCTAAGTGGAAGAGGAGACTCTTATGGTCACATTCTCCTCTGATGCTGGAAGGAAAAGGGACAATAAAACTGACCTTGTTTTTAAGCAACTTCCCTTTCCAGAGAAAAATAAAACACTGTACTGAGAACCAATATCTGTCCAAACAGAAAGTATTCTATATTACAGAAAGTAGTCTATATTACAGGAAGTATCTGATATTACAGAAAGTAGTCTATATTCTAGAAGGTATTCTAGAAGGTAGTCTACATTACAGAAAGTAGTCTATATTACAGTCTATATTACAGAAAGCTGTCAAAATTACAGGCAGTAGTCTATATTACAGAAGGTAGTCTATATTACAAGAAGTAGCCAATGTTACAGAAAGGAGGATATATTACAGAAAGTAGTATATATAACAGAAAGTAGTCTATATTTCAGGAAGTAGCTTATATTACAGAAAGTAGTATATATTACAGAAAGTAGTGACTATTACAGGAAGTAGTCTATATTACAGAAAGTAGTCTATTTTACAGGAACTAGCCCATATTACAGAACGTAGTCTATACTACAGGAAGTAGTCAATATTACAGGAAGTGTCCTATTTTACAGGAAGTGTCATTTTTTTACAGAAAATAGTCTATATTTCAGAAAGTAGCCTGTGTTACAGGAAATAGCCTATATTACAGAAAGTAGCCTATATTACAGGAAGTAGGTTAAAATTATGTTCATTTTCTCCAGTTACATTTCCTTGAACAATGTTAAATAATTGAAACTTCATTCAGTGCAGTGTTCAATACAATGTCACGTCACCATATGTGAAAAAAACATCATATATCATTAGCCTATGCAAAATGTGTATAAAATGCACATAAAATATACAGGTCGAACAGAATGTAAATCTGTATAAAAGTAATGGAATTCAGCAAATGGCTCACTCTTCCCTTTATCAGAACTAATTGTGCCCCTATGATAAGGGTACAATTAGCCATGTGATACAAGGTATGAACAATATAAAATGTCTGATCATCATAATGTGTTTAATTTGTTTAACCTGTTAGGGCTAGGGGGCAGTATTGACACGGCTGGATAAAAAACGTACACAATTTAATCTGGTTACTACTCCTGCCCAGTAACTAGAATATGCATATAATTATTGGCTTTGGATAGAAAACACTCCAAAGTTTCTAAAACTGTTTGAATGGTGTCTGTGAGTATAACAGAACTCAAATGGCAGGTCAAAACCTGAGAAGATTCTGTACAGGAAGTACCCTGTCTGACCATTTCTTGGCCTTCTTTGCCATCTCTATCCATTACAAAGGATCTCTGCTGTTACGTGACACTTCCTACGGCTGCCATAGGCTCTCAGAAGGCGGCAAAAAGCTGAATCGTGGCTTTGCAGGTTCTGGCTGAAAAAAAGTAGCACGTTTGGGTAGTGGCTGGTTACAGTACTGTGAGACTCAGGCTCGTGCCCGCGTCGACAGAATGCTTTGTTTTCTTTCCTCTGTTTACCTAAAAGGAGATTCCCGGTTGGAATATTATCGCTTTTTTACGAGAAAAATGGCATAAAAATGGATTTTAAACAGCGGTTGACATGCTTCGAAGTACGGTAATGGAATATTTAGAATTTTTTAGTCACGAATTGCGCCATGCTCGCGACCCTGATTTACCATTTCGGATAGTGTCTGGAACGCACGAACAAAACGCCGCTATTCGGATATAACGATGGATTCTTTTGGACCAAACCAACATTTGTTATTGAAGTAGCAGTCCTGGGAGTGCATTCTGACGAAGACAACAAAGGTAATCAAACTTTTGTAATAGTAAATCGGAGTTTGGTCAGGGCTAAACTTGGTCGGTGTCTAAATGGCTAGCCGTGATGGCTGGGCTATCTACTGAGAATATTGCAAAATGTGCTTTCACCGAAAAGCTATTTTAAAATCGGACACCTCGATTGCACAAAGGAGTTCTGTATCTATAATTCTTAAAATAATTGTTATGTTTTTTGTGAACGTTTATCGTGAGTAATTTAGTAAATTCACCGGAGGTTTGCTGAACGTCACATGCTAATGTAAAAAGCTGGTTTTTGATATAAATATGAACTTGATTGAACAAAACATGCATGTATTGTATAACATAATGTCCTAGGGTTGTCATCTGATGAAGATCATCAAAGGTTAGTGCTGCATTTAGCTGTCTCCTGGGTTTTTGTGACATTATATGCTAGCTTGAAAAATCGGTGTCTGATTATTTCTGGCTGGGTACTCTGCTGACATAATCTAATGTTTTGCTTTCATTGTAAAGCCTTTTTGAAATCGGACAGTGTGGTTAGATTAACGAGAGTCTTGTCTTTAAAATGCTGTAAAATAGTCATATGTTTGAGAAATTGAAGTAATAGCATTTCTAAGGTATTTGAAAATCGCGCCACTGGATTAGACTGGCTGTTGCGTAGGTGGGACGAATTCGTCCCGCCTAGCCCAGAGAGGTTAATCAACAATGCAGTATTGATTCCCTCCATGAATTCTGATGGCAGCTATTGTGAGAAAGATGGTAAAAGACACTGCCATAGTGATTTCAATAAATGATTATATCGAACTTGGACACAAATATGTTTGTGTTGCAGTTAGGACATCACTCTCTGCAACTGGATCCTGGACTTCCTGACGCGTATACCACAGGCTGTGAGGATTGGCAACAACACCTCCTCTACACTGACCCTGTTAGGGCTAGGGGGCAGTATTGACACGGCTGGATAAAAAACATACCCGATTTAATCTGGTTACCACTCCTACCCAGTAACTAGAATATGCATATACTTATTACATATGGATAGAAAACACCCTACATTTTCTAAAACTGTTTGAATGGTGTCTGTGAGTATAACAGAACTCATTTGGCAGGCAAAACCCTGAGACATTTTCTGACAGGAAGTGGATACCTGATGTGTTGTATTACCTTTAAACCTATCCCATTGAAAAACACAGGGGCTGAGGAATATTTTGGCACTTCCTATTGCTTCCACTAGATGTCACCAGCCTTTACAAAGTGTTTTGAGTCTTCTGGAGGGAGATCTGACCGAACAAGAGCCATGGAACGATGATGGCCCATTAGACACCTGGCGCGCAAGTTCATGTTGGGTACCCTCGTTCCAATACGTTATAAAAGAGTATGCATTCGTCCACCTTGAATATTATTCATGTTCTGGTTAAAAAAGGCCCTAATGATTTATGCTATACAACGTTTGACATGTTTGAACGAACGGAAATATATTTTTTCCCCTCGTTCATGACGAGAAGTCCGGCTGGCTTAGATCATGTGCTAACAAGACGGAGATTTTTGGACATAAATGATGAGCTTTTTTGAACAAAACTACATTCGTTATGGACCTGTGATACCTGGAAGTGGCATCTGATGAAGAGAATCAAAGGTAATGGATTATTTACATAGTATTTTCGATTTTAGATCTCCCCAACATGACGTCTAGTCTGTATCGCAACGCGTATTTTTCTGGGCGCAGTGCTCAGATTATTGCAAAGTGTGATTTCCCAGTAAGGTTATTTTTAAATCTGGCAAGTTGATTGCGTTCAAGAGATGTAAATCTATAATTCTTTAAATGACAATATAATATTTTACCAATGTTTTCTAATTTTAATTATTTAATTTGTGACGCTGACTTGACTGCCGGTTATTGGAGGGAAACGATTTCCTCAACATCAATGCCATAGTAAAACGCTGTTTTTGGATATAAATATGAACTTGATAGAACTAAAAATGCATGCATTGTCTAACATAATGTCCTAGGAGTGTCATCTGATGGAGATTGTAAAAGGTTAGTGCATCATTTTAGCTGGTTTTATGGTTTTGGTGACCCTGTCTTTGAATTGACAAAACATTACACACAACTCTTGTAAATGTACTGTCCTAACATACTCTAAATTTATGCTTTCGCCGTAAAACCTTTTTGAAATCGTAAAACGTGGTTAGATTAAGGAGATGTTTATCTTTCAAAGGGTGTAAAATAGTTGTATGTTTGAAAAATTTGAATTTTGACATTTATTCGGATTCAAATTTGCCGCTCTTGAAATGCACCTGCTGTTGATGGAGTGCACCACGGGTGGCACGCTAGCGTCCCACCTAGCCCATAGAGGTTAACTCAGGGGCCCCCCAGGGGTGTCCTCAGTCCTCTGCTGTACTCCCTGTTCAACCACAACTGCGTGGCTTTGCACAACACCAACTCCCCCATGAACGTTGCTAACGACAACACGGTTGTAGGCCTGATAACCAACAACAACGAGTCAGCCTATAGGGAGGAGGTAAGTGAACTGGCATTGTGGTGTCATGACAGCAACCTCTCCCTAAAAGTCAGCAAAACAAAGTAGTTGATTGCTAACTTCAGGAAGCAGAGGTGGGAACATGCCCCGATCCACATCAACCGGACTGCAGTAGAGAGAGTCACTAGTTTTAAGTTCCTCGGCATCCACATCACCGAGGATGTGACATGGACCAACACCACCACCACTGTTGTAGACGTTATCACAGTGCGCGTCGCTGCTCCTTCCATCTTCAATATCGAACTACTGCTTTTGGATCCTGGCCCACTGAATTAAGAAAAACTCGAATCAATGTGCAACTCTAATCAATGGAAGGTGGAAAACTCTAATCAATGGAAGGTGGACAAGATAGCCATGGTCTTTCCTGAGTAGGCAACAATACTTCTGTGGAACTCTGTGAATTTGTGAAACAACTCGTTTTTGTTTATTTTAGATAATAATGTCTAGGACCTGTCTGAATGTTATTCTGTCGTCGTATAACAAAGCCTACTGTATGTAGGCAAAGTCACTGAGTTGAGAGAGGTTGCATAAAGAGGAACTTATTTTTGATGGTAGGTAAATCGGCCTGCCAGAAAATATTGCCTTTTCATGCTTGTATGGTTGGTAATGATTTGCATAGGGTGCTGTTTTTCAGAGGACCCAAGCAGGAGCAATATACAGCCAAAGACTGAAGAGAGACCTAGCCAGTAGAATGCTGATTGTAGTTTTGAAACTGAGGTAAAAGTGCAGTAACTGCAGTCGGCTGGGTTATTTCGGACACAATAATTGCTGCATACTGCAGTTATACTGAAGTTAAACTGCACTCTGACTGCAATCTTTTTTTGTAAGGGCAATGACAGCAGGTGGAGTCTCACTTCTAAAGGAGTGCATAATGCAGGTTAGCTGTGGATTATTAATTTACTAAACTGTCGTTGCACCCTTGCTCAAACAGATACAGTATAGTGTGCCTTTTGGTCAAACAGAACAGTGTGTGTTCAGTTAACCACTTTCTGGACCTGCTGGGGCATGTCCAATAAGGACCATAGTCCTGACCTAATGTACCTTCGCTAAATCAGACAGTTGTTGATGTAGTTTTCAATCATTGATTAGTTACTACTCTCTCCAGTTGGAAACTCGATATCATCACCCTGTCCTCAGTGTGACAGTAGTAAATGTGTTCTGTTGTGGTGTCTAAACTGTACCAGCAGATGGCAGCATATAGACAGACAAAGATCATGGGGAAAGGCAAAGGAAAATGTGAAAACAACTCAAGGCTTAACTACAACTTGTGTATAGTCTTAACAACCAACTTAACAATACTCGAAATAGGCGATGTAATTACATCAAAACAAAATATTATAAACGTGTTAATACTGCTAAGAAATGTAGGTATGGACACTTAAGTTCACCCTGTAACAAACTGAAGGGGATTGCATGGCCAGGGACAGGTTGAGAGAGCAGTGGGGAGAGGCATTGTGTGTTAATACTAGGCTCCTATCTGGGAACCCTCCTCATCACAAATAAATAAATGCAAAACAGGACTTAATCAATTAATTCATAAGTGACTTGTGTTTGACTACGCTACATCTTGTGACCTTGTTGTTTAGAATATTCATAATGATATTTTTTTGTTTTAAGTTCGCTATACACCCAAATGGTATGGAGGCCAAAATATCACTGGGACACTCCATAGTAACCTTCATCAAACACACATCCACTTTGTTGTTTGCATTGTTAATTTATGATTATACAATGGGTGGGTCTGATTCTGAATGCTGATTGGTTAAAACCGCATTCCAGCCATAAAACCGCATTCCAGCCGGTGTCTATTTCACAAGTTATCACCGGCTAAATCTATAACGTTAAAATGCCTATTTGCTCTGTTCCATTTGCCTGCGCAATGCACTGTCTCATCAGCCCAGCCAGGCAATTTATAAACTTGATCTCCACTATAAAAAGCATCTAGACATTACCTCAAGTTTCTTTTAGACTAACATTTTGTTTTCAACAGCGGAGATTTGTATAAACCTTGGGGTCTGTCTCTCCGACTTTGGCAACATTGTTTCAATATTCAAATTCGATCTTCAGCTGTCCCATAGTAATGAACGTGTTGGAGGAGACAGACAGGCAGGCCGCGTTTCTCAGCCAGTCGAGATCATGAATCAGCTGGCATAATTTTTATGGATATATAAGAAGAAATGTCAATAGAAAGCAGGTCAAACAAAACGTTTGTAGTTTTTCCAGCTTCAGTTTGAAGTGATTGTGTTAGCTGTGTTGTTGGCTAGCTCCTCTGAACAACGATGTCCTGATGAGAGAGCACATTTCCTATGCCAGGTGAAATCGCGGCTTATTAGCTCATTGTTATGGATGTATCCAAATGTCACTAGAAAACTGCGTAAACAAATGCAAATACAGCTACTTTGTTGTTTTCTGGCTGCACTGTTTGATGTGACTGAAAGTTAGCCGTAGAAGGCTAGCTAGTAAGCAAGGGATGAGAATGTTGCCAGCCTGTATGGTTGGGGTGGCAGGGTAGCCTAGTGGATAGAGTGTTGGACTTATAATCAAAAGGTTGCAAGTTCAAATTCCCGAGCTGACAAGGTACAAATCTGTCGTTGTGCCCCTGAACAAGGCAGTTAACCCACTGTTCCTAGGCTGTCATTAAAATAAGAATTTGTTCTTAACTGATCTGCCTAGTCAAAAAAAACAAACATGGTAATAGAACATTTCGAACGACTGGGTTGCGTCCATAGATACTGAACAAACAGACTGAATCGATAGAATGAACGACTACTCATATTCAGATTCAGATTAATACTATAAAGCCTTGGTAGAATCACAGCGGTCCAGAGGAACGTAAAGGTTTAAAAAACGTTTTTAACCATTATCCTGATTTCCTTTTTGCTGAGCAAAAGGCATCTTGATGATGCCTGGATTACGTGCTAAACTTGCATTATCATGGTGCATTGTAGAATAGGTTATAGTTATAAGATGTAATGTACAAGGCCCGGGATAAAAACAGTGTTTTATCTAATCATACTAAAACAATAGCAACCCCATAGTACAGACAATACCCCTGTTTCCCTAGAACTTCAGTTTGGATCATTATTGGTTATTAATTATTGACATTTACATTAACATTTTAGTAATTTAGCAGACGCTCTTAAGAGCAGACGCTCTTATCCAGAGCGACTTACATTAGTGAGTGCATACATTTCATTTTTGTACTGGCCCCCCGTGGGAATCGGACCCACAACCCTGGTGTTGCACACACCATGCTGGCGTTGCAAACACCATGCTCTACCAACTGAGCCACACAATATAATTGTTTAGCTATTCATCACTCACTATATAACTATATATCAAACATGTATTATCCTTCTCCACAATGAAACAATGATATGTTTCATGATGCGTGCATTGTTGACATTAGTTCTTACTTTACATGTGTTGGTATAAGGCTATACTTGTATGTAAGGCAGTGAACTTGCATTTTAGTGACGTGTGATTTGCGTCAACAGATGGAAGGGGCGTCACAGAGTACATGCACGTGCTCCTCTTTCACTTCTCAAATATGAAAATTATAATCATGGAACAGAAATGTCTTTGGAATGGAACAATTACATTTTTGGAGCATTTATAATTTTTTAATTTAACCTTTGTTTAAATAGGCAAGCCAATTAAAAACAAATTCTTATATACAATGACGGCCTACACCAGCCAAACCCGGACTACGCTGGGCCAATTGTGCGCCGCCCTATGGGACTCCCAATCATGGCCGGTTGTGATACAGTCTGGATGATTGAAAAAGAAAATTAAACTAGCAGAATTATATATTTTTTAAGGTCTTTTATGGTCTCTGGAGCGGCTGATTTAGAAGAGAGGAGGATAGAGAGAAGGATGGGTCTGGAATCGCTGTTATTTCCTCTTTCTCTGGAACAGGCCCAGATCCCCGTAATTTGCTTGAAGAAAAGAGGCAGGAAAAGTGGCCACAGATTGGGCTGCCTTCTGAGAATCCGTAGGCGAATGATAAAACTCCCACTGCCATCCGTTGTTCTTCCTAACGTGCAATCATTGGAAAATAAAATTAATGACCTACGATTAAGATTATCCTACCAACGGGACATTAAAAACTGTAATATCTTATGTTTCACCGAGACATGGCTGAACAATTATACGGATAATATAGAGCTGGAGGGATTTTCCATGCATCGGCAGAAAAGAGAAGCTGGTCTTATGATACCTTTTGATAAGCTGTAGACCACACTATCTACCAAGAGAGTTCTCATCTATATTGTTCGTAGCCGTCTATTTACCACCACAGAACGAAGCTGGCACTAAGACAGCTCTCAACCAACTCTATAAGGCCATAAGTAAAGAAGAAAATGCTCACCCAGAAGCGGCGCTCCTACTGTTCGGGGACTTTAATGCAGTCAAACTTATATCAGTTTTACCAAATTTTTACCAGAATGTCACGAGCAACCAGAGGAAAGAAAATCCTAGACCACCTTTACTCCACACACAGAGATACATACAAAGCTCTCCCCCGCCCTTCATTTGTCAAATCTGACCATAATTATATCCTCCTGATTCCTGCTTACAAGCAATAACTAAAGCAGGAAGTACCAGTGACTCGCTCAATACAGAAGTGGTCAGATGACGCAGATGCTACACTACAGGACTGTTTTGCTAGCACATACTGGAATATGTTCCGGGATTCATCCAATGGCATTGAGGAGTACACCACCTCAGTCATCGGCTTCATCAATAAGTTCATCGGCGACATCATCCCCACAGTGACCGTACGTATATATCCCATAACCAGAAGCCATGGATTACAGGCAACATCGTCACCGAGCAAAATGCTAGAGCTTCTGCTTTCAAGGAGCGGGACACAAATCCAGATGCTTATAAGAAATCCCGTTATACCCTCAGATGAACCATCAAACAGCCAAAACGTCAATCCAGGAATAAGATTGAATCCTACTACACCGGCTCTTCGGATGTGGCAGGGCTTGAACACTATTATGGACTACAAAGGGAAACTCAGACGCGAGCTGCCCAGTGACGCGAGCCTACCAGACGACCTAAAAGCCTTTTATGCACGCTTCAAGGCAAGCAACACTGAAGCATGCACGAGAGCACCAGCTGTTCTGGATGACTGTGTGATAACGCTCTCGGTAGCCGATGTGAACAAAACCTTTAACCTGTTAGGGCTAGGGGGCAGTATTGACACGGCCGGATAAAAAACGTATCCGATTTAATCTGGTTACTACTCCTGCGCAGTAACTAGAATATGCATATAATTATTGGCTTTGGATAGAAAACACCCTAACGTTTCTAAAACTGTTTGAATGGTGTCTGTGAGTATAACAGAACTCATATGGCAGGCCAAAACCTGAGAAGATTCCATGCAGGAAGTGGCCTGTCTGACAAGTTGTGTTTCATCTTGGCTCTTTTTATTGAATACTGAGAATCTTTGCTATAACGTGACACTTCCTACAGCTCCCATAGGCTCTCAGAGCCTGGGAAAAAGCTGAACGATATCGAGGCAGCCTCTGGCTGAAACACTATCGCGTTTGGCAAGTGGCCGATCAGAGTACTATGGGCTTAGGCGCGTGCCCGAGTCGACCCCATGCTTTATTTTCTTTCGTCTGTTTACCTAAACGCAGATTCCCGGTCAGAAGATTATCGCTTTTTTATGAGAAAAATGGCATAAAAATTGATTTTAAACAGCGGTTGACATGCTTCGAAGTACGGTAAGGGAATATTTAGAATTTTTTTGTCACGAATTGCGCCATGCTCGTCACCCTTATTTACCCTTTCGGATAGTGTCTTGAACGCATGAACAAAACGCCGCTATTTGGATATAACTATGGATTATTTGGGACCAAACCAACATTTGTTATTGAAGTAGAAGTCCTGGGAGTGCATTCTGACGAAGACAGCAAAGGTAATAACATTTTTCTTATAGTAAATCTGACTTTGGTGAGTGCTAACATCTACTGAGAATATTGCAAAATGTGCTTTCACCGAAAAGCTATTTTAAAATCGGACATATCGAGTGCATAGAGGAGTTCTCTATCTATAATTCTTAAAATAATTGTTATGCTTTTTGTGAACGTTTATCGTGAGTAATTTAGTAAATTCACCGGCAGTGTTCGGTGGGAATGCTAGTCACATGTTAGTCACATGCTAATGTAAAAAGCTGGTTTTTGATATAAATATGAACTTGATTGAAGAAAACATGCATGTATTGTATAACATAATGTCCTAGGGTTGTCATCTGATGAAGATCATCAAAGGTTAGTGCTACATTTAGCTGTGGTTTGGGTTTATGTGACATTATATGCTAGCTTGAAAAATGGGTGTCTGATTATTTCTGGCTGGGTACTCTGCTGACATAATCTAATGTTTTGCTTTCGTTGTAAAGCCTTTTTGAAATCGGACAGTGCGGTTAGATTAACGAGAGTCTTGTCTTTAAAATGGTGTAAAATAGTCATATGTTTGAAAAACTGAAGTTTTTGCATTTTTTTGGAATTTGAATAACGCGCCACGGGATTACACTGGCTGTTGAGTAGGTGGGACGCAAGCGTCCCACCTAGCCCATAGAGGTTAAACAGGTCAACATTCACAAAGCCGCTGGGCCAGACGGATTACCAGGACGTGTATTCAAAGCATGCGCAGACCAACTGTCAAGTGTCTTCACTGACATTTTCAACCTCTCCCTGACGGAGTCTGTAATACCTACATGTTTCAAGCCGACCACCATAGTCCCTGTGCCCAAGGAAGTGAAGGTAACCTGCGTAAATGATTACTGCCTCGTAGCACTCACGTCGGTAGCCATGAAGTGCATTGAAAGGCTGGTCATGGCTCACATCAACAGCATCCTCCCCGACACCCTAGAGCAACTCCAATTCGCATTCCGCCCCAACAGATCCACAGATGACGCAAGCTCAATCGCACTCCACACTGCCCTTTCCCACCAGGACAAAAGAAACAGTTATGTGAGAATGCTGTTCATTGACTACAGCTCAATCAGTCAGGTCTCAAGACTGGTCATTCAACTGAGACTGCTCTTCTCTATGTCACGGAGGCTCTCCGCACTGCTAAAGCTAACTCTCTCTCCTCTGCTCTCATCCTTCTAGACCTATCTGCTGCCTTTGATACGGTGAACCACCAGATCCTCCTCTCCACCCTCTCCGAGTTGGGCATCTCCGGCGCGGCCCACGCTTGGATTGCGTCCTACCTGACAGGTCGCTCCTACCAGGTGGCGTGGCGAGAATCTGTCTCTGCACCACGTGCTCTCACCACTGGTGTCCCCCAGGGCTCTGTTCTAGGCCCTCTCCTATTCTCGCTATACACCAAGTCACTTGGCTCTGTCATATCCTCACATGGTCTCTCCTATCATTGCTATGCAGACGACACAATTAATCTTCTCCTTTCCCCCTTCTGATAACCAGGTGGCGAATCGCATCTCTGCATGTCTGGCAGACATATCAGTGTGGATGACGGATCACCACCTCAAGCTGAACCTCGGCAAGACGGAGCTGCTTTTCCTCCCGGGGAAGGACTGCCCGTTCCATGATCTCGCCATCACGGTTGACAACTCCATTGTGTCCTCCGCCCAGAGTGCTAAGAACCTTGGCGTGACCCTGGACAACACCGTCATTCTCCACTAACATCAAGGCGGTGACCCGATCCTGTAGGTTCATGCTCTACAACATTCGCAGAGTACGACCCTGCCTCACATAGGAAGCGGCGCAGGTCCTAATCCAGGCACTTGTCATCTCCCGTCTGGATTACTGCAACTCGCTGTTGGCTGGGCTCCCTGCCTGTGCCATTAAACCCCTACAACTCATCCAGAACGCCGCAGCCCGTCTGGTGTTCAACCTTACCAAGTTCTCTCACGTCACCCCGCTCCTCCGCTCTCTCCACTGGCTTCCAGTTGAAGCTCGCATCCGCTACAAGACCATGGTGCTTGCCTACGGAGCCGTGAGGGGAACGGCACCTCCGTACCTTCAGGCTCTGATCAGTCCCTACACCCAAACGAGGGCACTGCGCTCATCTACCTCTGGCCTGCTGGCCCCCCTACCTCTGAGGAAGCACAGTTCCCGCTCAGCCCAGTCAAAACTGTTCGCTGCTCTGGCACCCCTATGGTGGAACAAGCTCCCTCATGACGCCAGGACAGCGGAGTCAATCACCACCTTCCGGAGACACCTGAAACCCCACCTCTTTAAGGAATACCTGGGATAGGATAAAGTAATCCTTCTAACCCCCCCCCCCCTAAAAGATTTAGATGCACTATTGTAAAGTGGTTGTTCCACTGGATATCATAAGGTGAATGCACCAATTTGTAAGTCGCTCTGGATAAGAGCGTCTGCTACATGACTTAAATGTAAATGTAAATAGAGCCCACAAAGCTCATCACTAAGCTAAGGACTCTGCAACTAAACACCTTCCTCTGCATCTGGATCCTGAACTTCCCGAAGGGCCGCCCCCAGGTGGTAAGAGTAGGCAACAACACGTCTGCCACGCTGATCCTTAACACTGGGGCCCCTCAGGGGTGTGTACTTAGTCCCCTCCTGTACACCCTGTTCACCCACGACTGTGTGGCCAAACATGACTCCAACACCATCATTAAGTTTGCTGACGACACAACCTGATCACTGACAACAATGAGACGGCCTATAGGTAGGGGGGCATAGAATGGGCAGTGTGGTGCCAGGACAACAACCGCTACCTCAATTTGAGCAAGACAAATGAGCTGATCGTGGACTACAGGAAAAGACGGGCTCAACAGGCCCCCATTTAACATCGCCGATTTACATTGACCCCCCCCGCCCTTTAGTACACTGCCGCTACTCATTGTTTATCCTGTCTGGGCTAGGGGGCAGTATTTTCACGGCAGGATGAAAAATGTACCCAATTTAAACAGGTTACTACTCTGGACCAGAAACTAGAATATGCATGTTATAAGTAGATTTGGATAGAAAACACTCTGAAGTTTCTAAAACTGTTTGAATGGTGTCTGTGAGTATAACAGAACTCATATGGCAGGCAAAAACCTGAGAAAAATTAAACCAGGAAGTGGAGGATCTGAGAATTGTAGTTCTTCTTTCTAGTCCCTTTCGAAACTACAGTATCTACTTCCTAAGGCTTCCATTGGCTGTCAAAAGCCTTCAGAAAGTTGTTTCAGCATTCTCCTGTCACTGGGCAGATAATAGGAGCTCAGTTACTGAGTGGACTGCCTGGCAACAAAGGGATTGGATATGCTCGATCCCGCGAGCACGCCGTTCCTTCTTTTTCTCCTTGAATGAATACGCTATTGTCCGGTTGGAATATTATCGCAATTTTACGTTAAAAATACCATGAAGATTGATTTTAAACAGCGTTTGACATGCTTCTAAGTACGGTAATGGAACATTTTGACTTTTCATCTCTGGTACCGCGCTCGTGCGTTATGCCTTTGGATAGTGCTCTGAACGCACGAACAAAACAGAGGTATTTGGACATAAATATGGATTATTTCGAACAAAAACAAAATTTATTGTGGAAGTAGCAGTCCTGGGAGTGCATTCTGATGAAGATCAGCAAAGGTAAAGAGAATATTTCTAATACTAATTCTGAGTTTAGGTGGCCCCGAACTTGGCGGGTGTCTGTATAGCTTGCTGTGATGGCTGAGCTATGTACTCAGAATATTGGAAAATGTGCTTTCTCCGTAAAGCTATTTTAAAATCTGACACAGCGGTTGCATCCAGGAGTAGTCTATCTATAATTTTTAAACAATTGTTATATATTTTGTCAACGTTTATGATGAGTATTTTTGTAAATTGATGTGCACATTTACCAGGGGTCTTGGTGGGAATACATTTTCTGAACGTCACGCGCCAATGTAAAATGCTGTTTTTGGATATAAATATGAACTTTATCGAACAAAACATACATGTATTGTGTAACGTAATGTCCTAGGAGTGTCATCTGATGAAGATCGTCAAAGGTTAGTGCTTCATTTAGCTGTCTTTTGCGTTTCATTGACACATGTCCTTGCTTGGAAAATGGCTGTGTGATTATTTTTGTCTATGTACTCTCCTAACATAATCTAATGTTTTGCTTTCACTGTAAAGCCTTTTTGAAATCGGACAATGTGGTTAGATTAACGAGAAGTGTATGTTTGAGAAAGTTGAATTATGACATTTTGTTTTTGAATTTGCCGCCCTGATATTTCACTGGCTGTGTCCCGCAGCTAGCGTCCCACGTAGCCCATAGAAGTTATTATCTATGCATGTCACTTCACCCCTAGCTACATGATGATGTTTTTATATTGTTGTGATTGGTGTTTTTATGTTGTCAATGTGTCTTTGTATAAAACTTTATGTGGTGCTGTTTTGGCCAGGTCTTTCTCTTAATATTGTTTTATTTTTATTTCAATAAGACTAATTTGGTAAAATAAAAAATATGAACAAATGGGAATTTCGAATTAATCTGGATTTTGGCATATTCATGTAACTGGTATTTAGTTTAGTGTAAATCTTTTTTCAATTCCTATCAGTGGTGCGCATTCATGGATGCCAAGGGCAACCAGGCTTTCCACAAAAAACATCCAAGAAAGAAAGATGTAAAATAATGAATCTTTCTGTGTTTCACAATTTTGATAGTTTTGCTGATAGTGTATCATCATCAAGACTAAAAACAATTTTCTTTGAAGGGAAGACGTGGTGCTTTTGAAATACTTTAATTGGTCTCTTTCATTATTCTCTTTTCATTTCTCTGTTTTCATTTGTCTCTGTTGTGTGTTGTTCTTGTATGAGTAAGGTATTCCTTTGCAATCTGTTAACACATTGCAAATCAGTCTACTGCTCTCTTAGTCTGCACAGTGGGCAGAGAAGCCTGATGCCTAGTCTGGAAACACTTCAGAACAATTGTTGTTCTTTTCTTCCTGTACCACTTTGAAACACCATGCAGACAATGTTACGCGTATCATTCCTGTGTGTGTGTGTGTGTGTGTGTGTGTGTGTGTGTGTGTGTGTGTGTGTGTGTGTGTGTGTGTGTGTGTGTGTGTGTGTGTGTGTGTGTGTGGAGTGTACTGTGTTTTAAATCATTATGTTTAAGGCAAGGTTTCTAAGTGTGTCTCACCACACTGTAATATTTAATAGAGATAAAGTATGTCTTATACCCCTTCTAGATTTGGACTAATATGCAGCATCTATTGGGGCCTTTGTTGAACTTTGCGTCGATGACAAAAGTACTGTTTTTGGGGGCCGATCAAAATATTCTCCCTAAAAGCAATGCCAATAATTTTTCTGGTCCATAAAGTAGTCAAACAGGCTAGACACTGCAGTGAGTTCATGAACTTAGGTGACACTTTCTGGCTTCTGGGTTGGACTTCCCTGTTGGACTTCAGTTGGTAGAGCATGGTGTTTGCAACACCCGGGTTGTGGGTTTGATTCCCACGGGGGGCCAGCACAGAAAAAAAATGTATGATATGTATGAAATTGTATGAAATGTATGCATTCACTACTGTAAGTCGCTCAGGATAAGAGCGTCTGCTAAATGACTAAAATGTAAAATGTAAATGTAATAAAGCTCAGTGACAGACAGATATATCCTCATTCTATTCAGCAGGCAGGCAGGCTGTGGGAAACTGTTCTAATTGTCAGTATCTGTTACTCTTGCCAGACAGGAGACAGATATATCTCCACACACAGGTGTGTTTTAGAGTTATGAAACATTCACATTAAATGTTAGAGATAGCAGAAAAGTGCTGCCATCTGTCAGTTAAACATCAGTTTTGCAACCAAGTCAATAACAGTGCATAACTGTTTCTGTCTGCCTCTTCTACTTCTGTCTTTAGAATAAAACATGCATGACATCTGGGGTTGCAAAGGGTTGGAAACTTCCCGGTAAATTTCCGTACATTTTCCCAAAAATTTCCATGGGAAGTTAAGCCCGGGAATTTGGGGATTTTTGCTTAAATTCATCAAAAAAGTGAGCTTACAACAGTGAACGTTTTTTGTGGGACACACATAAGGCAATTCTAGGTCTTTTGGCATATTTTGGTTAAACTATCCCCAATTCAATGGAATTGCAACCCTCTGCATGCACAGTGCACTCTTCCATCACATGTACAGCTGATTTTCAAAATCCTGCACACTAATGAGATGCTCTTGAGCCCACACTACTACACTGTCTGAGCCAAGGACTACATGCCTTCTGGTAAATTTTGATTACAATACTGGGTGGAGTGAATATATTTTATATGACATAGATGATTTTTTGTTAACTAGTAAATAGTTGCCTACAGCAAAGTGTGTTTAAATCATTTCTAACTTAACAATTTCTGCTAGTTAGTTTTTGCTACCATGTGGGTTTCTAGCTTGCTTGTCTCATTTTAAAACATTTATCTTACAAAGGAGTTGTTTAATCTAACTGCTTAACTATTTATCTGTACATGGAATTGTATTTGTTGTTTTTTTTACAAATGTTTTTCTATTCTTTACAGGAAAATGCACTATCTGATGTGTGGAGACATTTCACTGCAGCTAATGTAGAAGGAAAAGCTGTGGACATTTGCAAATACTGTGCCAAATCATATGTGAAGAATGCAACAAAGATGCAGAATCATCTGGCCAAGTGCATAAATTTCCCTCAGCGCTCACAACAAGCAACCTCTGAGAAAAGTCCCTCTACCTCTATTCGAGGTGAAAATTATGAATCAGAAAGCTTATCGATAGCAACAGATCATGGTCCTCCTGGAATCAGAAGTTTTTTTGAGTCAATGGAGGAACGTAGTCAGAGAAATGCTGCTGAATGTCTTGCTCGAGCTGTGTATGCAACTAGTTCACCTCTGATGCTGTATCGCTCTGGCCATAGAGAGGGGTTTTTTGTTCTTTATTTTGGTTAGGCCAGGGTGTTACATTGGGTGGGCGTTCTATGTTCCTTTTTCTATGTTTTTGTATTTCTTTGTTTTGGGCCGAGTAGGGTTCCTAATCAGAGGCAGCTGTCTATCATTGTCTCTGATTAGGAATCATATTTAGGCGGCCTGTTTCCTTTGGGGTTTTGTGGGTAGTTGTTTCTGTTGTGTGGTTAGCACCGACAGAACTGTTGGCTTTCATTTTCCCTGTTTGTTTTTCGAAGTGTATCATTAAAAATCATTATGACCACTTACCACGCTGCATCTTGGTCCCCTCTTCCAGACGATCGTTACAGAACTACCCACCACAACTGGATCAAGCAGCGTGCTCGGGAGGAGATGGACACCTGGTCTCATCAGGAGTGGATTGGGAGGAGAGACTGGACTTGGGGCCAGGTGATCGACAGATATCGGAGCCTACCCGGGAAGAACGAGAGGCAGCCCCAAACATTTTTTTGGAGGGGGCACACGGGTAGTTCGACTGGACCAGGGGTAAGGCCTGAGTCAACTACCCATGCTTTTCAGGTGCCTGCCTCTCGCACTCTCTCTCCAGTACGTCCTGTTCCTGCTCCCCGCAATAGCCTGAAGGTGTGTGTTACTAGTCTGGCATCTCCAAAGCCAGTCCCACGCATCAGGCCTACAGTGCGCATTCCCTGTCCAGAGCCGTCAGAGCCGCCCGCCTGTCCGGAGCCGCCAGAGCCGCACGCCTGTCCGGAGCCGCCAGAGCCGCCCGCCTGTCCGGAGCCGCCAGAGCCGCCCGCCTGTCCGGAGCAGCCAGAGCCACCTGCCTGTCCGGAGCCGCCAGAGCCACCCGCCAGCCTGGTGAGTCCTGTGCCTGCGCCCAGGGCCAGGCCTCCTTCATGTCTCCCCAGCCTGGTGAGTCCTGTGCCTGCGCCCAGGGCCAGGCCACCTTCATGTCTTCCCCAGCCTGGTGAATCCTGGGCCAGAGCCGCCAGAGCCGCCCGCCAGCCCGGAGCCGCCAGAGCTGCCCGCCAGCCCGGAGCCACCAGGGCCATCCGCCAGCCCGGAGCCACCAGGGCCATCCGCCAGCCCGGAGCCGCCCGCCAGCCCAGAGCCGCCGGAGCTGCCAGCGTCACCCGCCAGCCGGGCGCAGCCAGGGACGCCCGCCGGCCGGGCGCAACAACAATCGCCCGCCAGCCGGGCACAGCCAGGGTCGCCCACCAGTCCTCCGGCGCAGCTAGGGGTGCCACCTAAGTGGCCTAAGCCAAGGGTGGAGCGGGGTCCACGTCCCGCACCCGAGCCGCCGCCGTAGGAATGCCCACTCGGACCCTCCCCTTCAGAGTCACATTTTGCAGCCGGAGTCCGCACCTTTGGGGGGGTACTGTAACGCCCTGGCCATAGAGAGGGTTTTTTTGTTCTTTATTTTGGTTAGGCCAGGGTGTTACATTGGGTGGGCGTTCTATGTTCCTTTTTCTATGTTTTTGTATTTCTTTGTTTTGGGCCGAGTAGGGTTCCTAATCAGAGGCAGCTGTCTATCGTTGTCTCTGATTAGGAATCATACTTAAGCAGCCTGTTTCCTTTGGGGTTTTGTGGGTAGTTGTTTCTGTTGTGTGGTTTGCACCGACAGAACTGTTGGCTTTCATTTTCCCAGTTTTTTTTTTTTTAAGTGTATCATAAAAAATCATTATGACCACTTACAACGCTGCATCTTGGTCCCCTCTTCCAGACGATCGTTACAGATGCTCACAGGCAATGTGTATTGGAAGAGGCATTTCTGAATGTTCTTCGCCCAGCATACACCCCTCCTACCAGATATGCTTTATCTACTCATTTGCTAGATGCAGAGTTCAACAGAGTTCAAGTGAAGGTCAAGCAAATTATAGAGAAAGCAGACTGTATTGCAATCATCTCTGATGGGTGGTCGAATGTTCGTGGGCAAGGAATAATTAGCTACATCATCTCCACCCCTCAACCAGTATTCTACAAGAGCACAGACACAAGGGACAACAGACACACCGGTGTCTACATTGCAGATGAGCTGAAGGCAGTCATCAATGACCTTGGACCACAGAAGGTATTTGCACTGTGGACAGACAATGCTGCGAACATGAAGGCTGCTTGGTCTAAAGTGGTGGAGTCCTACCCTCACATCACACCCATTGGCTTTGCTGCTCATGCATTGAATCTGCTCCTCAAGGACATCATGGCACTGAAAACAATGTATACACTCTACAAGAGAGCCAAGGAAATGGTTAGGTATGTGAAGGGTCATCAAGTTATCCTGTTAGGGCTAGGGGGCAGTATTTGCACGGCTGGATAAAAAAAATGTACCCGATTTAATCTGGTTACTAATCCTACCCAGTAACTAGAATATGCATATACTTATTATATATGGATAGAAAACACTCTAAAGTTTCTAAAACTGTTTGAATGGTGTCTGTGAGTATAACAGAACTCATTTGGCAGGCAAAACCCTGAGACATTTTCTGACAGGAAGTGGATACCTGATGTGTTGTATTACCTTTAAACCTATGCCATTGAAAAAAAACAGGGGCTGAGGAATATTTTGGCACTTCCTATTGCTTCCACTAGATGTCACCAGCCTTTACAAAGTGTTTTGAGTCTTCTGGAGGGAGATCTGACCGAACAAGAGCCATGGAACGATGATGGCCCATTAGACACCTGGCGCGCGAGTTCATGTTGGGTACCCTCGTTCCAATACGTTATAAAAGAGTATGCATTCGTCCACCTTGAATATTATTCATGTTCTGGTTAAAAAAGGCCCTAATGATTTATGCTATACAACGTTTGACATGTTTGAACGAACGTAAATATATTTTTTCCCCTCGTTCATGAAGTGAAGTCAACGGCGGGCTTAGATCATGTGCTAACAAGACGGAGATTTTTGGACATAAATGATGAGCTTTTTTGAACAAAACTACATTCGTTATGGACCTGTGATACCTGGAAGTGACATCTGATGAAGAGAATCAAAGGTAATGGATTATTTACATAGTATTTTCGATTTTAGATCTCCCCAACATGACGACTAGTCTGTATCGCAACGCGTATTTTTCTGGGCGCAGTGCTCAGATTATTGCAAAGTGTGATTTCCCAGTAAGGTTATTTTTAAATCTGGCAAGTTGATTGCGTTCAAGAGATGTAAATCTATAATTCTTTAAATGACAATATAATATTTTACCAATGTTTTCTAATTTTAATTATTTAATTTGTGATGCTGACTTGACTGCCGGTTATTGGAGGGAAACGATTTCCTCAACATCAATGCCATAGTAAAACGCTGTTTTTGGATATAAATATGAATTTGATAGAACTAAAAATGCATGCATTGTCTAACGTAATGTCCTAGGAGTGTCATCTGATGGAGATTGTAAAAGGTTAGTGCATCATTTTAGCTGGTTTTATGGTTTTGGTGACCCTGTCTTTGAATTGACAAAACATTACACACAACTCTTGTAAATGTACTGTCCTAACATACTCTAAATTTATGCTTTCGCCGTAAAACCTTTTTGAAATCGTAAAACGTGGTTAGATTAAGGAGATGTTTATCTTTCAAAGGGTGTAAAATAGTTGTATGTTTGAAAAATTGGAATTTTGACATTTATTTGGATTCAAATTTGCCGCTCTTGAAATGCACCTGCTGTTGATGGAGTGCACCACGGGTGGGACGCCTGCGTCCCACCTAGCCCATAGAGGTTATAGCAGCAATATACCTCACCAAGCAAAATTAGAAGAATAAGAGCATCACATTGAAGCTGCCCAGCAACATTTGTTGGGGTGGTGTTGTCATCATGTTTGACAGTCTCCTGGAGGGGAAGGAGTCTCTCTAAGAAATTGCCATATCACAGTCTGCCGATATGGACAGCCCCATCAAGAGGATCCTCCTGGATAATGTATTTTGGGAGAGAGGGGTAAGCAGCCTGAAACTCCTGAAACCTATAGCAGTAGCCATTGCACAGATTGAGGGAGACAATGCCATCCTGTCTGATGTTTAGACTCTGCTTGCAGATGTAAGAGAAGAAATCCGTACTGCCCTGTTACTCCAAGCAGAGGAAACTGCAGTTCTGAAATACATCAAAAAACATGAAGACTTCTGCCTGAAGCCCATACACGCCACAGCGTACATGTTGGACCCCAAGTATGCTGGCAAGAGCATCCTGTCTGGTACAGAGGTCAACAAGACCTATGGTGTCATCACTACCGTGTCTCGCCACCTTGGCCTGGATGAGGGAAAGGTTCTTGTCAGTCTGGCAAAGTACACTTCCAAGCAAGGGCTTTGGGATGGAGATGCAATATGGCAGTAGTGCCAGCTTATCTCATCACCCACCTGCTGGAAGGGACATTAGGATCTGAGGCTCAGAAACAGAAACAGAACTAGCAGCAGCAACAGGGACAGAACTAGCAGCAGCAGAAACAGAAACAGAACTAGCAGCAGCAGCAACAGAAACAGAACTAGCAGCAGCAGCAACAGAAACAGAACTAGCAGCAGCAGCAACAGAAACAGAACAGCAGCAGCAGCAGAAACAGAACTAGCAGCAGTAGAAACAGAAACAGAACTAGCAACAGCAGTAGAAACAGAAACAGGACTAGCAGCAGTAGAAACAGAAACAGCAGCAGTAGAAACAGAAACAGAACTAGCAGCAGCAGCAGTAACAGAAACAGAACTAGCAGCAGCAGCAACAGAAACAGAACTAGCAACAGCAGTAGAAACAGAAACAGAACTAGCAACAGCAGCAACAGAAACAGAACTAGCAGCAGCAGCAGTAACAGAAACAGAACTAGCAGCAGCAGCAACAGAAACAGAACTAGCAACAGCAGCAACAGAAACAGAACTAGCAGCAGCAGCAGTAACAGAAACAGAACTAGCAACAGCAGCAACAGAAACAGAACTAGCAGCAGTAGAAACAGAAACAGAACTAGCAGCAGCAGCAGTAACAGAAACAGAACTAGCAGCAGCAGCAGTAACAGAAACAGAACTAGCAGCAGCAGCAACAGAAACAGAACTAGCAGCAGCAGCAACAGAAACAGAACTAGCAGCAGCAGCAGCAGAAACAGAACTAGCAGCAGCAGCAGCAGAAACAGAACTAGCAGCAGCAACAGAAACAGAACTAGCAGCAACAGCAGCAGCAACAGAAACAGAACTAGCAACAGCAGCAACAGAAACAGAACTAGCAGCAGCAGCAACAACAGAAACAGAACTAGCAGCAGCAACAGAAACAGAACTAGCAGCAGCAGTAGAAACAGAAACAGAACTAGCAGAAGCAACAGAAACAGAACTAGCAGCAGCAACAGAAACAGAACTAGCAGCAGCAGTAGAAACAGAGACAGAACTAGCAGCAGCAGCAACAGAAACAGAACTAGCAGCAGCAGTAGAAACAGAAACAGAACTAGCAGCAGCAGTAGAAACAGAGACAGAACTAGCAGCAGCAACAGAAACAGAACTAGCAGCAGCAGTAGAAACAGAAACAGAACTAGCAGCAGCAGTAGAAACAGAGACAGAACTAGCAGCAGCAACAGAAACAGAACTAGCAGCAGCAGTAGAAACAGAGACAGAACTAGCAGCAGCAACAGAAACAGAACTGCGCAGCAGCAGCAACAGAAACAGCAGCGGTGGCAGTTGCTCTACTCTCTCCCTGGATACCAGTATCTATCATGAGTCCTGGTGCTTTAGAAAAGCCAGAACAGAATAACACTGGGGACGTCTTCCCTTCTGTCATCATCTATTTAGAGGCTCTGGCTCCCCTTCAAACTGCATCCTCCAGGGGTAGTGTAAACGCAGCATATATTAAACCCAGGCAAAGCCTTGATGTATTTTTTTGAGGGGGCTGGATAGTTCTGTGTGAGCTGGTACAGTAGGCAGAGGATGAGAGGAAAGGAAGCTTTAATCCAGGGAGGAAGCAGCAACTCCAGCAATAGCAGGTCTTAATGAGGATGTAGGAGTGTAGAGCAGAGCCGTGGGACTGAGGGAGAGAGTCAGTGGGAATCCGCTTGGGTCCCCACAGACTATAGGATAGATACTGGATGCGTTCTAATTGTAACCCTATTCCCTATAGAGTGCAGTACTTTTGACCAGGGCTCATATGTGCACTATGTAGGGAATAGGGTGCTATTTGGGACATGGCCATACAGGCTCCAGAGGCAACAGGTGTTGTACCCTGAGCACTAACTCCACAGTAAAGGATGGTGATGGTGAAGGTATGGTGCTCCATGTACTGGACATGACATGATCAGTTCTACTGTACTGTAGAAGCAGGGGTTTTGTTTGAGCCCTTGGTTCATGGTAATGCCATTGGGGCCAAATGGATCAAATCAGATTTTGTACTGTGACTCACTTGTCCCCACACACGCATGCGCACACACACACACACACCCCCCACCCTCAATCAGTGACACTGATCTGTGGTATTTGTTTAACAATTCTTGGTCAAAGCAAGAGATTTCAAAGCCATTAAAAGTTAAGGCTTAGTTTTCAGCTGGAGGAATGTTGTGGTCAATGAAAGATGTGAGATGCAACAGCATTAAAGGACACACACAGCAAGCCAGTCACTCAGTCTCCTCAGGATCATCACATTGCTCCTCACAATGCCCAGCCTGGCTCCCTGTATGGTATGGACTTTACCCTCGTCTCCTTCTAGTACCACAGCTCACAGAGACCACCCGGGGAACTATGGAGGGTAGATGTAGCCTGTAGGGGGAAATATAGGCTACTGTGTTGCTACAGGGCCTTGTTGTCACGGAATCTAGGAGTGGTGGTTGGAGTCAGGCGCAGAGAGCAGAGGTAAAGTATATCGTCTTTATTTTCTCCAGCACAAAACGGTCACGCCAAACAGAAGGGCGCGTAAATATAATGACCAACCCAAAACACAGGGCAAAACGGTCCGGATAGAAAAATAAGACGTCAGCCAGCACAGCCAAAAATACAAACAGCGAAATAATCCCGCACAAACCTGGGCGGGCTAAACAGGCTTAAATAAACACAAATCAAGAAACAAAACAGGGAACAGGTGCAACAAATAAGACCAAACAAACAGAAAAGGGAAAAAGGATCAGCGGTGGCTAGTAGGCCGGCAACGACGACCGCTGAGCGCCGCCCGAACAGGCAGGGGAGCCACCTTCGGTGGGATTCGTGACACTTTGTAACGGCTGTCTTCATAAATGGACCAAGGCGCAGCAGGTATGTGAATAATCATCTTTAATTAAAATTAAGGAGTAAAGCATCCACTTAACCTGTTATGGCTAGGGGGCAGTATTTTCACGGCTGGATAAAAAACGTACCCGATTTAATCTGGTTACCACTCCTACCCAGTAACGAGAATATGCATATACTTATTACATATGGATAGAAAACACCCTAACGTTTCTAAAACTGTTTGAATGGTGTCTGTGAGTATAACAGAACTCATTTGGCAGGCAAAAACCTGACAAGGTTTCAGGCAGGAAGTGGCCTGTCTGACAAGGTGTCGTTCTTCTTGTCTCTGTTTATTGAAGAGTGAGGATCTTAGCTGTCCCGTGACACTTCCTACGGCTGCCATAGGGTCTCAGAAGGCGGTAAAAAGCTGAATCGTGGCTTTGCAGGCTCTGGCTGAAAAAAAGTAGCGCGTTTGGGTAGTGGCTGGTTACAGTACTGTGAGACTCAGGCTCGTGCCTGCGTCGACCAAAAGCTTTGTTTACTTTCCTCTGTTTAGCTAAAAGGAGATTCCCGGTCGGAATATTATCGCTTTTTTACGAGAAAAATGGCATAAAAATTGATTTTAAACAGCGGTTGACATGCTTCGAAGTACGGTAATGGAATATTTAGATTTTTTTTGTCACGAATTGCGCCATGCGCACGACCCTGATTTACCATTTCAGATAGTGTCTGGGACACACGAACAAAACGCCGTTATTCGGATATAACGATGGATTATTTTGGACCAAACCAACATTTGTTATTGAAGTAGCAGTCCTGGGAGTGCATTCTGACGAAGACAACAAAAGGTAATCAAACTTTTATAATAGTAAACCTGATATTGGTGAGTGCTAAACTTGCCGGGTGTCTAAATAGCTAGCCCGTGATGCCTGGGCTATGTACTTAGAATATTGCAAAATGTGCTTTCACCAAAAAGCTATTTTAAAATCGGACATATCGAGTGCATAGAGGAGTTCTGTATCTATAATTCTTTAAATAATTGTTATGCTTTTTGTGAATGTTTATCGTGAGTAATTTAGTAAATTCTCAGTGAATTCGCCGGAAGTTTGCGGGGGGTATGCTAGTTCTGAACGTCACATGCTAATGTAAAAAGCTGGTTTTTGATATAAATATGAACTTGATTGAACAAAACATGCATGTATTGTATAACATAATGTCCTAGGGTTGTCATCTGATGAAGATCATCAAAGGTTAGTGCTGCATTTAGCTGTCTTCTGGGTTTTTGTGACATTATATGCTAGCTTGAAAAATGGGTGTCTGATTATTTCTGGCTTGGTACTCTGCTGACATAATCTAATGTTTTGCTTTCGTTGTAAAGCCTTTTTGAAATCGGACAGTGTGGTTAGATAAAGGAGAGTCTTATCTTTAAAATGCTGTGAAATAGTCATATGTTTGAAAAATTGAAGTTTTTGTATTTTTGAGGAATTTGTAATTCGCGCCACGCCTATCATTGGATATTGGAGCAGGTGTTCCGCTAGCGGAACGTCTAGATGTAAGAGGTTATTAACACAAAAAGGTGACAACAGTGACAGTTCTGCAGGCTATAAACGCAGTGCAAAAACAACCACCCACAAACCCCAGTGACACACATACTCCTACATATATGACTCCCAATCAGGAACAACGATCCCCAGCTGTTCCTGATCAGGAGTCACAAGACACACAGAACATTCAAACACACACACAAGACTGCCACGTCCTGACCCCCAAACTACTACAACAGCTCCATCTGCTGGTCAGGACGTGACACACTTGTAGTCCAAACAAGGAGCATGACGCAAAAGGCCAGCCCTCATGTTTTTGTTCAACCTGGAATATAACTTTATTGTCCATATTATTATTATTACCGTATATATTATTGTCCACGTGTTACAGCGAACAACGGAAATGTGTCTTCTGCTCCGTTCTCAACCCCCCTCCAAGCAGTGGGGCGGCCACTGGAGTTTCAGCGGCTGTAAATTGCCCCTTTAAAATAGATGTGCAAGAGACCCCCCTCAGAGCTCAATGGCAGTTCAATAGAAAATGCCTCTTTAGTTTTAATCTGAAATATGATATATGCCTTTATCATGGTGCTTACACCCTCTCCTTGTCCTAGTCTGTCATCCCCACATGTTTTAAACTGACCACCATCACTCCTGTTTCCAAGAACTCTAAGGCTTCACGCCACAATGACTACCGCCCTGTAGCACATACTTCATTATTAAAGAAGTGCTTTGAGAGGCTGGTTATGGCACACATTAACTCCATCATCCCAGACACCCTAGACCTACTCCCAATTTGCATACTGCCCCAACAGATCCATACACAATGAAGTGCATAAAGTTCCCTCAGCGCTCACAACAAGCAACCTCTGACAAAAGTCCCTCTACTTCTATTCGAGGTGGAAATGATGAATCAGACACCTTATCGATAGCAACAGCTCATAGTCCTCCTGGAATCAGAAGTTTTTTTGATTCAATGGAGGAACATAGTCAGAGAAATGCTGATGAATGTCTTGCTCGAGCTGTGAATGCAACTGGTTCATCTCTGATGCTCACAGGCAATGTGTATTGGAAGAGATTTCTGAATGTTCTTCGCCCAGCATACACCCCTCCAACCAGACATGCTTTATCTACTCATTTGCTGGATGCAGAGTTAAAGTGAAGGTCAAGCAAATCATAGAGAAAGCAGACTGTATTGCAATCATCTCTGATGGGTGGTCGAATGTTCTTGGGCAAGGAATAACTAACTACATCATCTCCACCCCTCAACCAGTATTCTACAAGAGCACAGACACAAGGGACAACAGACACACCGGTCTCTACATTGCAGATGAGCTGAAGGCAGTCAACAATGACATTGGACCACAAAAGGTATTTGCACTGGTGACAGACAATGCTGCGAACATGAAGGCTGCTTGGTCTAAAGTGGAGGAGTCCTACGCTCACATCACACCCATTGGCTGTGCTGCTTGTGCATTGAATCTGCTCCTCAAGGACATCTTGGCACTGAAAACAATGGATACACTACAAGAGAGCCAAGGAAATGGTTAGGTATGTGAAGGGCCATCAAGTTATAGCAGCAATCTACCTCACCAAGCAAAGTGAAAAGAATAACTGCACCACATTGAAGCTGCCCAGCAGCACCCGTTGGGGTGGTGTTGTCATCATGTTTGACACTCTCCTGGAGGGGAAGGAGTCTCTCCAAGAAATGGCCATATCACAGTCTGCCAATATGGACACCCCCTTCAAGAGGATCCTCCGGGATAATGTATTTTGGGAGAGAGTGGTAAGCAGCCTGAAACTCCTGAAACCTATAGCAGTAGCCATTGCACGGATTGAGGGAGACAATGCCATCCTGTCTGATGTTCAGACTCTGCTTGCAGATGTAAGAGAAGAAATCCGTACTGCCCTGCCCACTTCACTGTTGCTCCAAGCAGAGGAAACTGCAGTTCTGAAATACATCAAAAAGCGTAAAGACGCCCATACACGCCGCAGCGTACATGTTGGACCCCAAGTATGCTGGCAAGAGCATCCTGTCTGGTACAGAGGTCAACAAGACCTATGGTGTCATCACTACCGTGTCTCGCCACCTTGGCCTGGATGAGGGCAAGGTTCTTGGCAGTCTGATGAAGTACAAGTCCAAGCAAGGGCTTTGGGATGGAGATGCAATATGGCAGTCGTGTCAACATATCTCATCATCCACTTGGTGGAAGGGACTATGTGGATCTGAGGCTCTTTCCCCTGTTGCCTCCATCATCCTCCAAATCCCACCAACATCAGCCGTCTCAGAGCGCAACTGGTTCTTGTTTGGGAACACACATACCAAAGCACATAACAGGCTGACAAAGACAAGTTCAATTCGTAACTAAATATATATATTTTTATTTCGATTGGAAAGATTTAATCATTTGCAATTATGTCTACTTATGATAAGGTAAAGGTTTATGTTTCTGTCTCCATATGATACGGTAAATATATTCAATGCATATTACTTGTAATGCGATGCTACTGGTGGCAGAGAAATCAGGCGCAGGAGAGCGAAAACTGGTTTACAACGGTTGTGTTTAATAACCATAAACCACCGTCAACAGAACAATACAATAAATGGGTCAAACAAAACCCGGTAAATACCAGCATACCGTGCACAAGCACTACAACAAACAATTACGGACAAGGACATGGGGGGAACAGAGGGTTAAATACAAGACAAAACCAATGGAAAATGAAAAGTGGATCAGCGATGGCTAGAAGGTCGGCGACGTCGACCGCCGAACGCCGCCCAAACAAGGAGAGGGACCAACTTCGGGGGAAGTCGTGACATTACTTTACATATATTTCTGTTAATTCCCATATATTCCCGTTAATTCCCACGGAAAGTTTCCACCTCTGAATATTCCCCAAAAGGTGCAACCCTAGTGACATAATTTGCTCATTTAGGAAAGCCTTGAGGAAGTAATGGCAGTCCCTGGTACATGTGTTTTTATAGCGACCAACCAGGTGAAGTTGAAAGAGTAACAATCATCTGTCTTCTTCTTTGAATGATGGCTAGATAATGTGTTGTCAGATGCTGTCACGCCCTGACCTGAGAGAGAGGGTTTGTTTCTCTATGTGGTTAGGTCAGGGTGTGGGGTGGGCATTCTATGTGTTGTATTTCTTTCTGTTGGACTGAGTATGGTTCCTAACCAGAGGCAGCTGTCTACCGTTGTCTCTGATTAGGAACCATACTTAGGCTGCCTGTTTTTCCTTTGGGTTTTGTGGGTAGTTGTGTTCTGTTTTGTTCCTTGTAACCTGACGGAAATGTTGACGGTCGTTTTTGTTGTTTTTGATTTAGTGTTTTCATGAAAGTAAAATATGAGCACTTTACACGCCGCGCCATGGTCCCCTTTGTACGACCCTCGTTACAGAACTACCCACCATGACTGGATCAAGCAGCGTGCCCAGGCAGAGATGGACACCTGGTCACACATGGAATGGATGGAGAGGAGAAACTGGATTTGGGGGCAAGTCATTGACAGATATCGGAGCCTACCGGGGAAGAACGAGAGGCAGCCCCCCAAATTTTTGGGGGAGGGGGCACACGGTGTTTGGCTGGGCCAGGGGTGAACCCTGAGCCAAGTCCCCGTACTTATTGTGGTGAGCATGTGCCTGCCTCTCGCACTCTCTCTCCGCTACGCCTCCATAATCCAGTACGTCCAGTGCCTGCTCCTCGCACTCTCCCTCCAGTGCGCCTCCAGAATCCAGGAAGTCCTGTGCCTGCTTCCCTCACTCTCCCTCCAGTTCGCCTCAATAGCCCAGTAAGGCCTGTGCCTGCTTTGAGCACTCGGTCCTCAGTGTGTCTCCCCAGTCCGGTGAGACCGGTTCCAGCTCCCCGTAGGAAGCCTCCAGTGATGATCAGTGGTCTGAAGCATCCAGTGATAATCCATGGCACGAAGCCTCCAGTGATGATCCATGGCCCGGAGCATGTAGGGATGATCCATGGCACGAAGCCTCCAGTGATGATCCATGGCCCGGAGCCTGTAGGGATGATCCATGGCACGAAGCCTCCAGTGATGATGCATGGCCCGGAGCCTGTAGGGATGATCCATGGCATGAAGCCTCCAGCAATAATCCATGGCCCGGAGCCTCCAGTGATGATCCGTGGCACAAAGCCTCCAGTGATGATCCATGGCGCGGAACCAGTAGTGAGGATCCATGGCACGGAACCTACAGAGACGCTCCCCAGTCCGGAGCCTCTAGTGATGCTCCTCAGCCCGGAGCCTCCAGAGATGCTCCTCAGCCCGGAGCCTCCAGCGACGCTCCTCAGCCCGGAGCCTCCAGCGATGCTCCCCAGTCGACGGTCTGCAGACCTGAGTCTTCAGCGACGGTCTGCAGCCTGGAGTCTTCAGCGACGGTTGGCAGTTCAGAGCCTCCGGCACTGATCCACGGTCGGGTTCCTCTGGCGACACAGAAGCAGGGGGATCAGCGGGCGGTGTGGGGGCTACGCCCCGAACCAGAGCCGCCGCCTAGTATAGATGCCCGCCCGGACCGTCCCCTATAGGTTCAGGTTTGCGGCCGGGAGTCCGCACCTTTTGGGGCGGGGTACTGTCACGCCCTGACCTGAGAGAGAGGGTTTGTTTCTCTATGTGGTTAGGTCAGGGTGTGGGGTGGGCATTCTATGTGCTGTATTTCTTTGTGTTGGGCCGAGTATGGTTCCTAACCAGAGGCAGCTGTCTATCGTTGTCTCTGATTAGGAACCATACTTAGGCAGCCTGTTTTTCCTTTGGGTTTTGTGGGTAGTTGTTTTCTGTTTTGTTCCTTGTAACCTGACGGAACTGTTGACGGTCGTTTTTGTTGTTTTTGATTGAGTGTTTTCATTAACCTCTTGATGGTCGCCTAGGATAGGGGGCGCCACAGCGCATTTTGAAAAGAATTCGTGCCCATTTTAAACGGCCTACTACTCAAACTCAGAAGCTAGGATATGCATATAATTAACACTTGTGGATAGAAAACACCCTAAAGTTTCTAAAACTGTTTGAATGGTGTCTGTGAGTATAACAGAACTCATATGGCAGTCAAAACCCCGAGACAGATCGAAACAGGAAGTGGAATTCTGAATTGCGAACTCAACTTCATCACGTTGCCTATTAATCACACCGTGAGCTATGGTTCATTGAGCACTTCCTATTGCTTCCACTAGATGTCCCCAGTCTTTACAAAGTGATTTGAGTCTCCTACTGTGAAAACTGACAGAATGACACGCTGTGGAACGTGGTCACACGGAGAGGGCCATCACCATTATGACGCCGGCGCCCCTGGTTACCCTCCCCTTTCGAAACGTTTTGAAACACAATGCAATCGTCCCCCTTGAATCTTATTGGAGCTCTCGTTGAAAAAGGCCCTACAGATTTATGTTATACAACGTTTGACATGTTTGAACGAACCTAAATAAGAAAAAAAAGCATTTTGTTGAAAGAGTAGCCCCACGCACGTCGGAACTTTTGGTGAAGCCTTCAGAACGCGCTAACAAGAACAAGCTATTGGGACGTAAAGGATTAACTTTTTCGAACGAAAATACATTTGTTGTGGACCTGGGATTCCTGGAAGTGCCTAAGGATGAAGATAATCAAAGGTAAGGGATTATTGACAGTAGTATACAAGACTAGATGTGATATGCGATTGTTCCAAGATGGCTAGCCTATTGCTATTGCTAGCCTATTGTTCTGAGTATCGCATCCCTTTTATCGCAAAGTGTGATTACGCAGTAAAGTTATTTTTAAATCTGGCATTACAGGTGCTTTCAAGAGATATTCATCTATAAATCTTAGAATGACAATATTACATTTTAAAAATGTTTTCGAATAGTAATTTAGTAAATTGTGGCACTGTTTCACCGGATGCATTTGAGGGAAAATAGTTAGTCAACGTTAAGCGCCGATGTAAAATGCTGTTTTTATATATAAATATGAAATTTATCGAACAAAAGAATGCATGTATTGTGTAACATGATGTCCTAGGAGTGTCATCTGATGAAGTTTGTAAAAGGTTAGTGCTGCATTTAGCTGTTTTTTGGTTATTTGTGATGCATGTGGTTGGTCGGAAAATGGCTATGTGGCTACTTTTACGATATACTCCTCTAACATAATCTAATGTTTTGCTTTTGCTGTAAAGCCTTTTTGAAATCGGACAACGTGGTTCGATTCAGGAGAGGTGTATCTATAAAACGATATCATTTGAAAAAAAAAAGAGATTTTTTTTAAAAATTTAATTACGGGACGGAGGCCGCACAGGGGTTAAAGTAAAATATGAGCACTTTACACGCCGCGCATTGGTCCCCTTTGTACGACCCTCGTTACAGATGCTGAATGTCATGTTTTTCTTGAGACTAGTTGGGCAATAAGTTTAACTGGGGTTGGCTAAGATAATCCTTCCAAAATATGTCAAACCAGTAAATGGTTCATGTAAGACAGTTCAAAATATTGTTTTGGGAATCTTGTAGGTACTGTTCATCTACAGATAGGAGGGCTTACGAGGCAGGGTGCAATAGTACGTAGGATTACTTTAAGAATATACATATGTGGAGGTATAATCATAACTCACTCTCATCTCAAATGGAAGAGCGGCTACAGACTCATCATCAGAGTTGACTCACAAGACTAAAGGTGACTATTTTATTTTTCACATTCTAACATTACACTATCATAAGCAGCATGAGTCCATGTACCCATCCTGCCTGGTGTCAACGGTACAGGCTGGTGGCAGTGGAGTATCGCTGTCTAATCTGCAGCAACTGCGTGATGCCATGTTGGTCCATGCCAGCATGGGCCAACATCCCTGTGGAATATTTCCGATTTGTAGAATCCATTCCCTAAAGAATTCAGGCTATTGTAGGGCAAAGGGGGATCCAACCCGGAACTAGATGGGGGTGCCTAATAAACTGGCCATTAACCTCTATGGGTCAGGCGGGACGAATTCGTCCCACCTACGTAACAGCCAGTTGAATCCTGTGGCACGATTTTCAAATACCTTAAAAATCCTATTACTTCAATTTCTCAAACATATGACTATTTTACAGCTATTTAAAGACAAGACTCTCGTTAATCTAACCACACTGTCCGATTTCAAAAAGGCTTTACAACGAAAACAAAACATTAGATTATGTCAGCAGAGTACCAAGCCAGAAATAATCAGACACCCATTTTTCAAGCTAGCATATAATGTCACAAAAAACAAAACCACAGCTAAATGCAGCACTAACCTTTGATGATCTTCATCAGATGACACACCTAGGACATTATGTTATACAATACATGCATGTTTTGTTCAATCAAGTTCATATTTATATCAAAAAACAGCTTTTTACATTAGCATGTGACATTCAGAACTAGCAAACTTCCGGCGAATTTACTAACAATTTACTAAATTACTCACGATAAACGTTCACAAAAAGCATAACAATTATTTTAAGAATTATAGATACATTACTCCGTTATGCACTCGATATGTCCGATTTTAAAATAGCTTTTCGGTGAAAGCACATTTTGCAATACTCTAAGTACATAGCCCGGCATCACAGGGCTAGCTATTTAGACACCCAGCAGGTTTAGCACTTTAGCACTGAGAGCCTATTGGAGCCCTAGGAAATGTCACGTTACAGCTAAGATCCTGACTCTTCAATAAACAGAAGCAAGAACAACAACACCTTGTCAGACAGGCCACTTCCTGCATGAAACCTTCTCAGGTTTTTGCCTGCCAAATGAGTTCTGTTATACTCACAGACACCATTCAAACAGTTTTAGAAACTTTAGGGTGTTTTCTATCCATATGTAATAAGTATATGCATATTCTAGTTACTGGGTAGGAGTGGTAACCAGATTAAATCGGGTACGTTTTTTATCCGGCGGTGTAAATACTGCCCCCTAGCCCTAACAGGTTAAGTTTATAATTAGTTAATAATATGCATAATGGTATGCAAAGATGTTTTTTTCTTGTTATGACAACATGCCTTCCCTGTAGCTCAGTTGGTAGAGCATGGTGTTTGCAACGCCAGGGTTGTGGGTTCGATTCCCACGGGGGGCCAGCACAGAAAAAATGAAATGTATGCATTCACTACTGTAAGTCGCTCTGGATAAGAGCGTCTGCTAAATGACTAAAATGTAAAAAAAAAATGTAAAAATGTAAATATCTCTCCTATATTGGAATGCAGAATATAGCTGAACACATTAACTTGTTTCACTTTCTTTTCCAGAGTAAAGCATCCAGTGACAGCATGCAGTTGGCCACATTATGGGCTCAATTAGCTAACAGAGCTGATTCATCAAACCTATCAACACACAGCTATTCTCCATAAAACAATGCACCATAGTCTTATTAGAACAGGGCTCTCCAACCCTGTTCCTGGAGAGCTATCATCGTGTGGCTTTTCAATTCCAACCCTAATCGAGCAGATCTGATTCTAATAATTCACTGGTTTCTAAGATAAATCAGGTTAGTTACAACTGGGGTTGGAGTGAAAACCTACAGGAGGGTGTCTCTCCAGGAACAGGGTTAGAGTGAAAACCGACAGGAGGGTAGCTCTCCACGAACAGGGATGGAGTGAAAACCTACAGGAGGGTAGCTCTCCAGGAACAGGGATGGAGTGAAAACCTACAGGAGGGTAGCTCTCCAGGAACAGGGTTGGAGTGAAAACCTACAGGAGGGTAGCTCTCCAGGAACAGGGATGGAGAGTCCTGGTGTAAACCTACAGGAGGGTTGCTCACCTGGAAAATGGTTGTAGTGTCCTGGTATAAACCTACAGGAGGGTGGCTCTCCAGGAACAGGGTTGGAGTGAAAACCTAAAGGAGGGTAACTCTCCAGGAACAGGGTTGGAGTGAAAACCTACAGGAGGGTAGCTCTCCAGGAACAGGGATGGAGAGCCCTGGTGTAAAACTACAGGAGGGTAGCTCTCCAGGAACAGGGTTGAAGAGCCCTGCATTAGAATATGTAAAAAATAGTGACATTTGAACATTGAGGTTGCATATCACAAAGCACTTACGGGAATATATCACTTATAATTATGATAGTAAGAAATAATTACATGTTTGTATTGTCCTCACAGCCCAAAGCCAGCACAACTCCTAATTGGCTGCTATTGGCCAGGAGAGAAGAAACCCTTACTGGTCTGAGGGACAGGAGTACTGCAATACTCAAACATTATGTGATGGCTGTTTTCATAAAGATGTAATGAATCCCTAATAATATGTAAGACCCCCTTCAAATAAAGTATTACCAATGGCAAAGTCTAAGTATACTTCTCTGTTGTCATGAGATCATCAGGAACTACTGCATTTCTCCGTCTTCATGTAAATGTCTGTTTTTTAGAGGAAACTTCACTGGTACAGTAGATGGGTTGGGCTAAAACCAGCTTCTTTCCCTTTGATTAAATAGCTGATAGCTGCTTTACTGAGGAGCTGTTTTACTTACTATGACTGTGTGATATTTGGTTGTCCCACCTAGCTACCTTAAAATGAATGCACTAACTGTTGGTCGCTCTGGATAAGACTATGTGAGTGTTGTAACAGACTGCAGCAAACTTCAGACATTAATAGAGACAGAAAATGTAGTATCTAATCTGGCCCGCTAGAATAAACTGAAATACATGTACTGAATCTCTAACGGCTGTCGTCGGGAATAGAGGACCAAAACGCAGCAGGAATGTGGATGCTCATCTTGTTATTTATTTTTAAATAAAGAGAACACCAAAATAACAAACCGAAAAAATGCACAAACAACAAAACAGTCTTGTCATGCTCACACAGGCAAAACAAGAAACAATCTCCCACAACACCAAACCAAACAATTACCCATATATAGGACTCTCAATCAGAGGCAACGAGAAAGCACCTGCCTCCAATTGAGAGTCCAACCCCCCATCAACCTAAACATAGACATACAACAAACCAGAAAGAACATAGAATTATAGAACATAGACCAAAACCCCGAAATAATAAATCAAACACCTTATTACATAAATCACCACCCCGAACCACATAAACAAAATACCCTCTGCCACGTCCTGACCAAACTACAATAACAAATAACCCTTATACTGGTCAGGACGTGACAGAATCAATTATTCTACAATAAAATAGGTATTTCAGCCAATGAACTAACCACCCTATTAATGACCCAATCCATATGTAGTCACAAGTAAAGATGACAAGACTGACTGATTCTAAAATATAATAATAAACATTCTAATAATATTTAGATTTACATTTTTCCTGTGTACGTACATGATCCAAAAGACAAATGACAACTATCGCATACAATCACATGACAGTATCTTGCTGTCTGTGCCTAATGCCTGTACAGAGCTGGGTAAAATGTTTTTCCAGTTGACTGCCCCGTCCACTTGGAACTAGTGACAATAGGACTTGAAATTACAGGACCGCATTTCTTTCAATGACTTTAAAGCTAGGGTAAAAACTATGGTGAACAATGAAGTGGGGGGTGGGGGGTGGGGGGGGGGGGGGGGGTCACTGTGTTGTCCCGGCCCTAACTGTAGATGCACCACACCCCTCCAAACATCTTGTGTATATTGATGTTTTTATGTTGTTGTGTTTGGTGTTTTTATGTTGTCAACATGTCTTTATATGAAATGTTACCTGCTGCTATTTTGGCCAGGTCTCTCGTGATTTCTTTTTATCTTGATAAGAATAAATTGGTAAAATAAAGGTCAATAAAAAAATACATAGACAATATATTTCAAATTCATCTGGTTTTGATATATTTTTGTATAATGTTATCAAATAATGGTTTAAAAAATGTGGGGATACCCAAAGGGGTCCTAAAATTCTAAATCAAATAGCTAAATGATCCATATTATGACCATTTTAAAACAATTCCATATGTCAGTTTACACCACCCACCCATTGTTTTAGACTCTAAAGAAATAAACATTTTGGCCCTATTGCCTCTAAGTTTTCTGTCCTTCTGCCTCCCCATACGGAATGCCTACCACTTAGTGTGGATTCTGGAAGGGCACGACTGGAAAACTGCCTTCAACATGACCAGCAGTCACTGCGATTATCTGGTCATGCCATTTGGCCTCAGCAACAGCAATGCCCCTGCTGTGTTCCAGGCTCTGGTTAATGATGTTCTCTGTGACATGTAGAACCGGTTTGTCTTCATCTACCTTGATGACATCCTCATCTTCTCCTGCTCCACCCAAGAACACATGTGGGTCGAAAAAGCCTGCAACACCCTTCCCTGCTCTGCCACGGGCCTATCACCTTTTGAGTGTTCCCTGGGGTTTCTTTTACAATGTGGGCATCTGGGTCATACCTGATAGCAGAATGTTCTCAAACCTGTTCGTCAGTGTTCTTGGCCAGCTGTTTGGCAATGCATGAGTAATAACAATACAATTCTGAATTATAATAATCAATTAATACGATTAATGTTTTCACTTCAAATTGTCTTTTTCAGTTAGGGCTCAGTTCAATCAGTATCGCGGAAGTTCCCCTTTATAGCACAATTGAACTGTAAAGGCAATGTCCTGTGTTGGTGGAGACTGCATTCAAGGGAAAAACTGCATATGTCAGCTCAATAGGAAATTATCTTCAACCCCGCAGCACACATGGGCTGCTGAATGTATTTTTTTTCTCTTGCTTTGTTTTATCTTTTCTATATTATATCTATCTCTGATAAGCTACCCAGGAAAGGGCTGAAAATAGCCCATATTAATATACTGTACTGTATGTACCCTTAGAAATAAGGTTCATGAACTTGCTAACATCTGTCATGACGTTGCCCTCTTTGGACACAGCGAGCACCATCCCCCTACCTCTGCACCATCCCCCTCTCTCTGTCTCCTACACTCAGGCTGCTGTGTTCAGAGAGGTCGTAAATTCCTGGAGGAGAATCTCTCCTCATGGCCAGAGTATAGAGAGAGAGTGAGTTTTCATAGAGAGAACAAAGGAATTTCTTCCACCTCACAGAACTTGACAACCAAACAATATTAATGTTCTGGAGAAGGTATAAAAGATCGGTGAAGAATCCAGCTACGAACTGGTCCGTTTGGTACAATTTTGTGAAACTCATGAGAGACAATACAGACACATTACCATAACCATGTTTATACAAGAGTCTCCGTTATGAGGCTTACATCTAATAGTTGTATAAAATGAATGAGTGAAGATGAAACTATTTGTGAAATTATGTAATGTGATTTTAGACTGTTTAATGAAGGAAACTCCAATTCCCTTTGGAGTTTAACTAAATCAGAGGACCGCCCATGAGCACAGTTATGGTCTGACGTCATGGGACAGGCCCTTTTCCGCTCTTCCGAATAAAACCCCCACCCGGGTTTTCTATCACCAGACCGAGCTTACCTCAATTACGAGAGGGCTAAGGTTTGAGACGAGACCAGTACCTCTATCATAGAGGGAAATAAGGCTTGAGTAGATTGCTGAATCTTTTAACCATCCCACGTGGTTAAACTCTTAGACTATCGATACCGACAGAATAAGAACACGTCTTTGGGTATTAATTATTAGTCTGCAGCTAGGAATTCGGTATCATTGAATGCGAAGACCGACAACCGCAGAAACATCTATTCTATAGCAACATGAATGAATGTTACTCTGAACTATCCATTCCAACCCACGATAGAGAGAGAGAGAGAGAGAGAGAGAGAGAGGGCGGACAAACTCTCCAACAGAAACAAACTTTTCAACAGAGATCCCGATGACACACTGAGCGTAAATATATATATATATATATATATATATATATTGATTGCAATTATTCCCGAATGAGTGTGCGTTCATGTGGAAAGGATTAGCATTTCAATTGTTATAATTATCAACTTTGTAGTGTCTCTTATCTTTCGCGCCCTTATCAGTCCCTCTGTCTAACAAGCCGCCATGCCGGTTTAGCCCACTAGGGCACATTCCCATATCATTTCTTTGTAACCATATCTACTGTTTGTTATGCATTTCTGTGTGTACTTAGTTAGTAAATAAATTATTTTAAGACAATTGATGTATGGATGACTCATAGTGAAGACTGGGTTCGTGCAGATAACCAACAATTTAAGACGTTTGGAATGAGACTAACGTGAGGTAAAGAATAATTCATTAATCAGAAGACTAAGTGATCTTATATACTAAAATATCTGAAAGTTATATTAGGAAAATTATAACTTTGTAATCTGAATATTTTCCTTGATGCCCCAACTTCCTAGTTAATTACAGTTACGTGATTAATTAGTTTAATCGCGTAATAATAACTACAGAGAGTTATTTGATAAAAATAAGTCTTCAGTTTGAATGATGCCAAAGACACGACACATCAGATAAGATTAATATATTAGCCATTTCTGAGACTCACTTAGATAATTCATTTGATGATACAGCAATAGCAATACAAGGATATAACATCTATAGAAGAGAAAGGAATGCTTATGGGGGAGGAGCCATATCCCTGTAATGCTTAGAGAAGATCCTATGTCAAGTGTTGTTGAAGTGTTGTGGTTGTAGGTTCACCTGGCACATCTAAAGCCCATTCTTTTGGGCTGTTGCTATAGGCCAACAAGTGTTAACCTCTATGGGACCGGCGGGACGAATTCGTCCCACCTACGTAACATCCACTGCCAGCCTGTGGCGCGATTTTCAAAATCTTCAAAATCCTATTACTTCAATTTCTCAAACATATGACTATTTTACAGCCATTTAAAGATAAGACTCTCGTTAATCTAACCACACTGTCCGATTTCAAAAAGGCTTTACAACGAAAGCAAAACATTAGATTATGTCAGCAGAGTACCAAGCCAGAAATAATCAGACACCCATTTTTCAAGCCAGCATATAATGTCACCAAAACCCAGAAGACAGCTAAATGCAGCACTCACCTTTGATGATCTTCATCAGATGACAACCCTAGGACATTATGTTATACAATACATGCATGTTTTGTTCAATCAAGTTCATATTTATATCAAAAACCAGCTTTTTACATTAGCATGTGACGTTCAGAACTAGCATACCCCCCGCAAACTTACGGGGAATTCGCTAACATTTTACTAAATTACTCACGATAAACGTTCACAAAAAGCATAACAATTATTTTAAGAATTATAGATACAGACCTCCTCTATGCACTCGATATGTCCGATTTTAAAATAGCTTTTTGGTGAAAGCACATTTTGCAATATTCTAAGTATATAGCCCAGGCATCACGGGCTCGCTATTTAGACACCCGGCAAGTTTAGCACTCACCATAATCATATTTACTATTATAAAAATGTCATTACCTTTTGTTGTCTTCGTCAGAATGCACACCCAGGACGTCTACTTCAATAACAAATGTTGGTTTGGTCCAAAATAATCCATCGTTATATCCGAATAGCAGCGTTTTGTTCGTGCGTTCCAGACACTATCCGAAATAGTAAAGAAGTGTCGCGCGCTTGGCGCAATTCCTGACAATAAAATTCAAAGTATTCAATTGCCGTACGTCGAAGCATGTCAACCGCTGTTTAAAATCAATTTTTACGTCATTTTTCTCGTAGAAAAGCGGTAAAATTCCGACAGGGAATCTCCTTTTCGGCAAACAGAGGAAAAAATCCCAAAGGCGGGGGCGGTCGGGGTCACGCGCATAAGCTAGTGTCTCTTGATGGGCCACTTGAGAAAGGCGATAATGTGTTTCAGCCTGGGGCTGGAATGACGACATTCTCTTTTTTCCCGGGCTATGAGAGCCTATGGACGACGTGGGAAGTGTCACGTTAGAGCAGAGATCCTTAGTAAATGATAGAGATGGCAAAGAAGTTCCAGAAATGGTCAGACAGGCCACTTCCTGTAAAGGAATCTCTCAGGTTTTGACCTGCCATTTGAGTTCTGTTATACTCACAGACACCATTCAAACAGTTTTAGAAAATTTAGGGTGTTTTCTATCCATATGTAATAAGTATATGCATATTCTAGTTACTGAGTAGGAGTGGTAACCAGATTAAATCGGGTATGTTTTTTATCCAGCCGTGTCAATGCTGCCCCCTAGCCCTAACAGGTTAACAGTCCATTTCCAAATAAAATGTGTGAAATGCTTGATAGTGTATGTGATGTAAACAGAGAGGTCTACTTTCTTGGGAACCTGAATATTGACTCGTTTTCATCATGTTGTCCACTCAAGAGGAAGCTTCTCACTGTAAACTGTAATCGGGTTCAGGTTATTCATCAACCTACCCGGGTGTTTACAATCACCACAGGAAGAAGATAATCCACATGTACTGTTCATATTTTTACTAATACTGTAGAACTTTGTTCTAAAGATGTATCCATACCCATTGGATGCAGTGATCACAATATAGCGGGTATATCCAGGAAAGCCACAGTTCCAAAAGCTGGGCCTAAAATTGTGTACAATAGATCATCCAAAATATTTTGCTGTGACTCTTATGTGGATGATGTTAAAAATATTTGTTGGTCTGATGTGATTAACCTGTTAGGGCTAGGGGGCAGTATTGACACGGCTGGATAAAAAAACATACCCGATTTAATCTGGTTACCACTCCTACCCAGTAACTAGAATATGCATATACTTATTACATATGGATAGAAAACACCCTAAATTTTCTAAAACTGTTTGAATGGTGTCTGTGAGTATAACAGAACTCATTTGGCAGGCAAAACCCTGAGACATTTTCTGACAGGAAGTGGATACCTGATGTGTTGTATTACCTTTAAACCTATCCCATTGAAAAACACAGGGGCTGAGGAATATTTTGGCACTTCCTATTGCTTCCACTAGATGTCACCAGCCTTTACAAAGTGTTTTGAGTCTTCTGGAGGGAGATCTGACCGAACAAGAGCCATGGAACGATGATGGCCCATTAGACACCTGGCGCGCGAGTTCATGTTGGGTACCCTCGTTCCAATACGTTATAAAAGAGTATGCATTCGTCCACCTTGAATATTATTAAGGCGGGGGCGGTCGGGGTCACGCGCATAAGCTAGTGTCTCTTGATCGGCCACTTGAGAAAGGCGATAATGTGTTTCAGCCTGGGGCTGGAATGACGACATTCTGTTTTTTCCCGGGCTCTGAGCGCCTATGGACGACGTGGGAAGTGTCACGTTAGAGCAGAGATCCTTAGTAAATGATAGAGATGGAAAAGAAGTTCAACAAATGGTCAGACAGGCCACTTCCTGTAAAGGAATCTCTCAGGTTTTGACCTGCCATTTGAGTTCTGTTATACTCACAGACACCATTCAAACAGTTTTAGAAAATTTAGGGTGGTTTCTATCCATATGTAATAAGTATATGCATATTCTAGTTACTGAGTAGGAGTGGTAACCAGATTAAATCGGGTATGTTTTTTATCCAGCCGTGTCAATGCTGCCCCCTAGCCCTAACAGGTTAACACATTCGGATAGAAAACACTCTGAATTTTCTAAAACAGTTTGAATGGTGTCTGTAAGTATAACAAAACTCATATTGCAGGCAAAAACCTGTGAAAAATAGATTTAAAAAAATGTGAATTTTGTGACTGTACTATTTAGTGTCATTGTTTTATAGATACCATAGTGAGAAAGGATTCATTTCGCAACACCTACGGCTTCCACTAGATGTCAACGATCTTTATAAAGCTGTTTGAAGCGTCTATGATAAACAGAGAGCAAATTAGAATCCAAGGAAGTTGATATGTCATCACTTCATTTTTTTGCGCCTGTGCATAAATCTGAGAAACGTGAGTTTTGTCTTCATTGTTTATCTCGACATAGGATAGGTTGTGTGAAAATATTACTGATGTTTAACGTTAAAAATGGACCAAAAGATTAATGCTAAACAACATTTGACATGTTTGAACGAATATAAATAGATTATTTACTAGTTTTTTTTAGCTTTTCGGCGTGATTTTACAGTCCCCCACCACGTTTTGTGGGAGCATAATGAACGCTAAGTACTTGGTGTTATTTGGACATAAATTATGAACTTTGTCAAAAGAAACCACATTTGTTCCAGACCTGGGATGCCTTCCGGACCTGGGATGCCTGTCTTCTGATGGAGATAATCAAAGGTAAGGGGATATTTACAATGTTATTATCGATTTTAGATGATGCTAACTGTATAGCATAGCCTGTTGTTCTTAGCATAGCACCCCGTTTATTGCAAAATGTGATTTCCCAGTAAAGTTATTTTGAGATCTGGCCATTCGGTAGCAATTACGAGATGATAATATATTATTCTTTGAATGACAATATTATAATTTACCAATGTTTTCGAATAGTAATTTTGTTATGTTCACCGGAAGCATTTCAGAGAAGAAAAAAATCTGAATTTCACGCTACTGTAAAATGCTGTTTTTGGATATAAATATGAACTTGATGGAACAAAAAATGCATGTATTGTATAACATAATGTCCTAGGAGTGTCATCTGATGGAGATTGACAAAAGTTAGTGCATAATTCAAGCTGGTTTCTGCTTTTGGTGACGCCTGACCTTGCTAGGTACTGTCCTAACATAATCTAACTTTATGCTTTTGCCGTAAAGCCTCTTTGAAAATCGAACAATGTGGTTAGATTAAGGAGATGTTTATCATTTAAACTGTGTAAAATAGTTGATTGTTTGAGAAATTGAAATTATTATATTTTTGATGTTTTGAATTTCCAGCCTTGTTAGCAATCCCGGCTCGGGGTTCATTGCTAACCTGTAGCCCCAACAGGTTATGGACCTGTGATACCTGGAAGTGACATCTGATGAAGAGAATCAAAGGTAATGGATTATTTACATAGTATTTTCGATTTTAGATCTCCCCAACATGACGACTAGTCTGTATCGCAACGCGTATTTTTCTGGGCGCAGTGCTCAGATTATTGCAAAGTGTGATTTCCCAGTAAGGTTATTTTTAAATCTGGCAAGTTGATTGCGTTCAAGAGATGTAAATCTATAATTCTTTAAATGACAATATAATATTTTACCAATGTTTTCTAATTTTAATTATTTAATTTGTGATGCTGACTTGACTGCCGGTTATTGGAGGGAAACGATTTCCTCAACATCAATGCCATAGTAAAACGCTGTTTTTGGATATAAATATGAACTTGATAGAACTAAAAATGCATGCATTGTCTAACATAATGTCCTAGGAGTGTCATCTGATGGAGATTGTAAAAGGTTAGTGCATCATTTTAGCTGGTTTTATGGTTTTGGTGACCCTGTCTTTGAATTGACAAAACATTACACACAACTCTTGTAAATGTACTGTCCTAACATACTCTAAATTTATGCTTTCGCCGTAAAACCTTTTTGAAATCGTAAAACGTGGTTAGATTAAGGAGATGTTTATCTTTCAAAGGGTGTAAAATAGTTGTATGTTTGAAAAATTTGAATTTTGACATTTATTTGGATTCAAATTTGCCGCTCTTGAAATGCACCTGCTGTTGATGGAGTGCACCACGGGGGGGGGACGCCTGCGTCCCACCTAGCCCATAGAGGTTAATCTAACCACACTGCCCGATTTCAAAAAGGCTTTACAACGAAAGCAAAACATTAGATTATGTCAGCAAAGTACCCAGCCAGAAATAATCAGACACCCATTTTTCAAGCTAGCATATAATCTCACAAAAACCCAGAAGACAGCTAAATGCAGCACTAACCTTTGATGATCTTCATCAGACGACACACCTAGGACATTATGTTATACAATACATGCATGTTTTGTTCAATCAAGTTCATATTAATATAAAAAACCAGCTTTTTACATTAGCATGTGACGTTCAGAACTAGCATACCCCCCCGCAAACTTCCGATGAATTTACAAAAAATGTACTAAATTACTCACGATAAATGTTCACAGAAAGGATAACAATTATTTTAAGAATTATAGATACAGAACTCCTCTATGCACTCGATATGCCCGATTTTAAAATAGCTTTTCGGTGAAAGCACATTTTGCAATATTCTAAGTAGATAGCCCGGCATCGCAGGGCTAGCTATTTAGACACCCAGCAAGTTTAGCACTCACCAAAGTCAGATTTATTATAAGAAAAATGTTATTACCTTTGGTGTTCTTCGTCAGAATGCACTCCCAGGACTTCTACTTCAATAACAAATGTTGGTTTGGTCCCAAATAATCCATAGTTATATCCAAACAGCGGCGTTTTGTTCGTGCGTTCAAGACACTATCCGAAAGAGTAAAGAAGGGTGACGAGCACGACGCATTTCGTGACAAAAAAATTCTAAATATTCCATTACCGTACTTCGAAGCATGTCAACCGCTGTTTAAAATCAATTTTTATGCAATTTTTCTCGTAAAAAAGCGACAATATTCCGACCGGGAATCTGCGTTTAGGTAAAAAGACGAAAGAAAATAAAGCATGGAGTCGACTCGTGCAAGCGCCTAAGCCCATTGTCCTCTGATCGGCCACTTGCCAAAAGCGCAAATGTGTTTCAGCCTGGGGCTGCCTCGATATCATTCAGCTTTTTCCCGGGCTCTGAGAGCCTATGGGAGCCGTAGGAAGTGTCACGTTACAGCAAAGATCCTCAGTCTTCAATAAACAGAGACAAGACGAACAAGATCTTGTCAGAGAGGGGACTTCCTGTAAGGAATCTTCTCAGGTTTTTGCCTGCCATATGAGTTCTGTTATACTCACAGACACCATTCAAACAGTTTTAGAAACTTTAGGGTGTTTTCTATCCAAAGCCAATAATTATATGCATATTCTAGTTACTGGGCAGGAGTAGTAACCAGATTAAATCGGGTACGTTTTTTATCCGGCCGTGTCAATACTGCCCCCTACCCCCAACAGGTTAACACGCACCTCAGGGCGAGTGTGGGTAGCAGGAACAGGACGTACTGGGCAGTGAAGGCGCACTGCAGGTCTGGGGCTTATGGCTGACACAACCCGTCCTGTCTGAATGCCAACTCTAGCACGGCACCTGTGAGGAGCTTGCACCGAGCGCACCAGGCTGTAGAAACGCACTGTGCATATTTCAGCATAACATGGTTCTTGCTCGATCACTCGCTCCCCACAGTAAGCACGTCTGCTCCTTCGTGCCCTTTCTGCCAGTACCTCTCTCCGGAATCTCGGGTCAAGCTCCTCGTTTGACTCCTTGACTGGCTCCGGTTTGCTCCACGGCTCTCTCTTGTACGCCCAGGAAGTTAGGTCAGGGCTCCCCCCTGACTTAGCCAAACTCCCCGTATGCCCCCCCCATTTTTTTGGGGGGGGGGCTGCCTTTTCGTCCTTGCCTCTTGGTGGATACCGCGCTTCATAGTATCGCCGCTCTGCCTTCGCTGCCTCAAGTTCCTCCTTCGGGCACTGGTACTCCCCAGCCTGCCTCCATTGTCCCTTGCCATCCAGTATTTCCTCCCATGTCCATGACTCCTGCTGCTCCATGCCACGCTGCTTGGTCCTTGGTTGGTGGGTGATTCTGTCACGGCTGTTATAAGGAACGGACCAAGATGCAGCGTTTCCGTAGTTCCACATATTTATTGACCGTGAAACTAAATGCTATACATAAATAAACTTGAATTACAAAAACAACAAACCGTGACGCAGGAGGAACATACACACTCACAAAATATAATAACCCACAAACAACAATGAGAAAACCCCCTACTTAAATATGATCTCTAATCAGAGGCAATGAGATCAGCTGCCTCCAATTAGAGATCAACCCCAAACAATCCCAACATAGAAATAGACAAACTAGAACCTAAACATAGAAATAGAAAACATAGATTAGCCCAAAACACCCCCTGTCACACCCTGCCCTACTCTACTATAGAAAATGACATCTTACTAGGGTCAGGACATGACAACTTCTGCTTTATGGGTTGAACCTAGCCCTTAGACAACCTCCGATGGATAATTCCAATGTACTTTCAAAATTAAAATGATAAACTGGGTGGTTCGAGCTGACAGCTGTGGTCTAAGCTAGCATATGGAATTGTTTTAAGATGGTAATACCATGGATCATTTATCTTTTTGATTTAGAATTTTAGGACACTCTTATGGATAAAACAAATATGTAAAAAAACTAATATATACAATTTTGAATTTGGCCTTTACTACTATAGACCATAGAAACGCATTGAATAATGCATTCATAAATGGCAAAAATACAGTCAAAAAATAAACATTTTTAAGTGTCTGTCCTATATCTAGAAGAAAGCTCTGGAACATATTTAAATAGTTTGTAGGCCAAACCATTCAGACGCTACACACGATTTTGTGAGAAAACCGATTTTCGGGATGTTTCATGGTCTGACAATCACTCCTGTAGCTCGGCCACTTTCCACCGCAGATGTGGAAGACTACCATAGGCAGATATGGTGGATTGAGATGCAGCCCATGCAAAACAGATATCTCTAGCTTAAACTGACATATTTTAATGGGGATTTTTTTATAATGTTACAATAGACTCTAGGGGATTTTAAACTCTGTAACTGTTATCATGATTTGCCATGTTGGGGAAGGATAATAGGCGCCATATCCCCCCCCCCCCATCTCTCTCTCTCCCAACAGTTTTATGACCGGTCGTAAATACTGTGTAGAAATTCTGCCGTTGGGTTTGGCAGTATTGATGGGAAAGAAACATCAAAAGGTTGAATAATGAAACATTATTTCTGTAATCCAAAACAGTTGGAATGATCCGTGGGTACTTAAAGACCAATCCTGTCAAATGCATTGCTAATTGGTCATGGACAGTAGAACAACATAACTGTATCTTTGAATGTGTATATTTCCCAGTGATCAGATTCACATCTCGATGTTGTGGAACTTACATGATTAAATGTGAAACTATTTGTGTGAAGATGAATGTGATGTTAGTCGTCTAAATGAGAGAATTGTTTTTCATATAAAGTCTTAACTAGTCAGTGACCACACCCACGTGAGCTCAGACATTACGTTAGCGTCATGGAATGCCCCCTTTCCCAGAGTGCATAAAACCCACTTCTGACAAAATGTTCATTAGACCAGAGATCATGGAGAAAAACTAAAACTAAAGACCAGAGATGGGGGACCAGTACGGAGAAAAAAATGCATGAAATGTGTGCATTCACTACTGTAAGTTGCTCTGGATAAGAGCGTCTGCTAAATGACTAAAATGTAAAACAAATACAATATGTTAAACACCACTGGAGACACAACTCACCACTCTAACTGGGCCTCTGCTCGAGCCATCTGTGACCCGATTCAGGAAACTAGGCGTATGTCGCAAGTCAGGACTTCACAGGAGAGCCGTTTGAACGTAATTTTTTTTTCTCAACCAGGTGAACTTTCATGTGCCTTAATAACAAACTTGTATGCCATCTGTAAATATGAATAAAATTGTTAAAATACAAGCCTAGTTGGTTTAGCCACAGAAAAAGTAATCAACCTTCCCGCTAGCCGTGAATGACTGAGATAATGCGTGGACTGGACATCCCGAGAGATGAGTTTGGATTGGTCTGCGGTGTAGCATCTTGTGTCTATAAAATGAGCTGCTCGTTATGCGTAGATAATCCTTTCTACTGCAGTTTTTTTGAAAGATATAATTTTAGCCATGGAGAACTGCAAATATGTTGCTACTGCTCTCAATAACATTGCTGCCCTGAATTTATCAGGTGCTATCAACAAAAGTCAGTGGTCTTTCTGGAGGATGATCGTGCCGTGTTGTCTCTCTGACTGAAAATGAATCAGACGATGAGGAAATCCCTGATTTAGGTAAAAACATTTTCATTGAAGAAGACATTGCAGTCTTCTGATGACAGTGATGGGGAAGAAACGGCAATCAACATTGTTCTTATCACGGAAGAAGTTGACTGAGTTTGCTAGTAAAAGCTTGCTAGTAAAAGCTAGCCAGCTGAAGTTTGATGGCTGGCTTGCTAGCTAACATTGAACCTATCTGGTTAACTTTAGCTAGCAATGACAATCGGTTTGTATTGATAGTAACGTTACTCTATGGATTGGGATTTTAGATAATTTTTTATCTAGCTAGCTAACGTTAACTTTACATGTCTAAACAAAAGACCCCAAGTTAAAGCTTGCTGTTAGCTAGCTAACGTTAGCGGAGGTTAGGTGGCTGGCTTGCTAGCTAACATTGACTTACATATATGAAGTGTATGTAATGTTAGTGATGTTTTCTCAGAATGCGATTTCGCTTTGCTAGTTACAGCCTAATGTTAGCTAGCTAACTAGCTAACATTGAACCTATTTGGTTAACTTTAGCTAGCAATGACAATCGGTTTGTATTGCTAGTTAAAACTTGCTGTTGGCTAGCCAGCTGAAGTTTGATGGTTGGCTAGCTAGCTAACATTACGTCTATGAACTGTGTGTAGTGATGTTATCTCAGAATGCCATTTCATATCTATTGTATAATAATGTTGAAATATTTGTATCTGAAATTTGTCTTTCAGCATCAGTAGAATAAGACTGACTCTCCTCCACTAGTCATACAAGGAGAATGGTCTAATGCCTCCCATCAAAAAGAGAGCTGGCCCAAGCAAGCACAGGTGACACCTGAAGCATGAGGACCTGCAGCGAGTGGTGAACTTCATCAACAACTACACAGAGGATAATGCAATAGCATTTCCAGGATGCCACCCAGGACACAAACACTTTGGTGGAAAGCTGCTGCCATCCCATGTGACAAAAGCAGTAGTGTGGCCTCTCTACAAGCAATCGATGACAATACTTGGTATGTAAAGCATAAACACATTTTGATTATTTAATTGACCTCCAACATGATTGGCACTACTTTTATTGATCTCACATTACTTCTGTATTTTCCAGAGATACGTGTAGTCTGGCTGTCTTCCTTTAGGAATCTGTGGAGAAAATTGTTGCCCCACATCTCGAGCAATAAGACCAGGACAGACCTGTACTGGCAGTGTCAGATGAACAACTATCAGGTCTTCAGATCTGCCAATCTACCAGAAGCTGTTAAATCAGCCAAGTTGAAGAAGCAAGAGCAGCATCTCCTGCTTGTTCAGAGTGAGCGGTCTGTCTACCAGAAGAAGGTTGCTGACTGCAAGACCACCTGTCAAGACCTGTAGTTGTCTCTGGCAGCCCCTACTGAACCAGCAAGCAAAGTCATCATGATGCATTACAGCCTTGATTTTGCATGTACGTAAGCAACAAGTAAGCAACATTTCCTCCTTTATACTGATTATATATATATATACTGCTCAAAAAAATAAAGGGAACACTAAAATAACACATCCTAGATCTGAATGAATGAACTAATCTTATTAAATACTTTTTCCTTGACATATTTGAATGTGCTGACAACAAAATCACACAAAAATAATCAATGGAAATCCAATTTATCAACCCATGGAGGTCTGGATTTGGAGTCACACTCAAAATTAAAGTGAAAAACCACACTACAGGCTGATCCAACTTTGATGTAATGTCCTTAAAACAAGTCAAAATGAGGCTCAGTAGTGTGTGTGGCCTCCACGTGCCTGTATGACCTCCCTACAACGCCTGGGCATGCTCCTGATGAGGTGGCAGATGGTCTCCTGAGGGATCTCCTCCCAGACCTGGACTAAAGCATCCGCCAACTCCTGGACAGTCTGTGGTGCAACGTGGCGTTGGTGGATGGAGCGAGACATGATGTCCCAGATGTGCTCAATTGGATTCAGGTCTGGGGAACGGGCGGGCCAGTCCATAGCATCAATGACGTCCTCTTGCAGGAACTGCTGACACACTCCAGCCACATGAGGTCTAGCATTGTCTTGCATTAGGAGGAACCCAGGGCCAACCGCACCAGCATATGGTCTCACAAGGGGTCTGAGGATCTCATCTCGGTACCTAATGGCAGTCAGGCTACCTCTGGCGAGCACATGGAGGGCTGTGCGGCCCCCCAAAGAAATGCCACCCCACACCATGACTGACCCACTGCCAAACCGGTCATGCTGGAGGATGTTGCAGGCAGCAGAACGTTCTCCACGGCGTCTCCAGACTATGTCACGTCTGTCACATGTGCTCAGTGTGAACCTGCTTCATCTGTGAAGAGCACAGGGCGCCAGTGGCGAATTTGCCAATCTTGGTGTTCTCTGGCAAATGCCAAACGTCCTGCACGGTGTTGGGCTGTAAGCACAACCCCCACCTGTGGACGTCGGGCCCTCATACCACCCTCATGGAGTCTGTTTCTGACCGTTTGAGCAGACACATGCACATTTGTGGCCTGCTGGAGGTCATTTTGCAGGGCTCTGGCTGTGCTCCTCCTGCTCCTCCTTGCACAAAGGCGGAGGTAGCGGTCCTGCTGCTGGGTTGTTGCCCTCCTACGGCCTCCTCCACGTCTCCTGATGTACTGGCCTGTCTCCTGGTAGCGCCTCCATGCTCTGGACACTACGCTGACAGACACAGCAAACCTTCTTGCCACAGCTCGCATTGATGTGCCATCCTGGATGAGCTGCACTACCTGAGCCACTTGTGTGGGTTGTAGACTCCGTCTCATGCTACCACTAGAGTGAAAGCACCGCCAGCATTCAAAAGTGACCAAAACATCAGCCAGGAAGCATAGGAACTGAGAAGTGGTCTGTGGTCACCACTGCAGAACCACTCCTTTATTGGGGGTGTCTTGCTAATTGCCTATAATTTCCACCTGTTGTCTATTCCATTTGCACAACAGCATGTGACATTTATTGTCAATCAGTGTTGCTTCCTAAGTGGACAGTTTGATTTCACAGAATTGTGATTGACTTGGAGTTACATTGTGTTGTTTAAGTGTTCCCTTTATTTTTTTGAGCAGTGTATATATATATGGGAGGCAGGCGAATACCTTTCACTGAGCTTTGTAAAGACAGATTGACAGGGGTGAGACAATTAATTGTAATTTATTACAATGTTCTTTTGTTGTTTGCAGGCACGCTATCCTTCTGACGCTATGCAGCAGGTCCCATCTACTTTTTAACTCCTCGCAAGTGTGGCTTGTTTGGTGTCTGCTGTGAAGGAATACCACAACAAGTCAACTATTTGATTGATGAAGGCTTGACATCCAGCAAAGGCAGCAGCGCAACTACATGCACCACTTCTTCACCAACTACAGAGTTGGGGAAACACAGTTGGACCTGAATTATGATAACTGTAGTGGCCAAAACAAGAACAAGTTTATGCTCTGGTATTGTGCCTGGCGGACCATGCACAAGCTCCACCACAGTCTAAAGTACATCAGATTAACACACTGTCCCCTCTAGATCATAAACCAGTCATCAGATTAACACTGTCCCCTCTAGATCATAAACCAGTCATCAGATTAACACACTGTCCTCTCTAGATCATTAACCAGTCATCAGATTAACACACAGTCCTCTCTAGATCATAAACCAGTCATCAGATTAACACACTGTCCTCTCTAGATCATAAACCAGTCATCAGATTAACACACTGTGCTCTCTAGATCATAAACCAGTCATCAGATGAACACTGTCCCCTCTAGATCATAAACCAGTCATCAGATTAACACACTGTACCCTCTAGATCATAAACTAGTCATCAGATTAACACTGTCCCCTCTAGATCATAAACCAGTCATCAGATTAACACTGTCTCCTCTAGATCATAAACCAGTCATCAGATTAACACTGTCCCCTCTAGATCATAAACCAGTCATCAGTTTAACACACTGTCCCCTCTAGATCATAAACCAGTCATCAGATTAACACTGTCCCCTCTAGATCATAAACCAGTCATCAGATTAACACACTGTCCTCATAAACCAGTCATCAGATTAACACACTGTCCTCTCTAGATCATAAACCAGTCATCAGATTAACACACTGTCCTCTCTAGATCATAAACCAGTCATCAGATTAACACACTGTCCTCTCTAGATCATAAACCAGTCATCAGATTAACACACTGTCCTCTCTAGATCATAAACCAGTCATCAGATTAACACACTGTCCCCTCTAGATCATAAACCAGTCATCAGATTAACACTGTCCCCTCTAGATCATAAACAGTCACAGATAACACTGTCCCCTCTAGATCATAAACCAGTCATCAGATTAACACACTGTCCCCTCTAGATCATAAACTCAGTCATCAGATTAACACTGTCCCCTCTAGATCATAAACCAGTCATCAGATTAACACTGTCCCCTCTAGATCATAAACCAGTCATCAGATTACACACTGTCCCCTCTAGATCATAAACCAGTCATCAGATTAACACTGTCCCCTCTAGATCATAAACCAGCTCATCAGATTAACACACTGTCCCTCTAGATCATAAACCAGTCATCAGATTACACACTGTCCCCTCTAGATCATAAACCATCATCAGATTAACACTGTCCCCTCTAGATCATAACCCAGTCATCAGATAACACACTGTCCCCTCTAGATCATAAACCAGTCATCAGATTAACACACTGTCCTCTCTAGATCATAAACCAGTCATCAGATTAACACCTGTCCCCTCTAGATCATAAACCAGTCATCAGATTAACACACTGTCCCCTCTAGATCATAAACCAGTCATCAGATTAACACACTGTCCTCTCTAGATCATAAACCAGTCATCAGATTAACACACTGTCCTCTCTAGATCATAAACCAGTCATCAGATTAACACACTTTCTCCTCTAGATCATAAACCAGTCATCAGATTAACACTGTCCCCTCTAGATCATAAACCAGTCATCAGATTAACACTGTCCCCTCTAGATCATAAACCAGTCATCAGATTAACACACTGTCCTCTCTAGATCATAAACCAGTCATCAGATTAACACACTGTCCCTCTAGATATAAACCAGTCATCAGATTAACACACTGTCCCCTCTAGATCATAAACCAGTCATCAGATTAACACTGTCCTCTCTAGATCATAAACCAGTCATCAGATTAACACTGTCCCCTCTAGATCATAAACCAGTCATCAGATTAACACTGTCCTCTCTAGTCATAAATCAGTCATCAGATTAACACTGTCCCCTCTAGATCGTAAACCAGTCATCAGATTAACACTGTCTCCTCTAGATCAAAAACCAGTCATCAGATTAACACACTGTCCCCTCTAGATCATAAACCAGTCATTATTTTAACACACTGTTCCTTCTAGATCATAAAACAATCATCAGATTAACAGTTTTTGGGGGCATCTACATTACTTTACCATTTATATTTTTGGCAACTTTTACTTTTTCTTCACTACATTCCGAAAGAAAATAATTCCAAACATTTTCCCTGACACCCAAAAGTACTCGTTCCATTTTGACAGGAGAATTGTCCAATTCACACACTTATCAAGAGAATATCCCTGGTCATCCATACTGCATTTGATCTGGCAGACTCACTTAACACAAATGCTTAATTTGTACATTAGTGTTGCAGTGTGCCCCTGGCTATCCGTCAAAAGAATTGGGCCGTCTGGTTTAATATAAGGAATTTGAAATGATTTATACTTTTACTTTTGATACTTAAGTATTGTTAAACCAAATACTTTTAGACTTTTTCTCAAGTAGTATTTTACTGGGTGACTTTTACTTTTACTTCTGTCATTTTCTATTAAGGTATCATTACATTTACTCAAGTATGACACTAATACTTTTTCCACCACTGGATGTGGCTGGGGTTATAGCATTTCTTTCACATGACCCATCAATTTAGACAAGTGTGTCTGGGTATGCATCATCTGATATTTATAAAATGTTTTTTTCTGGACAGTTTCTGTTTACTTGGAATTTTTCCTTATTGTAGGCTACTACCACTTTTAGTCTTAATCTTTACTACACTACTCACTGTTTAGCACATGACCTCACATGTGAATCCTTAAATAGATGGGTGTGGCTGGTTTAAGAGTGTGTGAACTATGCTGAATGGGTGTAGACAAAGGAGAGTTCTCCAGTAGGTACCAAAACATTCAAAGGCCCTTTTCTCAAAAGTGAGTTAAGAAGTTTATCAACTTTCAAAGCAGAATTACTTTCCCATTGTTCCTCAAAAAATGCAGTGTATGATATACCATTTTGTAGCTCCGAGTCTCTACTTTTTACCAATGTAAAAAACCCAATTTCAAATGTTGCTTCATAAGACCGAATCCAGGTGGTGAATCCCATTTGGTTTGCCTCCATGTTGTGCTGTCTATCTGTCTCAGCATCTTCTCTGCTGTCATTCTGTGCTTCTTCTTGTTCTCTGTCTACCTGTCTGTCTGCTTAAGCCTTATACGTTATAAAAGCAAATCTAACAACTTAGCCTGTTAGGGCTAGGGGGCAGCATTTGCACGTCTGGATAAAAAAAATGTACCCGATTTAATATGGTTACTAATCCTACCCAGTAACTAGAATATGCATATACTTATTATATATGGATAGAAAACACTCTAAAGTTTCTAAAACTGTTTGAATGGTGTCTGTGAGTATAACAGAACTCATTTGGCAGGTAAAACCCTGAGACATTTTCTGACAGGAAGTGGATACCTGATGTGTTGTATTGACTTTAAACCTATCCCATTGAAAAACACAGGGGCTGAGGAATATTTTGGCACTTCCTATTGCTTCCACTAGATGTCACCAGCCTTTACAAAGTGTTTTGAGTCTTCTGGAGGGAGATCTGACCGAACAAGAGCCATGGAACGATGATGTCCCATTAGACACCTGGCGCGCGAGTTCATGTTGGGTACCCTCGTTCCAATACGTTATAAAAGAGTATGCATTCGTCCACCTTGAATATTATTCATGTTCTGGTTAAAAAAGGCCCTAATGATTTATGCTATACAACGTTTGACATGTTTGAACGAACGTAAATATATTTTTTCCCCTCGTTCATGACGAGAAGTCCGGCTGGCTTAGATCATGTGCTAACAAGACGGAGATCTTTGGACATAAATGATGAGCTTTTTTGAACAAAACTACATTCGTTATGGACCTGTGATACCTGGAAGTGACATCTGATGAAGAGAATCAAAGGTAATGGATTATTTACATAGTATTTTCGATTTTAGATCTCCCCAACATGACGTCTAGTCTGTATCGCAACGCGTATTTTTCTGGGCGCAGTGCTCAGATTATTGCAAAGTGTGATTTCCCAGTAAGGTTATTTTTAAATCTGGCAAGTTGATTGCGTTCAAGAGATGTAAATCTATAATTCTTTAAATGACAATATAATATTTTACCAATGTTTTCTAATTTTAATTATTTAATTTGTGACGCTGACTTGACTGCCGGTTATTGGAGGGAAACGATTTCCTCAACATCAATGCCATAGTAAAACGCTGTTTTTGGATATAAATATGAACTTGATAGAACTAAAAATGCATGCATTGTCTAACATAATGTCCTAGGAGTGTCATCTGATGGAGATTGTAAAAGGTTAGTGCATCATTTTAGCTGGTTTTATGGTTTTGGTGACCCTGTCTTTGACTTGACAAAACATTACACACAACTCTTGTAAATGTACTGTCCTAACATACTCTAAATTTATGCTTTCGCCGTAAAACCTTTTTGAAATCGTAAAACGTGGTTAGATTAAGGAGATGTTTATCTTTCAAATGGTGTAAAATAGTTGTATTTTTGAAAAATTTGAATTTTGACATTTATTTGGATTCAAATTTGCCGCTCTTGAAATGCACCTGCTGTTGATGGAGTGCACCACGGGTGGCACGCTAGCGTCCCACCTAGCCCATAGAGGTTAGAATACTAAAAGATGAGTATCCACATTCCACCTGCTGCAGTTTGGTCCATTCAACACGGCTGCTACTATGACAGAACTACCCACCACAACAGGACCAAGCAGCGGAGGAAATCTGGCGAGGACCGGGGAACACGGCTTGTAAGGGAGCCCGAGAGGCAGCCCCAATAATTTTTGGGGGGGGGCACAAGGGCAGTTTGGCAGGGCGAGGATGGAGCCCCAGGCCAGCTCCCCGTACCCTTTTTGGGCAGAGACATACTGGACAGGTCCCATGCTTTGGGGTGATGGGTGCTGTGGCGAGGCTGGGTATTTTCAGGCCTGTACGCGCAGTACCAGCGCCCCACATGTGCCAGGGGAAAGTGGGCATCCAGCCAGTAGGGGTGATGCCAGCCCTGCACTCGAGACGGCCAGTGCGCCTCTACGGTCCAGTGTTTCCCGCTACACGCACTAGCCTTGAGGTGCGTGTCTCCAGGCTGGCACGTCCAGTACCAGCCCCACGCATCAGGCTTCTAGTGCATCAACCCAGTCCGACTCGGCCTGTTCCCGCTCCCCGCACTAGCCCTGAGGTGCGTGTCTCCAGTCTGGCATCTCCAGTACCAGCCCCACGCACCAGGCCTCCAGTGCGTCAGCCCAGTCCAACTCGTCCTGTTCCTGCTCCTCGCACTAGCCTTGGGGTGCGTGTCTCCAGTCTGGTACCTCCACTACCAGCCCCACGCATCAGGCTTTCAGTGCGCAGTCCCCGTCCAGAGCTTCCGATGACAGTACCCCGTCCAGAGTGTCCGGAAACAGTGCCCCGTCCAGAGTGTCCGACGACAGTGCCCTGTCCAGCGTGTCCGGCGACAGTGCCCCGTCTAGAGATGGCCCACAGTCCGGAACCAAGAGAGACGGCCCACAGTCCGGAACCGAGTGAGACGGCCTACAGTCCGGAACCGAGTGAGACGACCTACAGTCCGGAACCGAGTGAGACGACCTACAGTCCGGAATCGGCACAGCCAGTGTCACCCTACAGTCCAGAGCTCCCAGAGTCGCCCTACAGTCCAGAGCTCCCAGAGTCGCCCTACAGTCCAGAGCTCCCAGAGTCGCCCTACAGTCCAGAGCTCCCAGAGTCGCCCTACAGTCCGGAGCTCCCAGAATCGTCCTTCAGCCCGAGGTCTACAGCAACGTGCCTCAGCCAGAGGTATTTAGCGGGGGTGGACAAGTTAGGTGGGGGACTAAGGCCAGAGCGTGAGCCACCTCCACAGTAGGCTGATTGGGGAGGTGGGGGTGTAGCATGGGAAACGTTGGTGACGGCAGCCACCCTCCCTTCCCTCCCTTTAGTTTTTCTTTTTTTTTGTGTTTATTTTTTGTGTGAGGTGCATCCGGGGTCTGCACCTTTGGGGGGGGGGGGGGGGGGGGGGGGGTACTGTCACATCCTGACCAGTATAAGGGGTCATTGGTTATTGTAGTTTGGTCAGGACGTGGCAGGGGGTATTTGTTTTATGTGGTTCGGGGTTTAATGGGATATGTATTTATGTGAGAGGGGTGTTTGATTTATGTGTTCCGGGGTTTTGGGGTAGCCTGTTTTCACCTGTCCCTTTGTGGGAAGTTGTTGTTGTACTGCTGTGTGTTAGCCTGCAACACTGTTCGTTCGATCGTTTTCTTGTTTTGCTTTGTTTGTGTTCAATAAAAGTCATTATGAGCACTCAACCCGCTGTGCCTTGGTCCACTGCGTACGATGACCATTACACAGTGTCTGGTGTGACAGGGTTGATCAGGCTGTTGACTGTGGAATGTTGTCCCACTCCTTTTGAATGGCTGTGCGGAGTTGCTGGATATTGGCGGGAACTAGAACACTCTGTCATACACATAGATCCGGAGCATTCCAAACATGCTCAGTGGGTGACATATCTGGTAAGTATGCAGGCCATGGAAGAACTGGGCAATTTTCTGCTTCCAGGAATTGTGTACAGATCCTTGCGACGTGGGGCTGTGCATTATCATGCTGGAACATGAGGTGAAGGCGCTGGATGAATGGCACGACAATGGTCCTCAGAATCTTGTCACGGTATCTCTGTGCATTCAAATTGCCAATGATAAAACGCAAATGTGTTCACTGTCCATAGCTTATGCCTGCCCATACCATAACCCCCCGCCACCATGGGGCACTCTGATCACAATCAGCAAAGCGCTCGCCCACACGACGCCATACATGTGGTCTGTGGTTGTTGACCGTTTGGACGTACTGCCAAATTAACATTAAATTATCTGGCAACAGCTCTGGTGGACATTCCGGCATTTAGCATACCAATTGCACACTCCCTCAAAACTTGAGACATCAGTGATGTCTTTACAAAATTGCACATTTTAGAGGGGCCTTTTAATTGTCCCCAGCACAAGGTGTATCTGTATAATAATCATGCTGTTTAATCAGCTTCTTGATATGCGATACATGGATTATCTTGGTTAAGGATAAATGCTAACTAACAGGGATGTAAACACATCTGAGCACAAAGTTTTGATAAATACTATTTTTGAATGTATGGAAAATGTCTTAGATGTTTTATTTCAGCTCATGAAACATGGGACCAACATTTTATATGTTGCTTTTATATTTTTATGTTCAGTGTACAGTAGTTCGTTCACATAAAGATGTATGTAATTCATCTCTATTGAACAAAATCTGGACATTCTGGAGTCCTACTTTGACAGTAAAATATAACTATTGTCTGTTGTCAACCCAAAGTTCATGACGATCACTGGATTAGGTTGCATCACGCATTCCTGCTTGGACATGTTAGATGAAACAACTTGAATACCTCAGTAGTATATTATTTATACTTCTTAATAAAGCAATACTAATGACTGAATAAGATGATTACTTGGGGCTTGTCCCTGCAACTGTAAAATATTGTGACACCAGAGGAAAATGTTAGTCTGGAGCTCTGTAATAGTAACACTTAGGATAGATGTTCAATCAGGGGAACACGTGATTTAAAATATAGCCTAACCTGTTGGGGATAGGGGGCAGTATTTGGGCAGATTTAATCTGGTTACTACTCCTGCCCAGAAACTAGAATATGCTTTCGTTGTAAAGCCTTTTTGAAATCGGACAGTGTGGTTAGATTAACCTCTATGGGCTAGGTGGGACGCAGGCGTCCCCCCCCCCGTGGTGCACTCCATCAACAGCAGGTGCATTTCAAGAGCGGCAAATTTGAATCCAAATAAATGTCAAAATTCAAATTTTTCAAACATACAACTATTTTACACCCTTTGAAAGATAAACATCTCCTTAATGTAACCACGTTTTACGATTTCAAAAAGGTTTTACGGCGAAAGCATAAATTTAGAGTATGTTAGGACAGTACATTTACAAGAGTTGTGTGTAATGTTTTGTCAAGTCAAAGACAGGGTCACCAAAACCATAAAACCAGCTAAAATGATGCACTAACCTTTTACAATCTCCATCAGATGACACTTTTTTCAATTTTTCAAACATATGACTATTTTACACCATTTTAAAGACAAGACTCTCGTTAACCTGTTAGGGCTAGGGGGCAGTATTTGCACAGCTGGATAAAAAATTTTACCCGATTTAATCTGGTTACTAATCCTACCCAGTAACTAGAATATGCATATACTTATTATATATGGATAGAAAACACCCTAAAGTTTCTAAAACTGTTTGAATGGTGTCTGTGAGTAAAACAGAACTCATTTGGCAGGCAAAACCCTGAGACAGATTCTGACAGGAAGTGGATATCTGATGTGTTGTATTACCTTTAAACCTATGCCATTGAAAAACACAGGGGCTGAGGAATATTTTGGCACTTCCTATTGCTTCCACTAGATGTCACCAGCCTTTACAAAGTGTTTTGAGTCTTCTGGAGGGAGATCTGACCGAACAAGAGCCATGGAACGATGATGGCCCATTAGACACCTGGCGCGCGAGTTCATGTTGGGTACCCTCGTTCCAATACGTTATAAAAGAGAATGCATTCGTCCACCTTGAATATTATTCATGTTCTGGTTAAAAAAGGCCCTAATGATTTATGCTATACAACGTTTGACATGTTTGAACGAACGTAAATATATTTTTACCCCTCGTTCATGAAGTGAAGTCCGGCGGGCTTAGATCATGTGCTAACAAGACGGAGATTTTTGGACATAAATGATGAGCTTTTTTGAACAAAACTACATTCGTTATGGACCTGTGATACCTGGAAGTGACATCTGATGAAGAGAATCAAAGGTAATGGATTATTTACATAGTATTTTCGATTTTAGATCTCCCCAACAAGCTGGTTTTTGATATAAATATGAACTTGATTGAACAAAACATGCATGCATTGTATAACATAATGTCCTAGGGTTGTCATCTGATGAAGATCATCAAAGGTTAGTGCTGCATTTAGCTGTGGTTTTGTTTTTTGTAACATTATATGCTAGCTTGAAAAATGGATGTCTGATTATTTCTGGCTGGGTACTCTGCTGACATAATCTAATGTTTTGCTTTCGCAGTAAAGCCTTTTTGAAATCGGACAGTGTGGTTAGATTAACGAGAGTCTTGTCTTTAAAATGCCGTAAAATAGTAATATGTTTGAAAAATGGAAGTTTTCGGATTTTAGAGGAGTTTGTATTTCGCGCCACGCCCATCATTGGATATTGGAGCAGGTGTTCCGCTAGCGGAACGTCTAGATGTAAGAGGTTAAAATCCATTTTTATGCGATTTTTCTCGTAAAATAGCGATAATATTCCGACCGGGAGTCGTTGTTTTCGTTCAAAGACTGAAAATGCAAAATGGACTCTTCACGTGCACGCGCGCACCCGTCTCATTGTTCTCAGATCGACCACTATCCAAATGCGCTTCTGTTTTTCAGCCATGGACTGCAAAGTCATCATTCAACGTTCTTGCGCCTTCTGAGAGCCTATGGGAGCCTTAGAAAGTGTCACGTTACAGCAGAGATCCTCTGTTTTCAATAAAGAGAATAAAGGCCAAGAAATGGTCAGAGAGGGCACTTCCTGTTTGGAATCTTCTCAGGTTTTCGCCTGCCATATGAGTTCTGTTATACTCTCAGACACCATTCAAACAGTTTTAGAAACTTTAGGGTGTTTTCTATCCAAATCAAACAATTAAATGCATATTCTAGCTTCTGGGCAGGAGTAATAAACAGATTAAATCGGATACGTTTTTTTATCCGGCCGTGAAAATACTGCCCCTATCCATAACAGGTTAACGAGATTCTTATCTTTCAAATGGTCCTATGTTTGAGACCTTTGAATTATAACATTTTGTGGTTTTAAATTTGGCGCTCTGATTGGTCACTGGCTGTTGAATAGTGTGGGACGATTTCGTCCCACATACCCTAGAGAGGTTAATTTTACTAATATTTATTTAAATTGAGTGCCCTCCAATTTCGCAGGATGTTGTCAGCTTCTATCCCGCTAGCGGGACACCGAGCCCCAAGAGGTTTTAACTCAAGACACATGGAAGGTGGGATGTATACGGAAGGTACGGGGCAACTGAAGACAAGCAGCAGAAGGGCTAATGACCTTGGAGATGGGAAAAGGGCCGATAAACCGGGGGGAGAGTTTGCGGGATTACAACTGGAGGGGCACATCCTGGGTGGACAGCCATACCTTCTGTCCGAGATGATACCTGGGAGCTGGAGTTTGGTGGTGATCCGCTTGTCTTTGATACCTGGAAGCTGTCTTGAGGGCCGACCGGACTCTCCTCCAGGTACAACGACAGCGGCAGACAAATATCTGGGCCGAAGGTATGCCGACCTCTTCATCTTGCTCAGGGAAGAGCGGGGGCTGATACCCCAGGGAACACTCCAAAGGAGATAGGCCCGTGGCATAGCAGGGAATGGTGTTGCGGGCATATTCGACCCGCACCAGCTGCTGGCTCCAGGTGGTGGGGTTGGCGGAGACCTTCGAAGCATGTCAACCGCTGTTTAAAATCAATTTTTACGACACTTTTCTCGTAGAAAAGCGATAATATTCCGACAGGGAATCTCCTTTTCGGCAAACAGAGGAAAAAATCCCAAAGGCGGGGGCGGTCGGGGTTACGCGCATAAGCCCGTGTCCCTTGATCGGCCACTTGAGAAAGGCGATAATGTGTTTCAGCCTGGGGCTGGAATGACGACATTCTGTTTTTTCCCGGGCTCTGAGCGCCTATGGACGACGTGGGAAGTGTCACGTTAGAGCAGAGATCCTTAGTAAATGATAGAGATGGAAAAGAAGTTCAACAAATGGTCAGACAGGCCACTTCCTGTAAAGGAATCTCTCAGGTTTTGACCTGCCATTTGAGTTCTGTTATACTCACAGACACCATTCAAACAGTTTTAGAAAATTTAGGGTGTTTTCTATCCATATGTAATAAGTATATGCATATTCTAGTTACTGGGTAGGAGTGGTAACCAGATTAAATCGGGTATGTTTTTTATCCAGCCGTGTCAATACTGCCCCCTAGCCCTAACAGGTTAACAAGTTGAGGAGACTAAATTACTTGGTGTTACCTTAGATTGTGAACAGTCATTGTCAAAATATATAGATTCAATGGTTGTAAGGATTGGGAGAGGTCTGTTCATAAATGTCACACCCTGATCTGTCTCACCTGTCTTTGTGATTGTCTCCAACCCCTCCGGGTGTCACCCATCTTCCCCCTTTTCCCCTGGTGTTGTCAGTTTGTCTGTTGCCAGTTAGTTGTTTCATCAAGCCTACCAGCATTTTCCCTCTGCTCCTGTCTCACAATTCTTTTGCCTGCCCCTGTTGTATTAACCTGTTGGGTCTAGGGGGCAGCATTTGCACGTCTGGATAAAAAAAATGTACCCGATTTAATCTGGTTACTAATCCTACCCAGTAACTAGAATATGCATATACTTATTATATATGGATAGAAAACACTCTAAAGTTTCCAAAACTGTTTGAATGGTGTCTGTGAGTATAACAGAACTCATTTGGCAGGCAAAACCCTGAGACATTTTCTGACAGGAAGTGGATACCTGATGTGTTGTATTGAGTTTAAACCTATCCCATTGAAAAACACAGGGGTTTAGGAATATTTTGGCACTTCCTATTGCTTCCACTAGATGTCACCAGCCTTTACAAAGTGTTTTGAGTCTTCTGGAGGGAGATCTGACCGAACAAGAGCCATGGAACGGTGATGTCCCATTAGACACCTGGCGCGCTACTTCATGTTGGGTACCCTCGTTCCAATACGTTATAAAAGGCTATGCATTCGTCCACCTTGAATATTATTCATGTTCTGGTTAAAAAAGGCCCTAATGATTTATGCTATACAACGTTTGACATGTTTGAACGAACGGAAATATATTTTTTCCCCTCGTTCATGACGAGAAGTCCGGCTGGCTTACATCATGTGCTAACGAGACGGAGATTTTTGGACATAAATGATGAGCTTTTTTGAACAAAACTACATTCGTTATGGACCTGTGATACCTGGAAGTGACATCTGATGAAGAGAATCAAAGGTAATGGATTATTTACATAGTATTTTCGATTTTAGATCTCCCCAACATGACGTCTAGTCTGTATCGCAACGCGTATTTTTCTGGGCACAGTGCTCAGATTATTGCAAAGTGTGATTTCCCAGTAAGGTTATTTTTAAATCTGGCAAGTTGATTGCGTTCAAAAGATGTAAATCTATAATTCTTTAAATGACAATATAATATTTTACCAATGTTTTCTAATTTTAATTATTTAATTTGTGACGCTGACTTGACTGCCGGTTATTGGAGGGAAACGATTTCCTCAACATCAATGCCATAGTAAAACGCTGTTTTTGTATATAAATATGAACTTGATAGAACTAAAAATGCATGCATTGTCTAACATAATGTCCTAGGAGTGTCATCTGATGGAGATTGTAAAAGGTTAGTGTATCATTTTAGCTGGTTTTATGGTTTTGGTGACCCTGTCTTTGACTTGACAAAACATTACACACAACTCTTGTAAATGTACTGTCCTAACATACTCTAAATTTATGCTTTCGCCGTAAAACCTTTTTGAAATCGTAAAACGTGGTTAGATTAAGGAGATGTTTATCTTTCAAATGGTGTAACATAGTTGTATTTTTGAAAATTTGAATTTTGACATTTATTTGGATTCAAATTTGCCGCTCTTGAAATGCACCTGCTGTTGATGGAGTGCACCACGGGTGGCACGCTAGCGTCCCACCTAGCCCCAAGAGGTTAATAAGCTGTTGTTACTTCGACATTGTCTGCATCTGACCTTCTCCCCAGCACCACTCCGCCCCTGGGATGACTGTACTCGCTGTCGGGACCGGAGACCAAGGATATGAGGACCTACATTGGGGACTCCCTAGCTGCAGGATTTATCTGTCCCTCGTCCTCTCCCACAAGACCCTGCGCCCGTGCATTGACTACCGGGGACTCAATTACATAGCGGTGAAGAACCTCAGCCTTCGGGCCGCTCCAGGGGGCCACCGTGTTTTCCAAGCTTGATCTACGGAACGCCTAACACCTGGTGCGGATAGGGGAGAGGGATGAGTGGAAGACCACCTTCAACACAGCCAGTGGCCACTATGAGTATTTGGTCATGCCATTTGGACTCACCAACACCCCTGCTGTGTTCAGGCTCTGGTAAATTGTGTTTTCCACAACATGTTGAACCGGTTCGTCTTCGTCTACATTGATGACATCTTTGTCTTCTCCTGCTCCTCCCAAGAACATGTGCTCCACGTCTGACAGGTCCTTCAATGCCTCCTGGAGAATGTGAAGGCAGAGAATTGCGAGTTCAACCATCTCCTTTCTGGGATACATCATCTCCAATGGGAGAGTCCAGATGGATCCCGGGAAGGTGAGAGTAGCAGTGGATTGGCCCCAGCCTATGTCCAGGGTGCAACTGCAACGTTACCTGGGGTTCACCAACTTTTATTGCTGTTTCATCTGGGGTTACAGCACCCTGGCTTCCCCACTGTCAGCACTCACCTCTCCCAAAGTTTGTTCACGTGGTCCCCTGCTGCTGACCGGGCATTCCAGGACCTCAAACACCACTTCACCACTGCTCCCATCTTGGTTCATCCTGACTCTTCCCGTCAGTTCGTGGTGGAGGCCGATGCTTCTGATCTAGGAGTGGGGGCGGTCCTGTCCCAGTGTTCTGCCCTGAACCTGAAGCTACATCCCTGCACCTTCTTCTCCCACCGCATCAACGCTACGGAGAAAACCTACGATGTGGGGAATCGTGAGCTTCTCGCAGTGAAGATGGCGTTGGAGTAATGGAGGCACTGGGTGGAAGGGACGGAACATCCATTTATTGTATGGACCGACCCCAAAACCTGGAATACCTCCGCACCGCCAAACGCCCTAACTCGAGGCAAGCTAGGTGGGCCCTAATGTTCACCTGGTTCAACTTCTCCCTCTCATACTGTCCGGGATCCAAAAATGTCAAGCTGGATACACTGTTTCACCACTATAGCCCCACGGCTATTACCCCGGAGCCCGAAATAATTCTCCCACCTCGTTCCTTGTGATGGCACTCAGCTGAGGTATAGGGAAGCAGGTCCAGGGGGCGCAGCGTTCCGAGCCAAACCCCGGGGGTCCAGATAACCGGATGTACATGCCTGACTGCTCTGCAGTCCTGGAGTGGGCCCACTCCTCCAGACTGGCCTGCCACCCAGGCTCCCATCGGACCCTGGCATTTGTGCAACAACGCTTTTGGTGGCCTACCATGGTCCCTGATGTCTCTGCATTTGTCGCCGATGCACGGTTTGTGCACAAAACAAGACTCATCAACAAGCTCCAGCTGGTCTCCTCTGACCTCTGCCTGTCCCTCACCGTCCCTGGTCTCACATCTCCCTGGACTTTGTTACGGGTCATCCCCCATCTGATGGCAACACAGCAATCCTGACTGTGGTGGATCGGTTTTCCAAACCCGCCCTCTTCATTCCTCTCCCCAAACTACCCTCTGCCAAAGAGACGGCCCAGCTCATGGTGCAACATGTCTTACAGATCCATAGACTACCAATCGACATGGTCTCTGACCAGAGCCCTCAGATCTCATCCCGGTTCTGGAAAAGAATTCTGCACCCTCATTGGGTCGTCGACCAGCCTATCCTCTAGGATCCACCCCCAGTCCAATAGCCAGTCGGAGCGAGCCAACCAAGACCTTGGGACTACTCTGCGCTGCCTGGTCTCCGCCAACCCCACCACCTGGAGCCAGCAGCTGGTGCGGGTCGAATATGCCCGCAACACCCTTCCCTGCTATGCCACGGGCCTATCTCCTTTTGAGTGCTCCCTGGGGTATCAGCCCCCGCTCTTCCCTGAGCCAGAAGCAGAGGTCGGCATACCTTCGGCACAGATATTTGTCTGCCGCTGTCGTTGTACCTGGAGGAGAGCCGTGTCGGCCCGCCTCAAGACTGCCTCCAGGTATCAACGACAGGCGGATTGCCACCGGACCCCGTCTCCCCGGTATCATCTTGGGCAAAAGGTATGGCTGTCCACCCGGGATCTGCCCCTCCAGGTGGAATCCCGCAAACTCTCCCCCCGGTTTATCGGCCCTTTTCCCATCTCCAAGGTCATTAGCCCTTCTGCTGCTTGTCTTCAGTTGCCCCGTACCTTCCGTATACATCCCACCTTCCATGTGTCTTGAGTTAAAACCTCTTGGGGCTCGGTGTCCCGCTAGCGGGATAGAAGCTGACAACATCCTGCGAAATTGGAGGGCACTCAATTTAAATAAATATTAGTAAAATTAACCTCTCTAGGGTATGTGGGACGAAATCGTCCCACACTATTCAACAGCCAGTGACCAATCAGAGCGCCAAATTTAAAACCACAAAATGTTATAATTCAAAGGTCTCAAACATAGGACCATTTGAAAGATAAGAATCTCGTTAACCTGTTATGGATAGGGGCAGTATTTTCACGGCCGGATAAAAAACGTATCCGATTTAATCTGTTTATTACTCCTGCCCAGAAACTAGAATATGCATTTAATTGTTTGATTTGGATAGAAAACACCCTAAAGTTTCTAAAACTGTTTGAATGGTGTCTGAGAGTATAACAGAACTCATATGGCAGGCGAAAACCTGAGAAGATTCCAAACAGGAAGTGCCCTCTCTGACCATTTCTTGGCCTTCTTTATTCTCTTTATTGAAAACAGAGGATCTCTGCTGTAACGTGACACTTTCTAAGGCTCCCATAGGCTCTCAGAAGGCGCAAGAACGTTGAATGATGACTTTGCAGTCCATGGCTGAAAAACAGAAGCGCATTTGGATAGTGGTCGATCTGAGAACAATGAGACGGGTGCGCGCGTGCACGTGAAGAGTCCATTTTGCATTTTCAGTCTTTGAACGAAAACAACGACTCCCGGTCGGAATATTATCGCTATTTTACGAGAAAAATCGCATAAAAATGGATTTTAACCTCTTACATCTAGACGTTCCGCTAGCGGAACACCTGCTCCAATATCCAATGATGGGCGTGGCGCGAAATACAAACTCCTCTAAAATCCGAAAACTTCCATTTTTCAAACATATTACTATTTTACGGCATTTTAAAGACAAGACTCTCGTTAATCTAACCACACTGTCCGATTTCAAAAAGGCTTTACTGCGAAAGCAAAACATTAGATTATGTCAGCAGAGTACCCAGCCAGAAATAATCAGACATCCATTTTTCAAGCTAGCATATAATGTTACAAAAAACAAAACCACAGCTAAATGCAGCACTAACCTTTGATGATCTTCATCAGATGACAACCCTAGGACATTATGTTATACAATGCATGCATGTTTTGTTCAATCAAGTTCATATTTATATCAAAAACCAGCTTTTTTACATTAGCATGTGACGTTTAGAACTAGCATACCCCCCGCAAACATCCGGTGAATTTACTCAATTACTCACGACAAACGTTCACAAAAAACATAACAATTTTAAGAATTATAGATACAGAACTCCTCTATGCACTCGATATGTCCGATTTTAAAATAGCTTTTCGGTGAAAGCACATTTTGCAATATTCTCAGTAGATAGGCCAGCTATCACGACTAGCCATTTAGACACCGACCAAGTTTAGCCCTGACCAAACTCCGATTTACTATTACAAAAGTTTGATTTCCTTTGGTGTTCTTCGTCAGAATGCACTCCCAGGACTGCTACTTCAATAACAAATGTTGGTTTGGTTCAAAATAATCCATCGTTATATCCAAATAGCGGCGTTTTGTTCGTGCATTCAAGACACTATCCGAAGTGTAAATAAGGGTCACGAGCATGGCGCAATTCGTGACAAGCACCAGCTGTCAGAGCGGCTCACAGATTACTGCACCTGTACATAGCCCATCTATAATTTAGCAAAAACAAACTACCTCTTCCCCTATTGTATTTATTTATTTTGCTCCTTTGCACCCCATTATTTCTATTTCTACTATGCACTTTCTTTCACTGCAAATCTAACATTCCAGTGTTTTACTTGTTATATTGTATTTACTTCGTCACCATGGCCTGTTTTTTGCCTTTACCTCCCTTATCTCACCTCATTTGCTCACATTGTATATAGACTTATTTTCTACTGTATTATTGACTGTATGTTTGTTTTACTCCATGTGTAACTCTGTGTTGTTGTATGTGTCGAACTGCTTTGCTTTATCTTGGCCAGGTCGCAATTGTAAATGAGAACTTGTTCTCAACTTGCCTACCTGGTTAAATAAAGGTTAAATCTTTTTTTAAAGCAGGCAGAGCAGCGCTTTATTATAGACAGACTTCTCTCCATCTTAGCTACCGTTGTATCAATATGTTTTGACAATGACAGTTTACAATCCAGAGTTACTCCAAGCAGTTTAATCACCTCAACTTGCTCAATTTCCACATGATTCATTATGAGATGTAGTTGAGGTTTAGCGTTTAGTGAATGATTTGTCCCAAATACAAAACTTTTAGTTTCAGAAATATTTAAGACTAACTTATTATGCCACCCATTCCGAAACTAACTGCAGCTCTTTGTTAAGTGTTTCAGTCATTTCAGTTGCTGTAGCAGCTGACGTGTATAGTGTTGAGCCATCTGCATACATAGACACACTGGCCTTACTCAAAGCCAGTGGCATGTCATTAGTAAAGATTGAAAAAAGCAAGGGGCCTAAACAGCTACCCTGGGGAATTCCTGCTTCTATCCACTTCTATGTTTGAGAGGCTTCCAATAAAGAACACCCTCTGTGTTCTGTTAGACAGTAACTCTTTATCCACGTTATAGCAGGGGGTGTAAAGCCATAACACATACATTTTTCTGCAGCAGACTATGATCGATAATGTCAAAACAAGACAGCCCCCACAATCATTTTACCATCAATTTCTCTGAGCCAATCATCTGTCATTTGTGTAAGTGCCGTGCTTGTTGAGTGTCCTTCCCTATATGCATGCTGAAAGTCTGTTGTCAATTTGTTTACTGTGACATATCATTATATTTAACTAGTCAAGTTAGTTAAGAACAAATTCTTATTTACAATGATGGCCTACCGGGGAACAGTGGGTCTTACATCTAGACGTTCCGCTAGCGGAACACCTGCTCCAATATCCAATGATAGGCGTGGCGTGAATTACAAATTCCTCAAAAATCCCCAAACTTCCATTTTTCAAACATATGACTATTTTACACCATTTTAAAGACAAGACTCTCCTTTATCTAACCACACTGTCCGATTTCAAAAAGGCTTTACAGCGAAAGCAAAACATTAGATTATGTCAGCAGAGTACCCAGCCAGAAATAATCAGACACCCATTTTTCAAGCTAGCATATAATGTTACAAAAAACAAAACCACAGCTAAATGCAGCACTAACCTTTGATGATCTTCATCAGATGACACTCCTAGGACATTATGTTATACAATACATGCATGTTTTGTTCAATCAAGTTCATATTTATATCAAAAACCAGCTTTTTACATTAGCATGTGATGTTCAGAACTAGCATTCCCACCGAACACTTCCGGTGAATTTACTAAATTACTCACGATAAACGTTCACAAAAAAACATAACAATTATTTTAAGAAATATAGATACAGAACTCCTTTATGCAATCGCGGTGTCCGATTTTAAAATACCTTTTCGGTGAAAGCACATTTTGCAATATTCTGCGTAGATAGCCCGGCCATCATGGCTAGCTATTTTGACACCCACCAAGTTTGGTACTCACCAAACTCAGATTTACAATAAGAACAATTGGTTGGGTTGTTGCCCTCCTACGGCCTCCTCCACGTCTCCTGATGTACTGGCCTGTCTCCTGGTAGCGCCTCCATGCTCTGGACACTACGCTGACAGACACAGCAAACCTTCTTGCCACAGCTCGCATTGATGTGCCATCCTGGATGAGCTGCACTACCTGAGCCACTTGTGTGGGTTGTAGACTCCGTCTCATGCTACCACTAGAGTGAAAGCACCGCCAGCATTCAAAAGTGACCAAAACATCAGCCAGGAAGCATAGGAACTGAGAAGTGGTCTGTGGTCACCACCAGCAGAACCACTCCTTTATTGGGGGTGTCTTGCTAATTGCCTATAATTTCCACCTGTTGTCTATTCCATTTGCACAACAGCATGTGAAATTTATTGTCAATCAGTGTTGCTTTCTAAGTGGACAGTTTGATTTCACAGAAGTGTGATTGACTTGGAGTTACATTGTGTTGTTTAAGTGTTCCCTTTATTTTTTTGAGCAGTGTATCATTTATCTTTCTTTCATGGAATAGTTTATTTTTATTTTTGTTAAGCTTAGTCACATGATTTCTTCATTTACAGTACGTTTGCCAATCAGTTGGGTTGACAGACTTATTTGCCATACCTTTTGCCTAATCCCTCTTAACCATACAATTTTTCAATTCCTCATCAATCCAATGGGATTTAACAGTTTTTACAGTCATTTTCTTAATGGGTGCATGCTTAGTAGTAACTGGAATAAGCAATTTCATAAATGTGTCAAGTGCAGCATTTGTTTGCTCCTCATTACACACCACAGACCAGCAAATATTCTTTACATCATCAACATATGAATAACTACAAAACATATTCTATGACCTCTTATGCACTATATTAGGCCCAGCCTTTGGAACTTTGGTTTTTCCTAGATATGGCTATTATATTGTGATCACTACATCATATGGATTTGGATACTGCTTTAAAGTTCATTTCTGCAGCATTAGTAAAGATGTGATCAATACATGTTGACGATTTTATTCATATGAATTACATACATCTTTATGTGAACTAACTACTTTACACTCAACAAAAAATATAAATGCTACATGTAAAATGTTGGTTTCACGTTTCATGAGCTGAAATCAAAGATCCCATAAATGTTCCTTACTTCTCTAAAACGTTGCACACAAATTTGTTTCCATCCCTGTTAGTGAGCATTTCTCCTTTGCCAAGATAATTCATCCATGTGACAGCTATGGCATATCAATAAGCTGATTAAACAGCATGATCATTATATAGATACACCTTGTGCTGGGGACAATAAAATGACACTCTAAAATCTGCAGTTTTGTCACACAACACAATGTCACTGAAGTCTCAAGTTTTGAGGGACCATGCAATTGGCATGCTAAATGCAGGAATGTCCACCAGAGCTTATTTCCAGATAATGTAATGTTAATTTCTCTACCATAAGCCGCCTCCAACGTTGTTTTTAGATCGTTTGGCAGTGCGTCGAACCGGACTCACAACCACAGACCACATGTATGACGTCGTGTGGGCGAGTGGTTTGCTGATGTAAACGTTGTGAACAGAGTGCCCCATTGTGTCAAAACTTCCGGCCCCTCTCCTTGTTCGGGCGGCGTTCGGCGGTCGACGTCACCGGCTTTCTAGTCACCACCGATCCTTGTTTCCCTTTTCGTTTTGTTTTGTCTTGATTACGCACACCTGGTTTCAATTCCCTTATTATGTTCCTTATTTAACCCTCTCACTTACCTTTCTGTGTTGTCCGCGGTTGTTCGTTGTCAGTGGTTGTTGGAGGTGTTTCTCCTCACACTGTTGTTTTGCTGTTGGAGCTTTTGCTTGTGTTTTTTGAGTAAACTAGACTGTTTTCACTCAACCTGTGTCCTGCACCTGACTCCGCTATGTCTCCAAACCAAAAGCGTTACACATTGTGTGTGTGGATTTATGGTATGGGCAGGCATAAGCTATGGACAACAACATTAATCTGCAAACTTCACCTCATGTTCCAGCATGATTATGCAAGGCCCCATGTCGCAAGGATTTGTACACAATTTCTGGTGTTACAGTTCTTCCATGGTCTGCATACTCACCAGACATGTCACCCACAGAGCAAGTTTGGAATGCCCCAGATCAATATGCATGACAGCTTGTTCCAGTTCCCACCAAAATCCTGCATCTCTGCAAAGCCATTGAAAAGAAGTGCGACAACATTCCACAGTCAACAGCCTGATCAACTCTGTCAAGGTGCCTGTGACCAACAGATGTATATCTGTATTCCCAGTCATGTGAAATCCATAGATTAGGGCCTAATTTATTTATTTCAATTGATTTATTTCCTTATATGAAGTGTAAGTCAGTAAAATCTTTAATTGTTTCATGATTCATTTTATAGTAAGTTAATAAAGGTGTTCTTTGTCATGCTCTTTCCATCTCGAGCTGATGGAATGTTCAGCAGGTATAAATGCAGTTCTTAGAGGAAGCAGTAGACTAGAATGACCTGGCAGAGAGAGAGATAAGAAGCTTTCACAGGTTTTCACACACGTCTCAAGATAGCACTGTGGGTAACTACACAACTAACAAAATAGAAAATGTGCACTTGTATTTAATAAATAATACTTGTTTGGGAAATGTTGTAAAGTTAATACTCATCATCTCTTAGTACTTGGGTACAAACATTTTGGCCCTATTGCCTTTACATTTCAATTCAATTATCTGACATTATTTTTAATGTGACAGTAGCTTAGCACTACAAGAGTGATTGTAGTAAACAAGAGTAGGTTTAACCTTTTAAAGCCGTTTTAAAACATTTCACATTCAAGAATGGTTTGTTGATTGTTACGTCACATTTCACAATTCAATAAAGTGTATTTTCTCCCCCCCCCCCTAGGGGTGATTGACCTGACAGGTAAAATGCCTGACTTGTTTTTAAGAACTATGAAAAACATTATTAACAAACTTATTTCAAGTTTTACCTTTTGAAGGGAAATGAAATGATGTGGAAAAAACATTGATTCAACCAGTGTGTGCCCAATTGGTAGTTATTGAGATAAATTCACATTCTTCCCCAGCTAAAATAAAATAGATAACTCAACCTACATACACAAAAGCAATTGTGCTTTACATTGACATTTTATTTTTTATCAATAAGGTCCTACATTACATATTTGTATTACTATCAAATCAAATCAAATGTTATTGGTAACATACACATGGTTAGCAGATATTAATGCGAGTGTAGCAAAATGCTTGTGCTTCTAGTTCCCACCATGCAGTAATATCTAACAAGAAATCTAACAATATGTTAATTAAACTATCACATTTTACAGATAGGTAGTAACAAGTGCCTCCGGGTATTTCACTTAGTAATGTGTATGTAAACTTTTATTTATTTTCTCACTTTGTAACTTCTACGGACATTTATCTGGTTAATCTGCAAAAAATGAAATCATATTGTTTTCCTGTAGTAACATGTACAGGTTGCCAGTGATTTAATGAAGATGTGAGTATTGTAACAGATGAAGAAAACGTCGGACAATAATGGAGACAAAATTTAGGGAATCTCATCTGCACATCTAGAATTAAATTGAAATACATGTACTGAAACAAATATTCTACAATAAAATACTGTAGGTATTTGAGTAAACCAATGAACTAACCATCCTGTTAATGACCAGATCCACTTGTCTTTTTCAGCGTGTTAATGTTTGAAGGGAAGGAGTTCTTCTTGGTGTAATAAAACAACTGAAGATTGGGAGACTAATTTTGAGTGATTTTCGTAAACATTCATACAATTTTGGTACATTCTTTTAATTGTTCGGATGTTAGATTGTATATTTTTTTAATCCCTATTTCAGATCATTCATTTGTTACAATTCAAAAGAACACAATGAGTATTTTTGAAATCAAATCAAATTTTATTTGTCACATACACATGGTTAGCAGATGTTAATGCGAGTGTAGCGAAATGCTTGTGCTTCTAGTTCCGACAATGCAGTAATATCCAACGAGTAATCTAACCTAACAATTTTACAACAATTACCTTATACACACAAGAGTAAAGGAATGAAAAATAATATGTACATAAAAAAATATATGAATGAGTGATGGTATAGAACGGCATAGGCAAGATGCAGTTGATGGTATAGAGTACAGTATATACATATGAGATGAGTAATGTAGGATATGTAAACATATAAAAGTGGCATTGATTATAGTGGACAGTGATACATTACATCAAGATGGCAAGATGCAGTAAATGGTATAGAGTACAGTATATACATATGGGATGAGTAATGTAGGGTATGTAAACATATAAAAGTGGCATTGTTTAAAACCTGTTGGGGATAGGGGGCAGTATTTGCACGGCTGGATAAAAAAACGTACCCGATTTAATCTGGTTACTACACCTGCCCAGAAACTAGAATATGCATATAATTATTGGCTTTGGATAGACAACACTCTAAAGTTTCTAAAACTGTTTGAATGGTGTCTGTGAGTATAACAGAACTCCTATGGCAGGCCAAAACCTGAGAAGATTTCAAGCAGGAAGTGGCCTGTCTGAGAAGTAGTGTTTCATCTTGGCTCTTTTTATTGAAGACTCAGGATCTGTGCAATAACGTGACACTTCCTACGTCTTCCATAGGGTCTCAGAGCCCGGGAAAACGTTGAACGATATCGAGGCAGGCTCTGGCTGAAACACTTTATCGCTTTTGGCAAGTGGCCACTCAGAGTACTATGGGCTTAGGCGCGTGCCCGCTTCGACCGAATGGTTTCTTTTCCTTTGTCTGTTTATCTAAACGCAAATTCCCGGTCAGAATATTATCGCTTTTTTATGAGAAAAATGGCATAAAAAATGATTTTAAACAGCGGTTGACATGCTTCGAAGTACGGTAATGGAATATTTAGAAGTCTTTTGTCACGAATTGCGCCATGCTCGTCACCCTTATTTAGCCTTTAGGATAGTGTCTAGAACGCACGAACAAAACGCCGCTGTTTGGATATAACGATGGATTATTTTGGACCAAACCAACATTTGTTATTGAAGTAGAAGTCCTGGGAGTGCATTCTAAAGAAGACAACAAAGGTAAGAACATTTTTCTTACAGTAAATCTGACTTTGATGAGTGCTAAACCTGCTGGGTGTCTAAATAGCTAGCCCTGTGATGCCGGGCTATCTACTGAGAATATTGCAAAATGTGCTTTCACCGAAAAGCTATTTTAAAATCGGACATATCGAGTGCATAGAGGAGTTCTGTATCTATAATTCTTAAAATAATTTTTATGCTTTTTTAGTAAATTCACCGGCAGTGTTCGGTGGGAATGCTAGTCACATGCTAGTCACATGCTAATGTAAAAAGCTGGTTTTTGATATAAATATGAACTTGATTGAACACAACATGCATGTATTGTATAACATAATGTCCTAGGGTTGTCATCTGATGAAGATCATCAAAGGTTAGTGCTACATTTAGCTGTGGTTTGGGTTTATGTGACATTATATGCTAGCTTGAAAAATGGGTGTCTGATTATTTCTGGCTGGGTAGTCTGCTGACATAATCTAATGTTTTGCTTTCGTTGTAAAGCCTTTTTGAAATCGAACAGTGTGGTTAGATTAACGAGAGTCTTATCTTTAAAATGGTGTAAAATAGTCATATTTAAAAAAAAAGGAAGTAATAGCATATCTAAGGATTTGAATAACGTGCCACAGGATTCAACTGGCTGTTGAGTAGGTGGGACGCAAGCGTCCCACCTAGCCCATAGAGGTTAAAGTGGCTAGTGATACATTACATCAAGATGGCAAGATGCAGTAGATGGTATAGGGTACAGTATATACATATGAGATGAGTAATGTAGGGTATGTAAACGTTATATGAAGTGGCATTGTTTGAAGTGGCTAGTAATACATTTATTACATACATTTTCCATTATTAAAGAGGCTGGAGTTGAGTCAGTATGTTGGCAGCAGCAACTCAATGCTAGTGATGGCTGTTTAACTTCTTTCGGATAGGGGGCAGTATTTTCACGTCCGTATAATTTTTTTTTACCCGATTTAATCTGGTTACTACTCCTGCCCAGAAACTAGAATATGCATATAATTAGTAGACTCGGATAGAAAACACTCTAAAGTTTCTAAAACTGTTTGAATGGTGTCTGTGAGTATAACATAACTCATATGGCAGGCCAAAACCTGAGAAGATTCCATACAGGAAGTGCCCTGTCTGACAATTTGTTGTCCTTCTGTTGCATCTCTATCGACATTACAGCATCTGTGCTGTAACATGACACTTTCTAAGTCTTCCATTGGCCCTCTAAAGCCGCCAGAAAGTGGAACGGGGTGTCTGCTGTCTCTGGGAAAAGTACAGCAGCTCTGTTTGTGAGTGGTCAGCCTGGGGACAGTGAGACTGGAGATGTGCGGTCACAAGACTTCTCAATTTTTTTCTTTCAGCCTTTGAATGAATACAACATTGCCCGGTTGGAATATTATCGCTATTTTACGAGAAAAATAGCATAAAAATGTATTTTAAACAGCGTTTAACATGCTTCGAAGTGCGGTAATGGAATATTTTGAAATATTTTGTCACGAAATGCGCTAGCGCATCACCCTTCGGATAGTGATCTGAACGCACGAACAAAACAGAGGTATTTGGATATAACTATGGATTATTTGGAACTAAAACAACATTTGTTGTTGAAGTAGAAGTCCTGGGAGCGCATTCTGACTAAGAACAGCAAAGGTAATCCAATTTTTCTAATAGTAATTCTCAGTTTAGGTTGTCCCAAACTTGGTGGGTGTCAAATTAGCTAGCCGTGATGGCCGAGCTATGTACTCAGAATATTGCAAAATGTGCTTTCGCCGAAAAGCTATTTTAAAATCGGACATAGAGATTGCATAAAGGAGTTCTGTATCTATAATTCTTAAAATAATTGATATGTATATTGTTAACGTTAATCATGAGTAAATTAGTAAATTCACCGGAAGTGTTCGGTGGGTATGCTAGTTCTGAACATCACATGCTAATGTAAAAAGCTGTTTTTTGATATAAATATGAACTTGATTGAACAAAACATGCATGTATTGTATAACATAATGTCCTAGGAGTGTCATCTGATGAAGATCAAAGGTTAGTGCTGCATTTAGCTGTGGTTTGGGTTTATGTGACATATATGCTTGCTTTGAAAATGGCTGTGTGATTATTTGTGTCTATTTACTCTCCTAACATAATCTAATGTTTTGCTTTCGCTGTAAAGCCTTTTTGAAATTGGACAATGTGGTTAGATTAACGAGAGTCTTATCTATAAAATGGTGTAAAATAGTTGATTGTTTGAGAAAATTGAATTGTGGTATTTTAGTTGGTTTTGTATTTCGCGCCATGCAATGCCATTGGCTGTTGGCTAGGGGTTCCGCAGGCGGAACGGGGTTCCGCTAGCGGAACGTCTGTCCTCAACAGGTTAATAGTCTGATGGCCTTGAGATAGAAGCTGTTTTTCAGTCTCTCGGTCCCTGCTTTGCTGCACCTGTACTGACCATGCCTTCTGGATGATAGCGGGGTGAACAGGCAGTGGATCGGGTGGTTGTTGTCCTTGATGATCTTTTTGGCCTTCCTGTGACATCGGGTGGTGTAGGTGTCCTGGAGGGCAGGTAGTTTGCCCCCGGTGATGCGTTGTGCAGACCTCACTACCCTCTGGAGAGCCATACGGTTGTGGGCGGAGCAGTTGCCGTACCAGGCGGTGATACAGCCCGACAGGATGCTCTCAATTATGCATCTGTAAAAGTTTGTGAGTGTTTTTGGTGACAAGCCAAATTTATTCAGCCTCCTGAGGTTGAAGAGGCGCTGCTGCGCCTTCTTCACCACGCTGTATGTATGGTTGGACAATTTCAGGTTGTCCATGATGTGTACGCCGAGGAACTTAAAACTTTCTACCCTCTCCACTACTGTTTCGTCGATGTGGATAGGGGGGTGCTCCTTCTGCTGTTTCCTGAAGTCCACGATCATCTCCTTTGTTTTGTTGACGTTGAGTGTGAGGGTATTTTCCTGACACCACACTCCGAGGGCCCTCACCTCCTTCCTGTAGGCCGTCTCGTCGTTGTTGGTAATCAAGCCTACCACTGTAGTGTCGTCTGCAAACTTGATGATTGAGTTGGAGGCGTGCATGGCCACGCAGTCATGGGTGAACAGGGAGTACAGGAGAGGGCTGAGAACGTACCCTTGTGGGGCCCCAGTGTTGAGGATCAGCGGGGTGGAGATGTTGTTACCTACCCTCACCACCTGGGAGCGGCCCGTCAGGAAGTACAGGAGCCAGTTGCACAGGGCGGGGTCGAGACCCAGGGTCTCGAGCTTGATGACGAGTTTGAAGGGTACTATGGTGTTAACCTCTTGGGGCTAGGTGGGACGCTAGCGTGCCACCCGTGGTGCACTCCATCAACAGCAGGTGCATTTCAAGAGCGGCAAATTTGAATCCAAATAAATGTCAAAATTCAAATTTTTCAAAAATACAACTATTTTACACCATTTGAAAGATAAACATCTCCTTAATCTAACCACGTTTTACGATTTCAAAAAGGTTTTACGGCGAAAGCATAAATTTAGAGTATGTTAGGACAGTACATTTACAAGAGTTGTGTGTAATGTTTTGTCAAGTCAAAGACAGGGTCACCAAAACCATAAAACCAGCTAAAATGATGCACTAACCTTTTACAATCTCCATCAGATGACACTCCTAGGACATTATGTTAGACAATGCATGCATTTTTTGTTCTATCAAGTTCATATTTATATCCAAAAACAGCGTTTTACTATGGCATTGATGTTGAGGAAATCGTTTCCCTCCAATAACCGGCAGTCAAGTCAGCGTCACAAATTAAATAATTAAAATTAGAAAACATTGGTAAAATATTATATTGTCATTTAAAGAATTATAGATTTACATCTCTTGAACTCAATCAACTTGCCAGATTTAAAAATAACCTTACTGGGAAATCACACTTTGCAATAATCTGAGCACTGCGCCCAGAAAAATACGCGTTGCGATACAGACTAGACGTCATGTTGGGGAGATCTAAAATCGAAAATACTATGTAAATAATCCATTACCTTTGATTCTCTTCATCAGATGTCACTTCCAGGTATCACAGGTCCATAACGAATGTAGTTTTGTTCAAAAAAGCTCATCATTTATGTCCAAAAATCTCCGTCTCGTTAGCACATGATGTAAGCCAGCCGGACTTCTCGTCATGAACGAGGGGAAAAAATATATTTCCGTTCGTTCAAACATGTCAAACGTTGTATAGCATAAATCATTAGGGCCTTTTTTAACCAGAACATGAATAATATTCAAGGTGGACGAATGCATACTCTTTTATAACGTATTGGAACGAGGGTACCCAACATGAACTCGCGCGCCAGGTGTCTAATGGGACATCATCGTTCCATGGCTCTTGTTCGGTCAGATCTCCCTCCAGAAGACTCAAAACACTTTGTAAATGCTGGTGACATCTAGTGGAAGCAATAGGAAGTGCCAAAATATTCCTAAGCCCCTGTGTTTTTCAATGGGATAGGTTTAAAGTCAATACAACACATCAGGTATCCACTTCCTGTCAGAAAATGTCTCAGGGTTTTGCCTGCCAAATGAGTTCTGTTATACTCACAGACACCATTCAAACAGTTTTAGAAACTTTAGAGTGTTTTCTATCCATATATAATAAGTATATGCATATTCTAGTTACTGGGTAGGATTAGTAACCAGATTAAATCGGGTACATTTTTTTTATCCAGACGTGCAAATGCTGCCCCCTAGACCCAACAGGTTAAATGCTGAGCTGTAGTCGATGAACAGCATTCTCACATAGGTATTCCTCTTGTCCAGATGGGTTAGGGCAGTGTGCAGTGTGATTGCGATTGCGTCGTCTGTGGACCTATTGGGGCGGTAAGCAAATTGGATTGGGTCTAGGGTGTCAGGTAGGGTGGAGGTGATACAGTCTTTGACTAGTCTCTCAAAGCACTTCATTATGACGGAGTGCTACGGGGCGGTAGTCATTTAGCTCAGTTACCTTAGCTTTCTTGGGAACAGGAACAATGCTGGCCCTCTTGAAGCATGTGGGGACAACAGACTGGGATAAGGATTGATTGAATATATCCATAAACACACCAGCCAGCTGGTCTGCGAATGCTCTGAGGACGCGGCTGGGGATGCCGTCTGGGCCTGCAACCTTGTGAGGGCTGACACGTTTAAATGTTTTGCTCACATCGGCTGCAGTGAAAGAGAGCCTGCAGGTTTTGGTAGCGGGCCGTGTCAGTTGCACTGTATTGTCCTCAAAGCGAACAAAGAAGTTGTTTAGTATGTCTGGGAGCAAGACATCCTGGTCCGCGACGGGGCTGGTTTTCCTTTTATAGTCCGTGATTGACTGTAGACCCTGCCACATACCTCTCGTGTCTGAGCCGTTGAATTGCGACTCTACTTTGTCTCTATACTGACGCTTAGCTTGTTTGATTGCCTTGCGGAGGGAAAAGCAACACTGTTTGTATTCGGTAATGTTTCCAGTCACCTTGCCCTGATTAAAAGCAGTGGTTCGCGCTTTCAGTTTTGCGCGAATGCTGCCATCAATCCACGGTTTCTGGTTTGGGAATGTTTTAATAGACGCTGTGGGAACAACATCGCCGATGCACTTGCTAATAAACCCGCTCACCGACTCAGCGTATTCGTCAATGTTGTTGTTCGCCGCAATGCGGAACATATCCCAGTCCACGTGATAGAAGCAATCTTGAAGCGTGGAATCTGATTGGTCGGACCAGTGCTGAACAGACCTGAGTGTGGTAGCTTCCTGTTTTAGTTTCTGTCTATAGGCTGGAAGCAACAAAATGGAGTCGTGGTCAGCTTTTCCGAAAGGAGGGCGGGGGAGGGCCTTATATGCGTTGCGGAAGTTAGAATAGCAATGATCTAGGGTTTTGCCAGCCCTGGTAGCGCAATCGACATGCTGATAGAATTTAGGGAGCCTTGTTTTCAGATTAGCCTTGTTAAAATCCCCATCTACAATAAATGCAGCCTCAGGATGTGGTCCCGTGTGGCTCAGTTGGTAGAGCATGGTGTTTGCAACGCCAGGGTTGTGGGTTCAATTCCCACGGGGGACCAGTATGGGGGGAAAAAAAAATAATGAAATGTATGCATTCACTACTGTAAGTTGCTCTGGATAAGAGCATCTGCTAAATGACTAAAATGTAAAAATGTGTAATGATATGTGGTTTCCAGTTTACATGGAGTTAAATGAAGTTTGTTCAGGGCCATGTGTCTGCTTGGGGGGGATATATGCAGCTGTGATCATAATTGAAGAGAATTCTCTAGGTAGATAATGCATTGGGCATTTGATTGTGAGAAATTCTACGTTGGGTGAAGAGAAGGACTTGAGTACTTGTATGTTGTCATGATCACACCACTTCTCGTTAACCATAAGTCATACACCCCTGCCCTTCTTCTTACCAGAATGATGTTTGTTTCCTTATAGTATTTCCTTGGTTCTCCCTCCCAAAGTAGCCTCGACCAATTAGAAAACAATGTCTGACTTCTCTATAGTGACTGACAAAAGGTGTTCTTTGTCATGCTCTTTCCATCTAGAGCTGATGGAATGTTCAGCAGGTATAAATTCAGTTCTAAGAGGAAGCAGTAGACTAGAAGGACCTTGCAGAGACAGAGATAACAAGCTTTCACAGGTTTTCACACACATCTCAAGATAGCACTGTGGGTAACTACACAACTAACTAAATAGAAAACTTGTATTCAATGCATGATACTGGTGTGGGAAATGTTATCAAGTTAATACTCATTATCTCTTGGTACTTGGGCACAAACATTGTGGCCCTTTTGCCTCTAAATTTAAATTCAATGATCTGACACTATTTTTAATGTGACAGTAGCTTAGCACTACAAGAGTGATTGTAGTAAACAAGAGTAGGTCCAACTTTTTAGATCTGTTTAATAACATTTAACATTCAAGAATGGTTTGTTGTTTGTCACCTCACAATTCAAAAGGTTATTTTATTTTCCCTCCTAGGAAACACTGGTTGACCTGACAGGTAAAAGGACTTAGTTGTTTTGACAAACTACTATGAAAAACATTATTTCAAGTTTTACCATTTAAAGTGAAATTGAGTGTCGAGTGAAACTGACTTAAATTAAAGGTCTTAAGTATTGATGCCTCTCTTTTGCAGAATGTTCTCAATCCTGGTTGTCACAGTGTTCTTGGCTAGCTGCTTGGCAATGCGTGAGTAATAAAAATACAATTCTGAATTATAATGATAAAATAATAGCTTTTGTGCTTTCACCAACTTGTCTTTTTCAGTTAGACTTAGGAGTTCTTCTTTGAGACAAAAGCTTATGGATTAAATCATTGCAGAATGTACTTTAGTTAATTCATCTGCACTTTATTCATAATGTAAAGATCTTTCAGAAATGTGTTGGTAAATGTAAAATGATGTATATATAAATATGTGTTATTAATATAGTAAATATAGTAAACATATTGGCAATGTTATTTTAGCCATCAAAGATCCGTACTCGTATTCCTCTGCGGTGGGTCAGGGACTTGGCACCCCATTTGCTTCCTACGGTGAGGGACGCATCACAGCAGTCAGAGTGTGGGAGACCAACAACAACTACTACTACTACTACTACTACTACAACAGCAACGCCTACATCAGCGGGTGAGCAGACCCTGACCCATGAACAGACACCACTGACTCAGTCCAACTACACTACCCAACACACACCACTGACTCAGTCCAACAACAATACCCAATAGAGACCACTGACTCAGTCCAACTACACTGCCCAACAGACACCGCTGACTCAGTCGAACTACACTACCCAACAAAACCTCTTTCTTTCTTTCTGTATTTATTTATTTGTTGTGTTTATTACATTTTCAGTACATGACCAAACAATAGTGTTATCGTATCTAACCCAGAGTAAAATGTAAAATGTCATTCCTTGATATTCTCTGACGCTACCTGCTCTCTCGTTCTGAATGTGCCTTATCAAAACACAACCAACGTGAAAAGCTTCCTCTGTTTTAGGTTCCAGCTGAGATACGGTTCCACCTGGTCTCCTGTGTTCGGTGGTGAAGGGGGTCAAAAGCAGGAGATGGAGCTGTTTAATGATGAGGCCATCGTTGAGGTGTCTGGGAAGTACAACCCAGCAGACTACATCTGCTACCTGGTGTTAACCACCAACATGGGGCGCACTCTGTCAGCCGGCCAGCCTAGCCAAGTCTCCTTCAACTTCTACCCAGCCAACATGGGCAATGAGCTGAGGCTGCTCAGCGGTCGCTTCAACGGTGCCGGGATCACCTCCATCGGAGCCCACTGGGGATTGGTGTACATAGAAGGGGCTGGAAACAGTACTCTGGAAAGTACGGGAAACAGTACCTCCTCTTAATTGAAAAATAAAGTATGTCTTGCTCTTTGGGATGGTATCCCGGATACAGATTAAGCCTAGTCCTGAACTAGTTACTTTCAATGGAGATTCTCCATTCAACATGCTTTTTAGTCCAGGAGTAACTTAATCTGGGTCCAGGAAACTGGCCCTATATGTTTGGACGGATGATTGACATAGACGCTGACAGAATTTTTATTTTATTTTACCATCTGATGGGTGCTTCATGAGAATTTAAACTGAATGAATTTAAATGTTTTGAATACTTTGGAAGTATTTTTGAGGTGATTCCTCACATGAAGGAGTATAAAAATACTTCTAAACATTCAAATTCATATTCCCATGATGCGCCCATCAGATAGGGATATTAAAACAGTCCTGCCAGCGTGGGTCACAGACCACATGCGTTTTTACACATCATTTGAGGTTATCACAATTTATCACAATAAATGAAAGAATCATATGGGATTTAAAGGATTAATTATATCTTTGATTAATTGAACAATCAAATATTATGGGGAGATAATAGCATCTCAGGGTACTTCACCTTCACTATTTTATACACGCTGTATTTGTTGTTCCTTTTCTGCTACATCTGCTTATGGACATTTTAATAAAAAGCATATCTTTAATCATTATATTTCATTGTATTCCTTTTGATAAGAAAATACATACAGTAGTGGCCAGAAGCTACAATAAGCTAATCTGTCATCTTAACAAACCCTATCTCAATTGTGTCAATAAGGAACTAAATTTATAATAGCAAGACCGTTAAAACGCCTATCCAATAGTAATGAAGTTACATGATAGTTACACATCAGGATATTATTTTCCACGATATATCATGTTGTATCGCACAACAATATCAAACTATTATTTTTGTGCTAGTTGACTGTCCCTGCAACAAAACTCTTATTTTCCTTCATAGACTGTTCACCATTTTCATTTTAAATAGGAAGCACATTTTTGGGCGCCAATTTTATTTCCATTACTTTCTCATGCTTTCTAGTCTCTCTGCCACAGACATATAGTGAGCAATATGTTTGGAACATCGAATCACAATAAAATCACAGTATAGAATCGTAATACATGTAGGATCATGAGAATCGTAACACATATCATATCAACACCTAAGTATTGTGATAACATCGTATCGTGAGGTCCCTGGCAATTCTCAGCGCTACTATCCAACACACCCATAATGTCTGGAACGTATATCTGCCTTACCCATTCATAACATCAAACATTTTGTCTATGAAGTCTGCTCCCCTTCTAGCCTGGCATTGCATGTCAAGCGGCATCGTGTTTTAGTTAAAGCTACAGTCTGAGATTTGGGAAGCTGTTCAAAGTTCAGCTGTATACCAAAACAAGTGGTGGGGAGGGACACCACTTTGTGGCGAATCACAGACGTCGCCTGTGGGGTTGGTCTAGATTAGACAATTTGATAGATGGGACTTATACAGTATATGCATGTTTCAACAGTCAAAGCTGCTTAAGTAGTTTTGGTGAGATAGAAAAAACATTTACTAATTTCATTCTATTGTCTTTGTTTTACAGAATAAGTCTGTGGTTCCTTGAAACATTGTCTAAGTCCCAGTAAGTCCGAGCTAATTTGAGGAACAGACATCGATTTAAATGGGGAAAAAATTATATGGATTTTTGCTATTTTCATTTAGTGTAACGTGAATGATACTGCAATGGGATGGTTGCAAATCTTAAAGAAATTATATGTGATTTTTTTAAACATAGTTGTTAAACCATGAACAATGCTACATTATAGATTATTATAGAGCCTAAAATGTTAGCTTGACTACTGCTTCCCTACTGTATATTCAGACCAGAATCACTAAATAATCTGAGTAAATGTATCCCCCTGTATTGGACCCTCAAGGCATCACAAAGCAAAACCTGAGCAACATTTCAAATGATGTACAGTAGGTGTTTTTGACAAGTGTTCATTGTATTTACACTGAACAACAAAAGAAATGCAACATTTAAAGTGTTGGTCCCATGTTTCCCAGACATTTTCCACACACACACAAAAAGCTATTTCTCAAATTTGTTTTGTTTACATCGGTTAGTGAGCATTTCAACTTTGCCAAGACAGGTGTGGCATATCGGGAAGCTGAATAAACAGCGTGATCATGACACAGGTGCACCTTTCGCTGGGGACATTCAAAGGCCACTCTAAAATGTGCAGTTGTGTCACACAACACAATGCCACAGACATCTCACGTTGAGGGAGCGTGCAATTGACATGCTGACGGCAGGAATGTCCACCAGCACTGTTGCCAGAGAAGACAATGTTAATTTCTCTACCATAAGCCGCCTCCAACGCCATTTTTGAGAATTTGGCAGTACTTCCAACTGGCCTCATAACCTCAGACCACATGTAACCACGCCAGCCCAGGACCTCCACATCTGGCTTCTTCCACTGAGGGATCGTCTGAGACCAGCCACCCGGACAGCTGATGGAACTGTGGGTTTGCACAACCAAATAATTTCTGCACTAACTGTCAGAAACCGTCTCAGGGAAGCTCATCTGTGTGCTCGTCGTTCTCACCAGGTCTTGACCTGACTGCAGTTTGGCATCGTAACTGACTTCAGTGGGCAAATGCTCACCTTCAATGGCCACTGGCCGGCTGGAGAAGTGTGATCTTCACAGATAAATCTCGGTTTCAACTATACCGGCCAGATGGCAGACAGCGTGTATGGCGTCGTGTGGGTGAGCGGTTTGCTGATGTCAACATTGTAAACAGAGTGCCCCATGGTGGTGCTGGGGTAGTAATAAGCGGACAACGAACACAATTACATTTTTATCGATGGCAATTTGAATGCAAAGAGATACCGTGATGAGATCCTGAGGACTATTGTCATGCTATTCATCCACCGCCTTCACCTCATGTTTCAGCATGATAATGCGCAGCCCCATGTCGCAAGGATCTGTACACAATTCTTGGAAGCTGAAAATGTCCTAGTTCTTCCATGGCCTGCATACTCACCAGACATGTCATCCATTGAGCATGTTTGGAATTCTCTGGACCAGCGTGTACCTAAGCGTGTTCCACTTCCCGCCAATATCCAGCAACTTTGCACAGCCATTGAAGAGGAGTTGGACAACGTTTCACAGGCCACAATCAACGGCCTGATCAACTCTATGTGAAGGAGATGTGTCGCGCTGCATGTGGCAAGTGGTGGCCACACCAGCTACTGACTGGTTTTCTGATCCCCACCCCTACATTTTTAAGGTATCTGTGACCAACAGATGCATATCTGTATTCCCAGTCATGTGAAATCCTTAGGGCCTAATTAATTTATTTATTTATATTGACTGATTTCCTTATATGAACTGTAACTGAGTAAAATCTTTTAAATTTTTGCATGTTCCATTTATTTTTTTGATCAGTGTAGCAAACTTGTTCCTAGCTAAACAACGAACCATAATCCCAACTCATGACGTTACTACCCTGCATAAATCTGCAGGTAGCTAACCAACCAAATACAATGTTAGCTAGTCAAGCAAATGGCTCTGAGATACGAATAATAAGATCATACATGTAGCGTTAGCTAGCGAGCCAGCCAGCTAACGTTAGTTAGCTACCAGTGCACTTTAACTTGAAATGAAACCACTTTCTTACCCACATACATGGACGCGTCTCCTGTCACAGATGCCATGGTTGCCGTTAGTTTGAAGATGTAATCCGGAGACAGGTGTTTCTCCATCTCCTTAGCTATCATACTCGAAATCCAGAAAGTGGAGAGCAACACTTATGCATTTTACTATGCGATGCATTTTTAAAAGGATTTCAGGATTACCAACACATACTGACCAGCTCAGATAGACAAAAGCGTGCTGTACTCCTTGGGCTTTAATACCTATTTTGCCAATTTCCTGCCTCTCCCTAATGTCAATATGCCTTGTCCATTGCTCTTCTGGTTAGTGATTATTCTCTTATTTCACTGTAGAGCCTCTAGCCCTGCTCAATATGCCTTAGCTAACCCTTCAGTTCCACCTCCCACACATGCAGTGACATCACCTGGTTTAAATGATGTTTCTAGAGACAATATCTCTCTCATCGTCACTCTATGCCTAGGTTTATCTCCACTGTATTCACATCCTACCATACCTTTGTCTGTACATTATGCCTTGAATCTATTCTATCGCGCCCAGAAACCTCCTTTTACTCTCTGTTCCGAACTTACTAGACGACCAGCTCTTATAGCCTTTAGCCGTATCCTTATCCTACTCGTCCTCTGGTGATGTAGAGGTTAATCAGCAGTGTCTAGCTCCACTCCCATTCTGTCACGCTCGTCGTCGGTGAAGGAGGACCAAAACGCAGCAGGCATGCGGTTGTTCATTTTGAACATTTATTAACTCCAAAATGAACACAAAAATAACAAAAGAGAACGAACGATAAACTGACAGTCCTGTAATGTTGACACACACTAAACACGGAACAATCTCCCACAAATGACAAACACAAACACACCCTAATATATGGGACTCTCAATCAAAGGCAAATAGACAACACCTGCCTTCAACTGAGAGTCCCAACCCCAATTAACCAAAACATAGAAACAGACACACTAGACTAAACATAGAATACATGAAAACCAAACAGTGCCCAAAAACCCCGGAATACTTAAATCAAATGCCCCTTCAACAAACACACCACCCCGAACCACATAAAACGAATACCCTCTGCCACGTCCTGACCAAACTAAAATACCAATTAACCTTATACTGGCCAGGACGTGACACATTCCCCAGGCGCTCTCATTTGTTGACTTCTGTAACCGTAAAAGCCTTGGTTTCATGCATATTAACATTAGAGGCCTCCATCCCAAGATTGTTTTATTCACTGCCTTTGCACACTCTGCCAACCCGGATGTCCTAGTCGTATCTGATTCCTAGCTTAGGAAGAGCACCAGCAATCACTGCCTCATTGCTTGCATCTGTAATGGGTCTGCGGTCAAACGACCACCCCTCATCACTGTCAAACGCTCCCTAAAACACTTCAGCGAGCAGGCCTTTCTAATCAACCTGGCCCAGGTGTCCTGGAAGAATATTGACCTCATCCCGTCAGTAGAGGATGCCTGGTTATTCTTTAAAAGTGCCTTCCTCACCATCTTAAATAAGCATGCCCCATTCAAAAAATGTAGATCCAGGAACAGATACAGCCCTTGGTTCACACCAGACCTGACTGCCCTTGACCAGCACAAAAACATCCTGTGGCGTACTGCATTAGCATCAAATAGCCCCCGTGATGTGCAACTTTTCAGGAAAGTTAGGAACCAATATACACAAGCAGTTAGGAAAGCTAAGGCTAGCTTTTTCAAACAGAAATTTGCTTCCTACAACACAACCTCAAAAAAGTTCTGGGAAACTGTAAAGTCCTTGGAGAATTAAAGCACCTCCTCCCAGCTGCCCGATGTTGTTGCCGGTGATGGCTGGTGAGGACCTACCTTACAACAGGCCTACAAGCCCTCAGTCCAGCCTCTCTCAGCCTATTGCGGACAGTCTGAGCACTGATGGAGGGATTGTGCGTTCCTATTGTAACTCGGGCAGTTGTTGATGCCATCCTGTACCTGTCCCGCAGGTGTAATGTTCGGATGTATTGCCCTGGCCACATCAAATCAAATCAAATGTATTTATATAGCCCTTCGTACATCAGCTGATATCTCAAAGTGCTGTACAGAAACCCAGCCTAAAACCCCAAACAGCAAGCAATGCATGTGAAAGAAGCATGGTGGCTAGGAAAAACTCCCTAGGAAAAACTCCCTAGAAAGGCCAAAAACCTAGGAAGAAACCTAGAGAGGAACCAGGCTATGAGGGGTGGCCAGTCCTCTTCTGGCTGTGCAGGGTGGATATTATAACAGAACATGGTCAAGATGTTAAAATGTTCATAAATGACCAGCATGGTCAAATAATAATAATCATAGTAGTTGTTGAGGGTGCAACAAGCACGTCCGGTGAACAGGTCAGGGTTCCATAGCCGCAGGCAGAACAGTTGAAACTGGAGCAGCAGCACGGCCAGGTGGACTGGGGACAGCAAGGAGTCATCATGCCAGGTAGTCCTGAGGCATGGTCCTAGGGCTCAGGTCCTCCGAGAGAAAGACAGAAAGAGAGAAAGAGAGAATTAGAGAGAGCATATTTAAATTCACACAGGACACCGGATAAGACAAGAGAAATACTCCAGATGTAACAGACTGACCCTAGCCCCCCGACACATAAACTACTGCAGCATAAATACTGGAGGCTGGGACAGGAGGGATCAGAAGACACTGTGGCCCCATCCGATGATACCCCCGGACAGGGCCAAACAGGCAGGATATAACCCCACCCATTTTGCCAAAGCACAGCCCCCACACCACTAGAGGGATGTCTCCAACCACCAACTTACCGTCCTAAGACAAGGCCGAGTATAGCCCACAACGATCTCCGCCATGGCACAACCCAAGGGGGGGGGCACCAACCCAGACAGGAAGACCACGTCAGTGACTCAACCCACTCAAGTGATGCACCCCTCCCATGGACGGCATGGAAGAACAACAGTAAGCCAGTGACTCAGCCCCTGTAATAGGGTTAGAGGCAGAGAATCCCAGTGGAAAGAGGGGAACCGGCAAGGCAGAGACAGCAAGGGCGGTTCGTTGCTCCAGCCTTTCAGTTCACCTTCACACTCCTGGGCCAGACTATACTTAATCATAGGACCTACTGAAGAGATAAGTCTTCAGTAAAGACTTAAAGGTTGAGACTGAGTCTGCGTCTCTCACATTGGTAGGCAGACCATTCCATAAAAATGGAGCTCTATAGGAGAAAGCCCTACCTCCAGCCGTTTGCTTAGAAATTCTAGGGACAATTAGGAGGCCTGCGTCTTGTGACCGTAGCGTACGTGTAGGTATGTACGGCAGGACCAAATCGGAAAGATAGGTAGGAGCAAGCCCATGTAATGCTTTGTAGGTTAGCAGTAAAACCTTGAAATCAGCCCTTGCCTTAACAGGAAGCCAGTGTAGGGAGGCTAGCACTGGAGTAATATGATCAAATTTTTTGGTTCTAGTCAGGATTCTAGCAGCCGTATTTAACACTAACTGAAGTTTGTTTAGTGCTTTATCCGGGTAGCCGGAAAGTAGAGCATTGCAGTAGTCCAGCCTAGAAGTAACAAAAGCATGGATTAATTTTTCTGCGTCATTTTTGGACAGAAGGTTTCAGATTTTTGCAATGTTACGTAGATGGAAAAAAGCTGTCCTTGAAACACTCTTGATATGTTCTTCGAAAGAGAGATCAGGGTCCAGAGTAATGCTGAGGTCCTTCACAGTTTTATTTGAGACGACTGTACAACCATCCAGATTAATTTTCAGATTCAACAGAAGATCTCTTTGTTTCTTGGGACCTAGAACAAGCATCTCTGTTTTTTCCGAGTTTAAAAGTAGAAAGTTTGCAGCCATCCACTTCTTTATGTCTGAAACACAGGCTTCTAGCGAGGGCAATTTTGGGGCTTCACCATGTTTCATTGAAATGTACAGCTGTGTGTCGTCCGCATAGCAGTGAAATTTAACATTATGTTTTCGAATGACATCCCCAAGAGGTAAAATATATAGTGAAAACAATAGTGGTCCTAAAACGGAACCTTGAGGAACACCGAAATGTACAATTGATTTGTCAGAGGACAAACCATTCACAGAGACAAACTGATATCTTTCCGACAGATAAGATCTAAACCAGGCCAGAACTTGTCCATGTAGACCAATTTGGGTTTCCAATCTCTCCAAAAGAATGTGGTGATCGATGGTATCAAAAGCGGCACTAAGATCTAGGAGCACGAGGACAGATGCAGAGCCTCAGTCTGACGTCATTAAAAGGTCATTTACCACCTTCACAAGTGCAGTCTCAGTGCTATGATGGGGTCTAAAACCAGACTGAAGCGTTTCGTATGCATTGTTTAACTTCAGGAAGGCAGTGAGTTGCTGTGCAACAGCTTTTTCTAAAATGTTTGAGAGGAATGGAAGATTCGATATAGGCCGATAGTTTTTTATAATTTCTGGGTCAAGATTCGGCTTTTTCAAGAGAGGCTTTATTACTGCCACTTTTAGTGAGCTTGGTACACATCCGGTGGATAGAGAGACGTTTATTATGTTCAACATAGGAGGGCCAAGCACAGGAAGCAGCTCTTTCAGTAGTTTAGTTGGAATAGGGTCCAGTATGCAGCTTGAGGGTTTGGAGGCCATGATTATTTTCATCACTGTCTCAAGAGATATAGTACCAAAACACTTTAGTATCTCCCTTGATCCTAGGTCCTGGCAGAGTTGTGTAGACTCAGGACAATGGAGCTTTGGAGGAATACCCAGATTTAACCTCTATGGGCTAGGTGGGACGCTAGCGTGCCACCCGTGGTGCACTCCATCAACAGCAGGTGCATTTCAAGAGCGGCAAATTTGAATCCAAATAAATGTCAAAATTCAAATTTTTCAAACATACAACTATTTTACACCCTTTGAAAGATAAACATCTCCTTAATCTAACCACGTTTTACGATTTCAAAAAGGTTTTACGGCGAAAGCATAAATTTAGAGTATGTTAGGACAGTACATTTACAAGAGTTGTGTGTAATGTTTTGTCAAGTCAAAGACAGGGTCACCAAAACCATAAAACCAGCTAAAATGATGCACTAACCTTTTACAATCTCCATCAGATGACACTCCTAGGACATTATGTTAGACAATGCATGCATTTTTAGTTCTATCAAGTTCATATTTATATCCAAAACAGCGTTTTACTATGGCATTGATGTTGAGGAAATCGTTTCCCTCCAATAACCGGCAGTCAAGTCAGCGTCACAAATTAAATAATTAAAATTAGAAAACATTGGTAAAATATTATATTGTCATTTAAAGAATTATAGATTTACATCTCTTGAACGCAATCAACTTGCCAGATTTAAAAATAACCTTACTGGGAAATCACACTTTGCAATAATCTGAGTACTGCGCCCAGAAAAATACGCGTTGCGATACAGACTAGACGTCATGTTGGGGAGATCTAAAATCGAAAATACTATGTAAATAATCCATTACCTTTGATTCTCTTCATCAGATGTCACTTCCAGGTATCACAGGTCCATAACGAATGTAGTTTTGTTCAAAAAAGCTCATCATTTATGTCCAAAAATCTCCGTCTTGTTAGCACATGATCTAAGCCAGCGGACTTCTCGTCATGAACGAGGGGAAAAAATATATTTCCGTTCGTTCAAACATGTCAAACGTTGTATAGCATAAATCATTAGGGCCTTTTTTAACCAGAACATGAATAATATTCAAGGTGGACGAATGCATACTCTTTTATAACGTATTGGAACGAGGGTACCCAACATGAACTCACGCGCCAGGTGTCTAATGGGACATCATCGTTCCATGGCTCTTGTTCGGTCAGATCTCCCTCCAGAAGACTCAAAACACTTTGTAAAGGCTGGTGACATCTAGTGGAAGCAATAGGAAGTGCCAAAATATTCCTCAGCCCCTGTGTTTTTCAATGGGATAGGTTTAAAGTCAATACAACACATCAGGTATCCACTTCCTGTCAGAAAATGTCTCAGGGTTTTGCCTGCCAAATGAGTTCTGTTATACTCACAGACACCATTCAAACAGTTTTAGAAACTTTAGAGTGTTTTCTATCCATATATAATAAGTATATGCATATTCTAGTTACTGGGTAGGATTAGTAACCAGATTAAATCGGGTACATTTTTTTTATCCAGACGTGCAAATGCTGCCCCCTAGCCCTAACAGGTTAAAGAGGAGTCCGTAATTTGCTTTCTAATGATCATGATCTTTTCCTCAAAGAAGTTCATAAATTTATTACTGCTGAAGTGAAAGCCATCCTCCATTTGCGAATGCTGCTTTTTAGTTAGCTTTGCGACAGTATCAAAAAGAAATTTCGGATTGTTCTTATTTTCCTCAATTAAGTTGGAAAAATAGGATGATCGAGCAGCAGTGAGGGCTCTTCGATACTGCACGGTACTGTCTTTCCAAGCTAGTCGGAAGACTTCCAGTTTGGTGTGGCGCCAATTCCGTTCCAATTTTCTGGAAGCTTGCTTCAGAGCTCGTGTATTTTCTGTATACCAGGGAGCTAGTTTCTTATGACAGATGTTTTTAATTTTTAGGTGCAACTGCATCTAGGGTATTGCGCAAGGTTAAATTGAGTTCCTCGGTTAGGTGGTTAACTGATTTTTGTCCTTTGACGTCCTTGGGTAGGCAGAGGGAGTCTGGAAGGGCATCAAGGAATCTTTGGGTTGTCTGAGAATTTATAGCACGACTTTTAATGCTCCTTGGTTGGGGTCTGAGCAGATTATTTGTTGCAATTGCAAACGCAATAAAATGGTGGTCCGATAACCCAGGATTATGAGGAAAAACATTAAGATCCACAACATTTATTCCATGGGACAAAACTAGGTCCAGAGTATGACTGTGGCAGTGAGTAGGTCCAGAGACATGTTGGACAAAACCCACTGAGTCGATGATGGCTCCGAAAGCCTTTTGGAGTGGGTCTGTGGACTTTTCCATGTGAATGTTAAAGTCACCAAAAATTTGAATATTATCTGCTATGACTACAAGATCCGATAGGAATTCAGGGAACTCAGTGAGGAACACTGCATATGGCCCAGGAGGCCTGTAAACAGTAGCTATAAAAAGTGAGTGAGTAGGCTGCATAGATTTCATGACTAGAAGCTCAAAAGACGAAAACGTCATTGTTTTTTTTTTTTGTAAATTGAAATTTGCTATCGTAAATGTTAGCAACACCTCCGCCTTTGCCGGATGCACGGGGGGTATGGTCACTAGTGTAACCAGGGGGTGAGGCCTCATTTAACACAGTAAATTCATCAGGCTTAAGCCATGTTTCAATCAGGCCAATCACATCAAGATTATGTGATTAGTGATTAGTTCATTGACTATAACTGCCTTGGAAGTGAGGGATCTAACATTAAGTAACCCAATTTTGAGATGTGAGGTATCACAATCTCTTTCAATAATGGCAGGAATGGAGGAGGTCTTTATACTAGTGAGATTGCTAAAGCGAACACCGCCATTTTTAATTTTGCCCAACCTAGATCGAGGCACAGACACAGTCTCAATGGGGAAAGCTGAGCTGACTACGCTGACTGTGCTAGTGGCAGACTCCACTAAGCTGGCAGGCTGGCTAACAGCCTGCTGCCTGGCCTGCACCCTATTTCATTGTGGAGCTAGAGGAGTTAGAGCCCTGTCTATGTTCGTAGATAAGATGAGAGCACCCCTCCAGCTAGGATGGAGTCCGTCACTCCTCAACAGGCCAGGCTTGGTCCTGTTTGTGGGTGAGTCCCAGAAAGAGGGCTAATTATCTACAAATTCTATCTTTTGGGAGGGGCAGAACACAGTTTTCAACCAGCGATTGAGTTGTGAGACTCTGCTGTAGAGCTCATCACTCCCCCTAACTGGGAGGGGGCCAGAGACAATTAATCGATGCCGACACATCTTTCTAGCTGATTTACACGCTGAAGCTATGTTGCGCTTGGTGACCTCTGACTGTTTCATCCTAACATCGTTGGGGCCGACGTGGATAACATTATCTCTATACTCTCTACACTCGCCAGTTTTAGCTTTAGCCAGCACCGTCTTTAGATTAGCCTTAACGTCGGTAGCCCTGCCCCCTGGTAAACAGTGTATGATCGCTGGATGATTAGTTTTAAGTCTAATACTGCGGGTAATGGAGTCGCCAATGACTAGGGTTTTCAATTTGTCAGAGCTAATGGTGGGAGCCGTCGGCGTCTCAGACCCCACAACGGGAGGAGCAGAGACCAGAGAAGTCTCGGCCTCCGACTCCGACTCGCTTAATGGGGAGAACCGGTTGAAAGTTTCTGTCGGCTGAATAAGCGACACCGGTTGAGCATTCCAACAGCGTTTCCCTCCAGAAGCCATGAGAAAGTTGTCCGGCTGCGGGGACCGTGCGAGGGGGTTTATACTAACGTTACTATCTGTACTTACTGGTGGCACAGACGCTGTTTCATCCTTTCCTACACTGAAATTGCCCTTGCCTAACGATTGCGTCTGAAGCTGGGCTTGCAGCACAGCTATCCTTCCCGTAAGGCGATCGTTCTCCTGTATATTATAAGTACAACGACTGCAATTAGAAGGCATCATGTTAATGTTACTTAGATTCGGCTGTTTGAAGTCCTGACGAACCATGTCCAGATAAAACCTCCGGGGTGAAAAAGTTGAATGAAAAAAGTTGAGTGAGGGAAAAAGTAAAAATATACAGTAATGAAAAAGTAAAAACCGTCAGGTAGCAAAGTAAGATCGGCAACAAAACGCACAGCAGCGTAAACAAGTCAGCAAGTTGTGACCGGAAGTGAACAATGCAGTCCTCATGCCTCCTTGCAGCATGAATAAGGCACGATCACACAGATGAGCAAGGACACTGGACATCTTACATTTGGTGTTTTTCAGAGTCAGTAGAAAGGCTTCTTTAGTGTCCTAACTGTGACCTTAATTGCCTACCGCCTGTAATCTGTTGGTGTCTTAGCGATCGTTCCACAGGTGCATGTTCATTAATTGTTTATGGTTCATTGAACAAGCATGGGAAACCATGTTTAAACACTTTACAACCAAGATCTGTGAAGTTATTTGGATTTCATTAATTATCTTTGAAATACAGGGTCCTGAAAAAGGGACGTTTCTTTTTGATGATTTGGACTAATATGCAGCATCTATGGAGCCTTTGTTGAACTTTGTGTTAATTTCAAAAGTACAGTTTTTTTGGTCCGATCTAAATAGTCCACCTAAAAGCAATGCCAAGCATCTTTCTGCTCCGTTAAGTAGTCAAGCAGGCTTGACACTGCAGTGAGATCATGAATGTAGGTGACACTTTCTGGCTCTGGGATGGACTTTCCTGTTGTTATGATGATTAAGTTCAGTGACAGACAGATATATCCCCATTCCATTCTATTCATTAGGCAGGCAGGCTGTGGGAAACTGTTCTAATCGTCAGAATCTGTTTCTCTTGCCAAACAGGAGAGAGATATATCTCCACACACAGGTGTGTTTTAGAGTAGTGAAACATTCGCATTAAATGTTAGAGATAGCAGAAAATTGCTGCCATCTGTCAGTTAACCATCACTCAACCAGTATTGCAACCAAGTCACTTGTGGACCTATGGTCATTTATAACAGTGTATGACTGTTTCTGTCTACCTCTTCTACACCTGTCTTTAGAAGAAAACATGCGTGACATCATTTGCTCCTCAGGAAAGAATTGAGGAAGTAATGGCAGTTCCTGGTACAGGTGTTTTTATAGCGAACAACCAGGTGAAATTGAAAGAGTTACAATCATCTGTCTTTTTCTTTGATTTATGACTAGATAATGTGTTGTCAGATGCTGAATGTCATGTTTTTCTTGAGACTAGTTGGCCAATAAATTTAACGGGGGTTGGCTAAGATAATCCTGCCAAAAGATGGGCTCAATTAGTCCTGCTAACAGAGCTGACTAGAGCATACAGGTCGCAGTGGTGGATGGTATAAGGCGCTTTGGTAACAAAACGGATGGCACTGATGTAAACAGGCGCACTTTATTAAAGTTCCAAAACGAGAGCACAACATAAATCAAATTCGCTCAAAAACACGGAACATAACAAAAGTAAAGCGCGTAAAAAGACACCATAACAACATGAAACAATGACACACAAAACATGATGGGAAACAGAGGGTTAAATACAAGTAGCTTAATTGGGGAAATGAAAACCAGGTGTGTATGGAAACAAGACAAGACAAATGGATATATGAAAAATGGAGCAGCGATGGCTAGAAAGCCGGTGACGTCGATCGCCGAATGCCGCCCGAACAAGGAGAGGAGCCGACTTCGGCGGAAGTCATGACATTGTCTGCTCAATGTGTATATTGATGTTTTTATATTGTTGTGTTTTGTGTTTTTAAGTTGTAAATGTGTCTTTGTATGAAACTATATGTGCTGCTATTTTGGCCAGGTCTCTCCTAAAAATGTTTTTTTTTTATTATCTCAATAAGACTAATTTGGTCAAATAAAAAATATAAACAAATGTGAATTTCGAATTCATCTGGATTTTGGTATATTAATGTAATTGTTATTTAGTTTAGTGTATGTCTTTTTTAAATTCCTATCAGTGGTGTGTATTCATGGATGCCAAGGGAAGCCAGGCATCCCCCAAAAAATTGACCAAGAAAAAAGAAAGATATAAAATAATGTCTTTTGTCTCTCAATGTTTCATAATTTTAATAGATTCGATGATAGTGTATCATCATCATGCCTAAAAACAATTTTCTTTGAAGGGAAGACGTGGTGCTTTTGAAATACTTAAATTTTTCTCTTTCATTAATCTCTTTTCATTTCTCTGTTTTCATTTGTCTCTGTTGTGTGTTGTTCTTGTATGAGTAAGGTATTCCTTTGCAATCTGTTAACACGTTGTAAATCAGTCTACTGCTCTCTTAGTCTGCACAGTGGGCAGAGAAGCCTGATGGCCTAGACTGGATACACTTCAGAACACTTGTTGTTGTTTTCTTCCTGTACCACTTTGAAAAACCATGTAGATAACGTTACGCATATTATTGATCTATAAAGTGGATTGCTGTTCAAGGTTTTGCATGACAGAGTTTTTAGCATATCCTCATTTCTGTGTGTGTGTGTGTGTGTGTGTGTGTGTGTGTGTGTGTGTGTGTGTGTGTGTGTGTGTGTGTGTGTGTGTGTGTGTGTGTGTGTGTGTGTGTGTGTGTGTGTGTGTGTGTGTGTGCAGTGTGTGTGTGTGTGCAGTGTTCTGTTATTTAAATCATTATGTTTAAGGCAGTGTTTCTAAGTGTGTCTCACCACACTGTAATATTTAATAGAGATAAATAATGTATGTCTTATACACCTTCTAGATTTGGACTAATATGCAGCATCTATTAGGGCCTTTGTTGAACTTTGTGTCGATGACAAAAGTACTGTTTTCTTTGGTCCAATCAAAATATTCCCCCTGAAAGCAATGCCAAGCATTTTTCTGCTCCATAAAGTAGTCAAACAGGTTAGACACGGCAGTGAGATCATGAATGTAGGTGACACTTTCTGGCTCTGGGATGGACTTTCCTGTTGTTATGATGATTAAGTTCAGTGACAGACAGATATATCCCCATTCCATTCTATTCATTAGGCAGGCAGGCTGTGGGAAACTGTTCTAATCGTCAGAATCTGTTTCTCTTGCCAGACAGGAGAGAGATATATCTCCACACACAGGTGTGTTTTAGAGTAGTGAAACATTCACATTAAATGTTAGAGATAGCAGAAAATTGCTGCCATCTGTCAGTTAACCAGTATTGCAACCAAGTCACTTGTGGACCTATGGTAATTTATAACAGTGTATGACTGTTTCTGTCTGCCTCTTCTGCCTCTTCCACACCTGTCTTTAGAAGAAAACATGCGTGACATCATTTGCTCCTCAGGAAAGAATTGAGGAAGTAATGGCAGTTCCTGGTACATGTGTTTTTATTGCGAACAACCAGGTGAAATTGAAAGAGTTACAATCATCTGTCTTTTTCTTTGATGATGACTAGATAATGTGTGGTCAGATGCTGAATGTCATGTTTTTCTTGAGACTAGTTGGCCAAAAAGTTTATCTGAGGTTGGCTAAAATAATCCTGCCAAAAGATGTCAAACCAGTACATGGTTCATGTAAGACAGTTAAAAATATTGTTTTGGGAATCTTGTAGGTACTGTACATCTACAGATAGGAGGGCTTACGAGGCAGGGTGCAATAGTACGTAGGATTACTTTAAGAAAATACATATGTGGAGGTATAATCATAACTCACTCTCATATCAAATGGAAGAGCGGCTACAGACTCATCATCAGAGTTGACTCACAAGAGTAAAGGTGACTATTTCATTTTTCACATTCTAACATTACACTATCGTAAGCAGCATGAGTCCATGGACCCATCCTGCCTGGTGTCAACGGTACAGGCTGGTGGCGGTGGTGTACCGCTGTCAAATCTGTAGCAACTGCGTGATGCTATTGCGTCAGCATGGACCAACATCCCTGTGGAATATTTCCGACTTGTAGAATTCATGCCCCAAAGAATTCAGGCTGTTGTGGGGCAAAGGGGGGATCCAACCCGGGACTAGATGGGGGTGCCTAATAAACTGACTGATGAGTTTATAATTAGTTAATAATACACTTTAACTTGTTTCACTTTCTTTTCCAGAGTAAAGCATCCAGGGACAGCATGCAGTTGGCCACATTATGGGCTCAATTAGTCCTGCTAACAGAGCTGACTAGAGCATACAGGTCGCAGTGGTGGATGGTATAAGGCGCTTTGGTAACAAAACGGATGGCACTGATTTAAACAGGCGCACTTTATTAAAGTTCCAAAACGAGAGCACAACATAAATCAAATGCGCTCAAAAACACGGAACATAACAAAAGTAAAGCGCGTAAAAAGACACCATAACAACATGAAACAATTACACACAAAACATGATGGGAAACAGAGGGTTAAATACAAGTAGCTTAATTGGGGAAATGAAAACCAGGTGTGTGTGGAAACAAGACAAGACAAATGGATATATGAAAAATGGAGCAGCGATGGCTAGAAAGCCGGTGACGTCAATCGCCGAACGGCGCCCGAACAAGGAGAGGAGCCGACTTCGGCGGAAGTCGTGACATTGTCTGCTCAATGTGTATATTGATGTTTTTATATTGTTGTGTTTTCAAATCAAATCAAATTTATTTTTATATAGCCCTTCGTACATCAGCTGATATTCTCAAAGTGCTGTACAGAAACCCAGCCTAAAACCCCAAACAGCAAGCAAAGCATGTGAAAGAAGCACGGTGGCTAGGAAAAACTCCCTAGGAAAAACTCCCTAGAAAGGCCAAAAACCTAGGAAGAAACCTAGAGAGGAACCAGGCTATGAGGGGTGGCCAGTCCTCTTCTGGCTGTGCAGGGTGGATATTATAACAGAACATAGTCAAGATGTTAAAATGTTAAAATGTTCATAAATGACCAGCATGGTCAAATAATAATAATCATAGTAGTTGTCGAGGGTGCAACAAGCACGTCCGGTGAACAGGTCAGGGTTCCATAGCCGCAGGCAGAACAGTTGAAACTGGAGCAGCAGCACGGCCAGGTGGACTGGGGACATCAAGGAGTCATCATACCAGGTAGTCCTGAGGCATGGTCCTAGGGCTCAGGTCCTCCGAGAGAAAGACAGAAAGAGAGAAAGAGAGAATTAGAGAGAGCATATTTAAATACACACAGGACACCGGATAAGACAAGAGAAATACTCCAGATGTAACAGACTGACCCTAGCCCCCCGACACATAAACTACTGCAGCATAAATACTGGAGGCTGAGACAGGAGGGATCAGAAGACACTGTGGCCCCATCCGATGATACCCCCGGACAGGGCCAAACAGGCAGGATATAACCCCACCCACTTTGCCAAAGCACAGCCCCCACACCACTAGAGGGATGTCTCCAACCACCAACTTACCGTCCTAAGACAAGGCCGAGTATAGCCCACAACGATCTCCGCCATGGCACAACCCAAGGGGGGGGCGCCAACCCAGACAGGAAGACCACGTCAGTGACTCAACCCACTCAAGTGACGCACCCCTCCCATGGACGGCATGGAAGAACACCAGTAGGCCAGTGACTCAGCCCCTGTAAAAGGGTTAGAGGCAGAGAATCCCAGTGGAAAGAGGGGAACCGGCAAGGCAGAGACAGCAAGGGCGGTTCGTTGCTCCAGCCTTTCTGTTCACCTTCACACTCCTGGGCCAGACTATACTTAATCATAGGACCTACTGAAGAGATAAGTCTTCAGTAAAGACTTAAAGGTTGAGACTGAGTCTGCGTCTCTCACATTGGTAGGCAGACCATTCCATAAAAATGGAGCTCTATAGGAGAAAGCCCTACCTCCAGCCGTTTGCTTAGAAATTCTAGGGACAATTAGGAGGCCTGCGTCTTGTGACCGTAGCGTACGTGTAGGTATGTACGGCAGGACCAAATCGGAAAGATAGGTAGGAGCAAGCCCATGTAATGCTTTGTAGGTTAGCAGTAAAACCTTGAAATCAGCCCTTGCCTTAACAGGAAGCCAGTGTAGGGAGGCTAGCACTGGAGTAATATGATCAAATTTTTTGGTTCTAGTCAGGATTCTAGCAGCCGTATTTAGCACTAACTGAAGTTTATTTAGTGCTTTATCCGGGTAGCCGGAAAGTAGAGCATTGCAGTAGTCCAGCCTAGAAGTAACAAAAGCATGGATTAATTTTTCTGCGTCATTTTTGGACAGAAAATTACTGATTTTTGCAATGTTACGTAGATGGAAAAAAGCTGTCCTTTAAACAGTCTTGATATGTTCTTCAAAAGAGAGATCAGGGTCCAGAGTAACGCCGAGGTCCTTCACAGTTTTATTTGAGACGACTGTACAACCATCCAGATTAATTGTCAGATTCAACAGAAGATCTCTTTGTTTCTTGGGACCTAGAACAAGCATCTCTGTTTTGTCCGAGTTTAAAAGTAGAAAGTTTGCAGCCATCCACTTCTTTATGTCTGAAACACAGGCTTCTAGCGAAGGCAATTTTGGGGCTTCACCATGTTTCATTGAAATGTACAGCTGTGTGTCGTCCGCATAGCAGTGAAATTTAACATTATGTTTTCGAATGACATCCCCAAGAGGTAAAATATATAGTGAAAACAATAGTGGTCCTAAAACGGAACCTTGAGGAACACCGAAATTTACAATTGATTTGTCAGAAGACAAACCATTCACAGAGACAAACTGATATCTTTCCGACAGATAAGATCTAAACCAGGCCAGAACTTGTCCATATAGACCAATTTGGGTTTCCAATCTCTCCAAAAGAATGTGGTGATCAATGGTATCAAAAGCGGCACTAAGATCTAGGAGCACGAGGACAGATGCAGAGCCTCGGTCTGACGTCATTAAAAGGTCATTTACCACCTTCACAAGTGCAGTCTCAGTGCTATGATGGGGTCTAAAACCAGACTGAAGCGTTTCGTATACATTGTTTGTCTTCAGGAAGGCAGTGAGTTGCTGTGCAACAGCTTTTTCTAAAATTTTTGAGAGGAATGGAAGATTCGATATAGGCCGATAGTTTTTTATAATTTCTGGATCAAGATTCGGCTTTTTCAAGAGAGGCTTTATTACTGCCACTTTTAGTGAGCTTGGTACACATCCGGTGGATAGAGAGCCGTTTATTATGTTCAACATAGGATGGCCAAGCACAGGAAGCAGCTCTTTCAGTAGTTTAGTTGGAATAGGGTCCAGTATGCAGCTTGAGGGCTTGGAGGCCATGATTATTTTCATCATTGCGTCAAGAGATATAGTACTAAAACACTTTAGTATCTCCCTTGATCCTAGGTCCTGGCAGAGTTGTGTAGCCTCAGGACAATGGAGCTTTGGAGGAATACCCAGATTTAAAGAGGAGTCTGTAATTTGCTTTCTAATGATCATGATCTTTTCCTCAAAGAAGTTCATAAATTTATTACTGCTGAAGTGAAAGCCATCCTCCATTTGCGAAGGCTGCTTTTTAGTTAGCTTTGCGACAGTATAAAAAATAAATTTCGGATTGTTCTTATTTTCCTCAATTAAGTTGGAAAAATAGGATGATCGAGCAGCAGTAAGGGGTCTTCGATACTGCACGGTACTGTCTTTCCAAGCTAGTCGGAAGACTTCCAGTTTGGTGTGGCGCCAATTCCGTTCCAATTTTCTGGAAGCTTGCTTCAGAGCTCGTGTATTTTCTGTATACCAGGGAGCTAGTTTCTTATGACAGATGTTTTTAGTTTTTAGGGGTGCAACTGCATCTAGGGTATTGCGCAAGGTTAAATTGAGTTCCTCGGTTAGGTGGTTAACTGATTTTTGTCCTCTGACGTCCTTGGGTAGGCAGAGGCAGTCTGGAAGGGCATCAAGGAATCTTTGGGTTGTCTGAGAATTTATAGCACGACTTTTAATGCTCCTTGGTTGGGGTCTGAGCAGATTATTTGTTGCAATTGCAAACGCAATAAAATGGTGGTCCGATAGTCCAGGATTATGAGGAAAAACATTTAGATCCACAACATTTATTCCATGGGACAAAACTAGGTCCAGAGTATGACTGTGGCAGTGAGTAGGTCCAGAGACATGTTGGACAAAACCCACTGAGTCGATGATGGCTCCGAAAGCCTTTTGGAGTGGGTCTGTGGACTTTTCCATGTGAATGTTAAAGTCACCAAAAATTTGAATATTATCTGCTATGACTACAAGATCCGATAACAATTCAGGGAACTCAGTGAGGAACACTGCATATGGCCCAGGAGGCCTGTAAACAGTAGCTATAAAAAGTGAGTGAGTAGGCTGCATAGATTTCATGACTAGAAGCTCAAAAGACGAAAACGTCATTGTTTTTTTTTTTTGTAAATTGAAATTTGCTATCGTAAATGTTAGCAACACCTCCGCCTTTGCCGGATGCACGGGGGGTATGGTCACTAGTGTAACCAGGGGGTGAGGCCTCATTTAACACAGTAAATTCATCAGGCTTAAGCCATGTTTCAGTCAGGCCAATCACATCAAGATTATTATCAGTGATTAGTTCATTGACTATAACTGCCTTGGAAGTGAGGGATCTAACATTAAGTAACCCAATTTTGAGATGTGAGGTATCACAATCTCTTTCAATAATGGCAGGAACCGAGGAGGTCTTTATACTAGTGAGATTGCTAAAGCGAACACCCCCATTTTTAATTTTGCCCAACCTAGATCGAGGCACAGACACGGTCTCAATGGGGAAAGCTGAGCTGACTACGCTGACTGTGCTAGTGGCAGACTCCACTAAGCTGGCAGGCTGGCTAACAGCCTGCTGCCTGGCCTGCACCTTTGTGTTTTTAAGTTGTAAATGTGTCTTTGTATGAAACTATATGTGCTGCTATTTTGGCCAGGTCTCTCCTAAAAATGTTTTTTTTTTAAATTATCTCAATAACACTAATTTGGTCAAATAAAAAATAAAAAATATAAACAAATGTGAATTTCGAATTCATCTGGATTTTGGTATATTAATGTAATTGTTATTTAGTTTAGTGTATGTCTTTTTTAAATTCCTATCAGTGGTGTGTATTCATGGATGCCAAGGGAAGCCAGGCTTCCCCAAAAAATTGACCAAGAAAAAAGAAAGATATAAAATAATGTGTCTTTCGTTTCTCAATGTTTCATAATTTTAATAGATTCGATGATAGTGTATCATCATCATGCCTAAAAACAATTTTCTTTGAAGGGAAGACTTGGTGCTTTTGAAATACCTTAATTTTTCTCTTTCATTAATCTCTTTTCATTTCTCTGTTTTCATTTGTCTCTGTTGTGTGTTGTTCTTGTATGAGTAAGGTATTCCTTTGCAATCTGTTAACACGTTGTGAATCAGTCTACTGCTCTCTTAGTCTGCACAGTGGGCAGAGAAGCCTGATGGCCTAGACTGGATACACTTCAGAACACTTGTTGTTCTTTTCTTCCTGTACCACTTTGAAACACCATGTATATAATGTTACGCATATTATTGGTCTATAAAGTGGATTGCTATTCAAGATTTTGCATGACAGAGTTTTTAGCATATCCTCATTCTGTGTGTGTGTGTGTGTGTGTGTGTGTGTGTGTGTGTGTGTGTGTGTGTGTGTGTGTGTGTGTGTGTGTGTGTGTGTGTGTGTGTGTGTGTGTGTGTATGTTTGTGTGTGTGTGTGCAGTGTTCTGTTATTTAAATCATTATGTTTAAGGCAGTGTTTCTAAGTGTGTCTCACCACACTGTAATATTTAATAGAGATAAATAATGTATGTCTTATACCCCTCCTAGATTTGGACTAATATGCAGCATCTATTGGGGCCTTTGTTGAACTTTGTGTCAATGACAAAAGTACTGTTTTCTTTGGACCAATCAAAATATTCCCCCTGAAAGCAATGCCAAGCATTTTTCTGCTCCATAAAGTAGTCAAACAGGTTAGACACGGCAGTGAGATCATGAATGTAGGTGACACTTTCTGGCTCTGGGTTGGACTTTCCTGTTGTTATGATGATTAAGTTCAGTGACAGACAGATATATCCCCATTCCATTCTATTCATTAGGCAGGCAGGTTGTGGGAAACTGTTCTAATCGTCAGAATCTGTTTCTCTTGCCAGACAGGAGAGAGATATATCTCCACACACAGGTGTGTTTTAGAGTAGTGAAACATACACATTAAATGTTAGAGATAGCAGAAAATTGCTGCCATCTGTCAGTTAACCAGTATTGCAACCAAGTCACTTGTGGACCTATGGTAATTTATAACAGTGTATGACTGTTTCTGTCTGCCTCTTCTACACCTGTCTTTAGAAGAAAACAAGTGAGACATCATTTGCTCCTCAGGAAAGGATTGAGGAAGTAATGGCAGTTCCTGGTACATGTGTTTTTATAGCGAATAACCAGGTGAAATTCAAAGATTTACAATCATCTGTCTTCTTCTTTGATTGATGAGTAGATAACATGTTGTCAGATGCTGAATGTCATGTTTTTCTTGAGACTAGTTGGCCAATAAGTTTAACTGAGGTTGGCTAAGATAATCCTGCCAAAAGATGTCAAACCAGTACATGGTTCATGTAAGACAGTTAAAAATATTGTTTTGGGAATCTTGTAGGTACTGTACATCTACAGATAGGAGGGCTTACGAGGCAGGGTGCAATAGTACGTAGGATTACTTTAAGAATATACATATGTGGAGGTATAATCATAACTCACTCTCATATCAAATGGAAGAGCGGCTACAGACTCATCATCAGAGTTGACTCACAAGACTAAAGGTGACTATTTTATTTTTCACATTCTAACATTACACTATCGTAAGCAGCATGAGTCCATGGACCCATCCTGCCTGGTGTCAACGGTACAGGCTGGTGGCGGTGGTGTACCACTGTCAAATCTGAAGCAACTGTGTGATGCCATTGTGTCAGCATAGACCAACATCCCTGTGGAATATTTCCGACTTGTAGAATCCATGCCCTAGAGAATTCAGGCTGTTGTGGGGCGAAGAGGGTATCCATCCCGGGACTAGATGGGGGTGCCTAATAAACTGGCAGATGAGTTTATAATTAGTTAATAAAACACTTTAACTTGTTTCACTTTCTTTTCCAGAGTAAAGCATCCAGGGACAGCATGCAGTTGGCCACATTATGGGCTCAATTAGTCCTGCTAACAGAGCTGATTCATCAAACCTATCAACACACAGCTATTCTCCATAAAACAACTCACCATTGTCTCGTTAGAAGAGGGCTCTCAAACCCTGTTCCTAGAGAGCTACCACCCTGTAGCTTTTCATTCCAACCCTAATCTAGCACACCTGATTCTAATAATTCACTGGTTTATAAGATAAATCAGGTTAGTTACAACTGGGGTTGGATTGAAAACCTACAGGAGGGTGTCTCTCAAGGAACAGAGTTGAAGTGAAATCCGACAGGAGGGTTTCTCCGGGAACAGAGTTGGAGTGAAAACCTACAGGAGGGTAGCTCTCCAGGAACAGGGATGGAGAGTCCTGGTGTGAAACTATAGGAGGGTAGCTCTACAGGAACAGAGATGGAGAGTCCTGGTGTAAAACTACAGGAGGGTAGCTCTCCAGGAACAGGGATGGAGAGTCCTGGTGTAAAACTACAGGAGGGTAGCTTTACAGGAACAGGGATGGAGAGTTCTGGTGTAAAACTAAAGGAGGGTAGCTATACAGGAACAGGGATGGAGAGTCCTGGTGTAAAACTACAGGAGGGTAGCTTTACAGGAACAGGGATGGAGAGTCCTGGTGTAAAACTACAGGAGGGTAGCTTTACAGGAACAGGGATGGAGAGCCCTGGTGTAAAACTACAGGAGGGTAGCTTTACAGGAACAGGGATGGAGAGCCCTGGTGTAAAACTACAGGAGGGTAGCTCTCCAGGAACAGGGTTTGAGAGCCCTGCATTAGAATATGTCAAAATAGTGACATTTGACCATTGTAGCTGCATGTCACAAAGCACTTACGGGAATATGTCACTTATAATGATGATAGTAAGAAATTATAACATGTTTGTATTGTCTTCACATCCCGAAGCCAGTATAACTACTAATTGGTTGCTGTGGGAAAGAAGAGTTGAAAACCTTACTGGTCTGATGGAAAGGGTAATGATTATCAGTGTTCATCACAACATGCCATACTGTAAATCAGTGACATCACTGGGTAATGATTATCAGTGTCCATCACAAACATGCCATACTGTAAATCAGTGACATCACTGGGTAATGATTATCAGTGTTCATCACAAACATGCCAGACAGTAGATACATGTTACAATGGGTCTTACAAAGATGTTTAAAAATAAACGTATTCCTTCTGCTCCTCTTCACCCTCCTCCTTCCTCCTCTTCTACTTCCTCCTCCCCTGCCTACTCCACCTGGTCCTCCTCCTCAGTTTCCAGTTCATGAATGGCTGCACCTGGAGCCCCTTTAATGGCTGCTTTACTGAGGAGCAATTGTACTTACTATGACAGTGTGATATTTGGTTGTCCCACCTAGCTTCCTTAAGATGAATGTACTAACTGTTGGTCTCTCTGGATAAGACTGTGTCACGCTCGTTGTACGAACTGGAAGCATACTCGGACCAACGTGCAGCGTGATCTGGGTTCCACATATTTTATTTAAGTGACACGCACAAAACAATAAAGAATAAACGAAACGTGACTAAGTGGTGCACATGCACAAAACACAAAATACAAAATAATATCCCACAAACACAGGTGGGAAAAACAGCTACTTAAATATGATCCCCAATTAGAGACAACGATTACCAGCTGCCTCTAATTGGGAATCATACAAATCACCAACATAGAAATAATAACCTAGAACCCCACATAGAAATAATAAACTAGAATACGCCCTGACCTACTTCACCATAGAGAAACAATGGCTCTGTATGGTCAGGGTGTGACACTATGTGAGTGTTGTAACAGACTGCAGAAAACTTCAGACAATAATAGAGACAGAAAATGTAGTATCTCATCTGGCCCGCTAGAATTAACCTGAAATACATGTACTGATTCAAATATTCTACAATAAAATAGGTATTTGAGCCAATGAACTAACCACCCTATTAATGACCCAATCCATATCTAGTCACAACTAAAGATGACAAGACTGACTGATTCTAAAATATTATAACAAACATTCTAATAAGATTTAGATTTACATTTTTCCTGTGTACCTACATGATCCAACAGACAAATGACAACTATCGCGTACAATCACATGACTGTATCTTGCTGTCTGTGTGTCACGGGTACTTAGGGCAGGAGGAAGGAGTAGAGTCAAATGCAGGAGATATCGTCCAGTAGCTCGAAGTTTATTCACACCCACACACTAGGTGATCAAAAGGCACTGGGAGTGCACAATACCCAAAAGGGAAACAGGTAATCCACAAAGGGAAAATCACGCACGGGGCGCAGCCCGGCGAGAAAATAAATCCTCCAATATAAAAACGATAGAGAAGAAACGGCCACAGCGTAAACCCGCTGACAAACAAACAATCCCGCACAACACACAACCCCAAAGGAACAAACTAAATACCCCCCCACTAATGACAGAAATGACAACAGGTGCGGACCTAGACAGACAAAACACAATGAACACAGAAACACAGATCGGCGGCAGCTAGTAGACCGGCGACGACGACCGGCGAGCGCCGCCCGGCCGAGGAGGGGCACCATTTTCTGTGGATACTGTGACAGTACCCCTCCCCTGACGCGCGGCTCCCGCAGCGCGCCGACGCCAGCCTCGGGGACGACCCGGAGGGCGAGGCGCCGGCCGGTCCGGACGGAGACGATGGAACTCCTGGAGCATAGTGGGATCCAAAATGTCCTCCACCGGAACCCAGCACCTCTCCTCCGGGCCGTACCCCTCCCAGTCCACGATGTACTGCAGGCCCCCTACCCGACGTCGGAAGTCCAGGATGGCCCGGACTGTGTACACCGGGGCCCCCCCAGGGGGGGCGGAGGGACCTCCCGCACCTCAGCGTCCTGCAGTGGACCAGCTACCACCGGCCTGAGGAGAGACACATGAAACGAGGGGTTAATGCGGTAATATGAAGGGAGTTGTAACCTATAACACACCTCGTTTATTCTCCTCAGGACTTTGAACGGTCCCACAAATCGCGGACCCAGCTTCCGGCAGGGCAGGCGGAGGGGCAGGTTCCGGGTCGAGAGCCAGACTCTATCCCCTGGATTGTATACGGGAGCCTCACTGCGGCGGCGGTCAGCGCTCTCCTTCTGTCGCCCGATAGCCCGCTTCAGGCACTCCTGGACAGCTCTCCAGGTCTCCTGAGAGCGCTGTACCCATTCCTCCACCGCAGGGGCCTCCGTCTGGCTCTGCTGCCAAGGCACCAGGACCGGCTGATAACCTAATACAACTTGAAAAGGTGACAAGTTAGTGGAGGAGTGGCGTTGAGAGTTCTGGGCCATCTTGGCCCATGGCACGAACCTCGACCACTCCCCTGGCCGGTCCTGGCAATATGACCGCAGAAACCTGCCCACATCCTGGTTGATGCGTTCTACCTGCCCATTACTCTCGGGGTGGAAACCCGAGGTCAGGCTGACCGAGACCCCCAGCCTCTCCATAAACGACCTCCACACTCTGGAGGTGAACTGGGGACCCCGATCAGATACGATGTCCTCGGGCACCCCGTAGTGCCGGAAGACATGGGTGAATAGGGCCTCCGCGGTCTGTAGGGCCATAGGAAGACCGGGCAACGGGAGCAGACGGCAGGACTTCGAGAACCGATCCACAACAACCAGGATCGTCGTGTTCCCCTGAGATGGCGGGAGATCAGTTAGGAAATCCACCGAGAGGTGAGACCAAGGTCGCTGTGGAACGGGGAGGGGCTGTAGTTTCCCTCGAGGCAGGTGCCTAGGAGCCTTGCACTGGGCGCACACCGAACAGGAAGAGACATAGTGTCTTACATCCTCAGCCAAGGTGGGCCACCAGTACTTCCCTTTCAGGCCTCGCACTGTCCGTTCCACCCCAGGATGACCCGAGGAGGGTAAAGTGTGGGCCCATCGGATCAGGCGATCGCGAACACCAAGCGGAACGAACCTCAGACCCGCGGGACATTGAGGCGGAATGGGTTCTGACTGAACCGCCCGCTCGATGTCCGCATCCACCTCCCATACCACCGGCGCCACTAGACAGGACGCAGGGAGTATGGGAGCGGGATCAATGGTCCTCTCCTCGGTGTCATAGAGACGCGACAGTGCGTCGGCCTTCCGGTTCCGAGAACCCGGAATGTATGAAAGGGTGAACTGAAACCTAGTAAAGAACATAGCCCACCTGGCTTGACGAGGATTCAGTCTCCTCGCTGCCCGGATGTACTCCAGGTTACGGTGGTCGGTCCAGATGAGAAAAGGGTGACGTGCCACCTCAAGCCAATGTCTCCACACTGTCAAAGCCTTGACCACAGCTAACAACTCCCTGTCCCCCACATCGTAGTTGCGCTCCGCCGGGCTTAGCTTCCTAGAAAAGAAAGCGCAGGGGCGGAGCTTCAGAGGAGCGCCCGAACGCTGTGACAGAACTGCTCCTACCCCAGCTCCGGACGCGTCCACCTCCACCACGAATGGCAAAGAGGGATCCGGATGCGCCAGCACCGGAGTGTCAGTAAACAGAACCTTCAGATGACGGAAGGCCCTGTCCGCCTACGCCGACCACCGCAGCCGCACCGGACCCCCCTTCAGCAGTGAGGTAATGGGAGCTGCCACCTGACCAAAACCCCGGATGAACCTCCGGTAATAATTGGCGAACCCCAAAAACCGTTGCACCTCCTTCACCGTGGTAGGGGTAGGCCAATTACGCACAGCCGTAACGCGGTCCCATTCTATCACCACCCCTGTGGTGGAAATGCAATATCCTAGGAAAGAGACGGCTCGTTTGGAGAACTCACATTTCTCAGCCTTGACGTATAGGTTATGCTCCAGCAGCCGCCCAAGCACTCTGCGCACCAAAGCCACATGCTCGGCACGGGTGGCGGAGTAGATCAAGATGTCATCGATGTACACCACCACCCCCTGTCCGAGCATGTCTCGGAGAACCTCGTCCACAAAGGATTGGAAGACAGCGGGAGCATTTTTTAACCCATACGGCATGACGAGGTACTCATAATGGCTGATGTGGTACTAAATGCGGTTTTCCACTCGTCTCCCCCTCAGATACGCACCAGATTATACGCACTCCTGAGATCTAGTTTGGTGAAGAAGTGCGCCCCGTGGAATGACTCCACTGCCGTAGCAATGAGAGGTAGTGTGTAACTGAACCCCACTGTGATGGAATTTAGACCTCTATAGTCAATGCACGGGCGCAGGCCTCCCCCCTTCTTCTTCACAAAAAAGAAACTCGAGGAGACGGGTGATTTAGATGGCCGTATGTATCCCTGTCTCAAGGACTCCGTGACGTATGTCTCCATAGCCACCGTCTCCTCCTGAGACAGAGGATACACACTACTCCTAGGAAGGACCGCGTCAGCTTGGAGATTTATCGCACAATCCCCCTGTCGATGGGGTGGTAATTGAGTCGCCTTCGTTTTACTGAAGGCAATAGCCAAATCGGCATATTCAGAAGGAATGTGCACGGTAGAGACTTGGTCTGGACTCTCCACCGTGGTTGCACCGATGGAAACTCCTACACACCTACCTGAGCACTCCCTTGACCACCCCTTAAGAACCCTCTGTCTCCACAAAATCTGAGGGTTGTGAGTGGCTAGCCAGGGGAGTCCCAGTACCACCGGAAACGCCGATACGTTCCACATGACCCCCCCACGTCGTCATAACCAGTGGCACAGTAACCTCCCCCACTTGGCCGGACCCTAGCGGTCGACTATCTAGGGCGTGCACAGGGAAGGGGTGGTCCAGCTGAACCAGGGGAATCCCTAACCTATTAGCGACCCCACGGTCCATAAAACTCCCAGCTGCACCTGAATCGACTAGTGCCTTATACTGGGAGTGAGGGGAAAAATCGGGAAAACAAACAGAAGTGTACATGTGGTCGACAGGGGGCTCTGGGTGTGTCTGGTGCTGACTCACCTGGGGGGTTGATGTAGTGCTCTGCCTGCCCTCTGGACTCCTGGGGGGACCCCTCCAGCACCGGTCCGCAGTGTGTCCTCTGCGTCCACAGTGGGTGCAGGAGAGGCCCCCCCCTCCGGTCTTCCTCGGAGCAGCTCCTCCTATCTCCATGGGCAGTGGAGCAGGAGGGCTGGGAGGTGGAATGAACAGACCCCGACTAGAACGTCCCCGGGTAGCCAGTAGGTGGTCCAGCCTGATGGATAAATCCACCAGCTGGTCGAGGGTGATGGCGTGGTCCCTACAAGCCAGCTCCCGACGGACATCCTCATTTAGACTGCAGCGATAGTGATCCATCAGGGCCCGCTCATTCCACCCCGATCCCGCGGCGAGAGTCCGGAACTCCAAGGCGAAGTCCTGAGCGCTCCTCGTCCCCTGTCTCAAATGAAACAGTCTCTCACCCGCCGCCTTGCCCTCCGGGGGATGATCGAATACCGCCCGGAAGCGACGGGTGAACTCCAGGTAGTCGTCCCGAGCCGAGTCTGGGCCCTCCCAAACCGCGTTGGCCCATTCCAGGGCTCTACCCGTAAGACAGGAGACAAGGACGCTCACTTTCTCCTCATCGGAGGGAGAGGTGCGGACGGTCGCCAGGTACAGTTCGATTTGGAGTAAGAACCCCTTACACCCAGCGGCCGTCCCATCAAATTCCCTCGGTGGCGTAATCCGAATCCCACTCGAGCGCACTTCAGGGGGTGTCGGTAGGGGCGCCAGCTGAGCCACTGGAGCTGGTCTGGGGGAGGAGGTACCTCTCTCCCAGCTCTCCAGTCGGGTCAGTACTTGGTCTATCGCCGAGCCTAGGCGGTGGAGGAGGCTGGCGTGCTGCGACACCTGCTCAGCTACTGAAGTTGCTTCGGGTCCTGCTGACTCCATAATAATTGGTGGTGCGGGATTCTGTCACGGGTACTTAGGGCAGGAGGAAGGAGTAGAGTCAAATGCAGGAGATATCGTCCAGTAGCTCAAAGTTTATTCACACCCACACACTAGGTGATCAAAAGGCACTGGGAGTGCACAATACCCAAAAGGGAAACAGGTAATCCACAAAGGGAAAATCACGCACGGGGCGCAGCCCGGCGAGAAAATAAATCCTCCAATATAAAAACGATAGAGAAGAAACGGCCACAGCGTAAACCCGCTGACAAACAAACAATCCCGCACAACACACAACCCCAAAGGAACAAACTAAATACCCCCCCACTACTGACAGAAATGACAACAGGTGCGGACCTAGACAGACAAAACACAATGAACACAGAAACACAGATCGGCGGCAGCTAGTAGACCGGCGACGACGACCGGCGAGCGACGCCCGGCCGAGGAGGGGCACCATTTTCTGTGGATACTGTGACACTGTGCCTAATGCCTGTACAGAGCTGGGTAAAAAAACAGATCTGGATAAAAAAAAACAAAGCTGAGTATAAAAAAACAGAATTGGATAAAAAACAGAGCTGGATATAAAACAGAGCTGGGTAAAAAAACGGAACTGGGTAAAAAAACAGAGCTGGATTAAAACAGAGCTGGTGTCACGTCCTGACCAGCAGAGGGAGTAGTTGTTTAGTATTTTTGGTCAAGACGTGGCAGAAGTACTGTGTTGTATGTGTTTTTCTGGTATTTCTGTTTCTATGTTGGTCTGTGTGGCTCCCGATCAGGGACAGCTGGTTATCGTTGTTCCTGATTGGGAGTCATATATTAGGAGTGTGTTTGTCACCTGGTTTTTGTGGGTTGTTTTATTTCGCACTGCTACGTATAGTTATAGCCTGTGAAACTGTCTCCTGTCTTTCTAGTTTATTGTTTTTCCGTGTGCATCAAACTTATTAAAATGATGTGGAACACGCAACCCGCTGCGTATTGGTCTGACAGTGATTTCTCCTTATCGTCAGATGACGAAGTTTGTGACAGAACAACCCACAAAACCAAGACCAAGCAGCGGAGAAAGGGGCGGCAGGTTCAGGATATGGACTATCGTGAGAGATGGAGTTGGGAACAGATTCTGGCCGGAGAGGGCCCGTGGAGGAAGGCTGGTGAGGACCCGGGAACACACATCTGGCGAGGAAGCCGGAGAGGAACCCCCAATAATTTTTTTGGGGGGGGCACACGGGTAGTTTGGCTAGGCCAAGGAAGAGCCATAAGCCAGCTACCCGTGAGTATGTGGAGGAGCGTATGGAGTGGAGGGCGCCGTGTTTTGCTGAGGTACGCACAATCTCGTCCATACGCACGCACAGGCCGGTGCGCGCTATTCCAGCCCCTCGCAGATGCCGTGCTAGAGTGGGCATCCAGCCTGGTAGAAGGATGCCTGCGCAGCGCGTCTGGTCGCCGGTACACCTCCTCAGACCAGGCTACCCTACGGCCGCTCTACGCACGGTAACCATCAAGCCCCTGCACAGCCCAGTTCGCCCTGTACCAGCACCCCGCTCGTGCAGGGCTGCTAGTTCCATCCATCCAGGACGGTTGTGCAGGAGGTGCGGTCAAGGCCACCTGTGCGCCTCCATGGCCCAGTCTTTCCGGTTCCTGCCTCTCGTGCTGACCCGGAAGTGAGTACCTCCAGTCTGGCACGACCAGTACCAGCACCACAGATTAACCTTCCCATGGGTCAGCCTAGTCCTAGTCAGCCTGTTCCCGCTCCTCGCACTAGCCATGGGGTGCATGGTTTAAAACTGGCAGTTCCAGCACCACGCATTAGGCTTAAAGTGCATAATAGTAGTTCCTCTCGGCCCGTTCCTGCTTCCCGCACTAGCCCTAGGGTGTGTGTCTTCAGCCTGGTACCTCCTCTACCAGCCCCACGCATCAGGCGTCCAGTGCATCAGCCCAGCCTCGAGAATCCGGCAACAGTGTGCATTCCAGAGTATCCGGCACCAGTGTGCAGTCCAGAGTATCCGGCACCAGTGTGCAGTCCAGAGTATCCGGCACCAGTGTGCAGTCCAGAGTATCCGGCAACAGTGTCCAGTCCGGAACCGAGGGAGTCTGCCTGCGACCCGGAACCGAGGGAGTCTGCCTGCGACCCGGAACCGAGGGAGTCTGCCTGCGACCCGGAACCGGGGGAGTCTGCCTGCGACCCGGAACCGGGGGAGTCTGCCTGCGACCCGGAACCGGGGGAGTCTGCCTGCGACCCGGAACCGGGGGAGTCTGCCTGCGACCCGGAACCGGGGGAGTCTGCCTGCGACCCGGAACCGGGGGAGTCTGCCTACGACCCGGAACCGGGGGAGTCTGCCTGCGACCCGGAACCGAAGGAGTCTGCCTGCGACCCGGAACCGAGGGAGTCTGTCAGCGATCCGGAACCAAGGGAGTCTGTATGGGATCCGGAACTGAATAAGTGTTTGATTAACCTCTCTGGGCTAGGTGGGACGAAATCGTCCCACCTACGCAACAGCCAGTGTAATCCCGTGGCGCGATATTCAAATACCTTAGAAATGCTATTACTTCAATTTCTCAAACATATGACTATTTTACACCATTTTAACCTGTTGGGGTAGGGGGCAGTATTGACACGGCCGGATAAAAAACGTACCCGATTTAATCTGGTTACTACTCCTGCCCAGTAACTAGAATATGCATATAATTATTGGCTTTGGATAGAAAACACCCTAAAGTTTCTAAAACTGTTTGAATGGTGTCGGTGAGTATAACAGAACTCATATGGCAGGCAAAAACCTGAGAGGATTCTATATGGGAAGTGGCCTGTCTGACAAGTTGTTGTTCATCTTGGCTCTTTTTATTGAAGACTGAGGATCTTTGCTCTAACGTGACACTTCCTACGGCTCCCATAGGCTCTCAGAGCCCGGGAAAAAGCTGAACGATATCGAGGCAGCCTCTGGCTGAAACACGTTATCGCTTTTGGCAAGTGGCCGATCAGAGTACTATGGACTTAGGCGCGTGCCCGAGTCGACCCCATGCTTATTTTCTTTCGTCTGTTTACCTAAATGCAGATTCCCGGTCGGAATATTATCGCTAGTTTACAAGAAAAATGGCATAAAAATGGATTTTAATCTAACCACACTGTCCGATTTCAAAAAGGCTTTACAACGAAAGCAAAACATTAGATTATGTCAGCAGAGTACCCAGCCAGAAATAATCAGACACCCATTTTTCAAAATGGCATATAATGTCACATAAACCCAAACCACAGCTAAATGTAGCACTAACCTTTGATGATCTTCATCAGATGACAACCCTAGGACATTATGTTATACAATACATGCATGTTTTGTTCAATCAAGTTCATATTTATATCAAAAACCAGCTTTTTACATTAGCATGTGACTAGCATATGACTAGCATTCCCACCGAACACTGCCAATGAATTTACTAAATTACTCACGATAAACGTTCACAAAAAGCATAACAATTCTTTTAAGAATTATAGATACAGAACTCCTCTATGCACTCGATATGTCCGATTTTAAAATAGCTTTTCGGTGAAAGCACATTTTGCAATATTCTCAGTAGATAGCCCGGCATCACAGGGCTAGCTATTTAGACACCCAGCAAGTTTAGCACTCACCAAAGTCAGATTTACTATAAGAAAAATGTTATTAACTTTGCTGTCTTCGTCAGAATGCACTCCCAGGACTTCTACTTCAATAACAAATGTTGGTTTGGTCCCAAATAATCCATAGTTATATCCAAATAGCGTCGTTTTGTTCGTGCGTTCAAGACACTATCCGAAAGGGTAAATAAGGGTGACGAGCATGGCGCAATTCGTGACAAAAAAATTCTAAATATTCCATTACCGTACTTCGAAGCATGTCAACCGCTGTTTAAAATAAATTTTTATGCAATTTTTCTCATAAAAAAGCAATAATATTCCGACCGGGAATCTGCGTTTAGGTAAACAGACGAAAGAAAATAAAGCATGGGGTCGACTCGGGCACGCGCCTAAGCCCATAGTACTCTGATCTACCACTTGCCAAACGCGATAATGTGTTTCAGCCAGAGGCTTCCATCGATATATTTCACCTTTTTCCCGGTCTCTGAGAGCCTATGGGAGCCGTAGGAAGTGTCACGTTATTGCTAGGATCCTCAGACTTCAATAAAAAGAGCCAAGATGAAACACAACTTGTCAGACAGGCCACTTCCTGCATGGAATCTTCTCAGGTTTTGGCCTGCCATATGAGTTCTGTTATACTCACAGACACCATTCAAACAGTTTTAGAAACTTTAGGGTGTTTTCTATCCAAAGCCAATAATTATATGCATATTCTAGTTACTGGGCAGGAGTAGTAACCAGATTAAATCGGGTACATTTTTTATCCGGGCGTGTCAATACTGCACCCTAGCCCTAACAGGTTAACAGTGCGATTTGCCAAAGCAGGATACTCTGAGCACAGCCCAATCCAGAAATCTGGCAGTGGCTTCTGATCGCTTGTTGCAATTTCGATGAGGCTTTCTTGTTCAGATATCGGTAAGTGGACTGGAGGTAGGGCATGAAAGGGATAATGAATCCAGTTGTTGGTGTCATCCATTTCGGGAAAGTACATGCGTAATTGTGCACCCAACTCACTCAGGTGCTTCGCTATATCACATTTGACATTGTCCGTAAGCTTGAGTTAATTTGCACAGGAAGACCGGTGTGTTGTCCTTGTTAAAGCAGACAGAGAAGAACTCCAACTTCTTAATCATAGGACCTACTGAAGAGATAAGTCTTCAGTAAAGACTTAAAGGTTGAGACTGAGTCTGCGTCTCTCACATTGGTAGGCATTGGATTACACTGGCTGTTGAGTAGGTGGGACGCAGGCGTCCCACCTAGCCCATAGAGGTTAAGACACTGATGCCCTTTGCAACCACGTACCTACACTATGTGAGGGTGGATTCTCGGCCCTCACTAGCATGAAAACTAAATACAGGCACAGACTGTGTGTGGAAAATTATTTAAGACTGAGACTCTCCAATACAACCCAACATTGCAGAGTTATGTGCATCCTTTCAAGCACATCTTTCTCATTAACCTGTGGTGAGTTATTCAAAATGTTCGATGAACAAATAAGGTTTTATATGCAAGATAGTTAAATAAAGAGCAAAATTATTGATTATTATTATATTATTATTTGTGCCCTGGTCCTGTAAGAGCTCTTTGTCACTTCCCACGAGCCGGGCTGTGACAACTCACACTCATTCTTTTGTTCAATAAATGTATCGTATAGTGTGCGTGTGTGGCATGCTTACAATGATGGCAAAGAACAACATTTGAGAGTGCGCTGACCCTGGTGCTAGAGGGGGTACGCAGCTGGAGGTTGAATGTTTGAAGGGGTACGGGACTATAAAAAAGTTTGGGAACCACTGCAGTAGACAAAGGGCTGCGAGACCTGGCTTTAAATCTTCTTAGGGCTAGGGGGCAGCATCCTGAATTTCCGCCTGTCTGACGTACCCAAAGTAAACTGCCTGTTACTCAGGCACAGAAGCCAGTATAGGCATAAAATTGGTAGCATTGGATAGATAATGTATGTGGCTATAACAGAACTGACATGGCAGGTGAAAATCTGAAGAAAATCCGACCAGAATTATAATTTTTTGTCTCCCAGGCTCTTATTTTGTAAACCTATTGGAAACCCCTATGTCCGTCAACCAAATTGCAATTCCTATGGCTTCCACTAGATGTCAACAGTCTTTATTCAAGGTTTCAGGCTTTTTTATTGAAAAATGAACAAGTATTTGGAGTTTTTGTTGGGAGAGCACCTGGACTAAATCAGTCTTTCGGCACTCGCGGGAGAAGGCACTCCTATTGAACATAGTATTTTCTGTGTGAAATAATATTATTTATTTGCATTTTAGACTACCTGAGGATTAAATATAAACGTTGTTTGATTTGTTTGGACGAAGTTTACAGGTAGCTTTTTGGACTTCGTCTGCATGTTGAACAAGTGGACTACTGAAATCAATGGCGCCAACTAAACAGACTTTTTGGTATATAAGAAGGATTTTATTGAACAAAACAACCATTCATGTTGTAGGTGGGACCCTTGGGATTGCGAACAGAGGAAGATCTTCAAAGGTAAGTGATTTATTTAATCGCTATTTGTGATTTTGTGAAGCCTGTGCTGGTTGAAAAATGTGTTGATGTGGGGCGCTGTCCTCAGATAATCGCATGGTATGCTTTTGCCGTAAAGCCTTTTTGAAATCTGACAGCACAGTTGGATTAACAATAGGTTAAGCTTTTAAATGATATAAGACACTTGTATGTTCATGAATGTTTAATTTTACGAATATTTATTTAACCTCTCTAGGGCAGGCGGGACGAATTCGTCCCACCTACGTAACAGCCAGTTGAATCCTGTGGCGCGATTTTCAAATACCTTAAAAATCCTATTACTTCAACTTTTCAAACATATGACTATTTCACAGCATTTTAAAGACAAGACTCTCCTTTATCTAACCACACTCTCCGATTTCAAAAAGGCTTTACAACGAAAGCAAAACATTAGATTATGTCAGGAGAGTACCCTGACAAAAATAATCACACAGCCATTTTCAAAGCAAGCATATATGTCACAAAAACCAAAACCACAGCTAAATGCAGCACTAACCTTTGATCTTCATCAGATTACACTCCTAGGACATTATGTTATACAATACATGCATGTTTTGTTCAATCAAGTTCATATTTATATCAAAAACCAGCTTTTTACATTAGCATGTGATGTTCAGAACTAGCATACCCACCGCAAACTTACGGTGAATTTACTAAATTACTCACGATAAACGTTCACAAAATACATAACAATTATTTTAAGAATTATAGATACAGAACTCCTTTATGCAATCGCGGTGTCAGATTTTAAAATAGCTTTTCGGCGAAAGCACATTTTGCAATATTCTGAGTACCTATGTATATTCTGAGTACCCGGCCATCACGGCTAGCTATTTTGACACCCACCAAGTTTGGGACAACCTAAAGTCAGAATTACAGTTAGAAAAATTGGATTACCTTTGCTGTTCTTCTTCAGAATGCACTCCCAGGACTTCTACTTCAACAAATTGTCAGACAGGGCACTTCCTGTATGGAATCTTCTCAGGTTTTGGCCTGCCATATGAGTTCTGTTATACTCACAGACACCATTAAAACAGTTTTAGAAACTTTAGAGTGTTTTCTATCCCGAATCTACTAATTATATGCATATTCTAGTTTCTGGGCAGGAGTAGTAAACAGATTAAATCGGGTACGTTTTTTATCCGGCCGGGAAAATACTGTCCCCTATCCCAAACAGGTTTTAAACAGCATGATCATTATACAGATACACCTTGTGCTGGGGACAATAAAATCTCAAGTTTTGAGGGACCATGCAATTGGCATGCTATATGCAGGAATGTCCACCAGAGCTTATTTCCAGATAATGTAATGTTAATTTCTCTACCTCTCCAACGTTGTTTTTAGATCGTTTGGCAGTGCGTCGAACCGGACTCACAACCTCAGACCACATGAATGACATTGTGTGGGCGAGTGGTTTGCTGATGTAAATGTTGTGAACAGAGTGAACGACATTCATTCGCAAACTTCACCTCATGTTCCAGCATGATAATGCACGGCCCCATGTCGCAAGGATCTGTACACAATTCCTGGTGTCCCAGTTCTTCCATGGCCTGCATACTCACCAGACATGTCACCCACAGAGCATGTTTGGAATGCCACAGATCAACATGCATGACAACGTGTTCCAGTTCCCGCCAAAATCCTGCATCTCCGCGAAGCCATAGAAAAGAAGTGCGACAACATTCCACAGTCAACAGCCTGATCAACTCTGTCAAGGTGTCTGTGACCAACAGATGTATATCTGTATTCCCAGTCATGTGAAATCCATAGATTAGGGCCTAATTTATTTATTTCAATTGATTTATTTCCTTATATGAAGTGTAAGTCAGTAAAATCTTTGTAATTGTTTCATGATTCATTTTATAGTAAGTTAATAAAGGTGTTCTTTGTCATGCTCTTTCCATCTAGAGCTGATGGAATGTTCAGCAGGTATAAATGCAGTTCTTGGAGGAAGCAGTAGACAAGAAGGACCTGGCAGAGATAGAGAGAGATAGGAAGCTTTCACAGGTTTTCACACACATCTCAAGATAGCACTGTGGGTAACTACACAACTAACAAAATAGAAAATGTGCACATGTATTTAATAAATAATACTTGTGTGGGAAATGTTATAAAGTTAATACTCATTATCTCTTAGTACTTGGGTACAAACATTTCGGCCCTATTGCCTTCACATTTCAATTCAATTATCTGACATTATTTTTAACGTGACAGTAGCTTAGCACTACAAGAGTGATTGTAGTAAACAAGAGTAGGTTTAACCTTTTAAAGCCATTTTAAAACATTTCACATTCAAGAATGGTTTGTTGATTGTTACGTCACATTTCACAATTCAATAAAGTGTATTTTCTTTCCCCCCCCTAGGGGTGATTGACCTGACAGGTAAAATACCTGACTTGTTTTTAAGAACTATGAAAAACATTATTAACAAACTTATTTCAAGTTTTACCTTTTGAAGTGAAATGAAATGATGTGGAAAAAACATTGATTCAACCAGTGTGTGCCCAATTGGTAGTTATTGAGATAAATTCACATTCTTCCCCAGCTAAAATAAAATAGATAACTCAACCTACATACACAAAAGCAATTGTGTTTTACATTGACATTTTATTTTTTATCAATAAGGTCCTACATTACATATTTGTATTACTATCAAATCAAATCAAATGTTATTGGTAACATACACATGGTTAGCAGATATTAATGCGAGTGTAGCAAAATGCTTGTGCTTCTAGTTCCCACCATGCAGTAATATCTAACAAGAAATCTAACAATATGTTAATTGAACTATCACATTTTACAGATAGGTAGTAACAAGTGCCTCCGGGTATTTCACTTAGTAATGTGTATGTAAACTTTTATTTATTTTCTCACTTTGTAACTTCTACGGACATTTATCTGGTTAATCTGCAAAAAATGAAATCATATTGTTTTCCTGTAGTAACATGTACAGGTTGCCAGTGATTTAATGAAGATGTGAGTATTGTAACAGATTAAGAAAACGTCGGACAATAATGGAGACAAAATTTAGGGAATCTCATCTGCACATCTAGAATTAAATTGAAATACATGTACTGAAACAAATGTTCTACAATAAAATACTGTAGGTATTTGAGCAAACCAATGAACTAACCATCCTGTTAATGACCAGATCCACTTGTCTTTTTCAGAGTGTTAATGTTTGAAGGGAAGGAGTTCCTCTTGGTGTAATAAAACAACTGAAGATTGGGAGACTGATTTTGAGCGATTTTTGTACACATTCATACAATTTTGGTACATTCTTTTAATTGTTTGGTTGTTAGATTGTATATGTTTTTCATCTCTATTTCAGATCATTTGTTACAATTCAAAAGAACACAATTAGTATTTTTCAAATCAAATCAAATTTTATTTGTCACATACACATGGTTAGCAGATGTTAATGCGAGTGTAGCGAAATGCTTGTGCTTCTTGTTCCGACCATGCAGTAATATCCAACGAATAATCTAACCTAACAAGTTCACAACAATTACCTTATACACACAAGTGTAAAGGAATGAATAAGAATATGAACATAAAAAAATATATATGAATGAGTGATGGTATAGAATGGCATAGATGCTGCAAGATGCAGTTGATGGTATAGAGTACAGTATATACATATGAGATGAGTAACGTACGGTATGTAAACATTATATGAAGTGGCATTGTTTGAAGTGGCTAGTGATACATTTATTACATCAACCTTCCATTATTAAAGTGGCTGGAGTTGAGTCAGTATGTTGGCAGCAGCCACTCAATGTTAGTGATGGCTGTTTAACAGTCTGATGGCCTTGAGATAGAAGCTATTTTTCAGTCTCTCGGTCCCTGCTTTGCTGCACCTGTACTGACCTCGCCTTCTGGATGATAGCGGGGTGAACAGGCAGTGGCTCGGGTGGTTGTTGTCCTTGATGATCTTTTTGGCCTTCCTGTGACATCGGGTGGTGTAGGTGTCCTGGAGGGTTTGCCCCCGGTGATGCGTTGTGCAGACCTCACTACCCTCTGGACAGCCTTACGGTTGTGGGCAGAGCAGTTGCCCTAACAGGCGGTGAAACAGCCCGACATGATGCTCTCGATTGTGCATCTGTAAAAGTTTGTGAGTGTTTTTGGTGACAAGACAAATTTCTTCAGCCTCCTGAGGTTGAAGAGGCGCTACTGCGCCTTCTTCACCACGCTGTCTGTGTGGTTGGACCATTTCAGTTTGTCCAGGATGTGTACGCCGAGGAACTTAAAACTTTCTACCCTCTCCGCTACTGTCCCATCGATGTGGATGGGGGGTGCTCCTTCTGCTGTTTCCTGAAGTCCACCATCATCTCCTTTGTTTTGTTGACGTTGAGTGTGAGGTTATTTTCCTGACACCACACTCCGAGGGCCCTCACCTCCTCCCTGTAGGCCGTCTCGTCATTGTTGGTAATCAAGCCTACCACTGTAGTGTCGTCTGCAAACTTGATGATTGAGTTGGAGGCGTGCATGGCCACGCAGTCGTGGGTGAACAGGGAGTACAGGAGAGGGCTGAGAACTCCCCCTTGTGGGGCCCCAGTGTTCAGGATCAGCGGGGTGGAGATGTTGTTACCTACCCTCACCACCTGGGGGCGGCCGGTCAGGAAGTCCAGGAGCCAGTTGCACAGGGCGGGGTCGAGACCCAGGGTCTCGAGCTTGATAACGGGTTTGGAGGGTACTATGGTGTTAAATGCTGAGCTGTAGTCAATGAACAGCATTCTCACATAGGTATTCCTCTTGTCCAGATGGGTTAGGGCAGTGTGCAGTGTGATTGCGATTGCGATTGCGTCGTCTGTGGACCTATTGGGGCGGTAAGCAAATTGGAGTGGGTCTAGGGTGTCAGGTAGGGTGGAGGTGATATGGTCCTTGACTAGTCTCTCAAAGCACTTCATTATGACGGAAGTGAGTGCTACGGGGCGGTAGTCATTTAGCTCAGTTACCTTAGCTTTCTGGGAACAGGAACAATGGTGGCCCTCTTGAAGCATGTGGGGATAGCAGACTGGGATAAGTATATATTGAATATGTCCGTAAACACACCAGCCAGCTGGTCTGCGCATGCTCTGAGGAAACGGCTGGGGATGTCGTCTGGGCCTGCAGCCTTGCGAGGGTTGACACGTTTAAATGTTTTGCTCACGTCGGCTGCAGTGAAGGAGAGCCCACAGGTTTTGGTAGCGGGCCTTGTCAGTGGCACTGTATTGTCCTCAAAGCGAGCAAAGAAGTTGTTTAGTCTGTCTGGGAGCAAGACATCCTGGTCCGCGGCGGGGCTGATTTTCCTTTTATAGTCCGTGATTGACTGTAGATCCTGCCACATACCTCTCGTGTCTGAGCCGTTGAATTGCGACTCTACTTTGTCTCTATACTGACGCTTAGCTTGTTTGATTGCCTTGCGGAGGGAATACCTACACTGTTTCTATTCGGTCATGTTTCCGGTTACCTTGCCCTGATTAAAAGCAGTGGTTCGCGCTTTCAGTTTTGCGCGAATGCTGCCATCAATCCACGGTTTCTGGTTTGGGAATGTTTTAATAGTCGCTGTGGGTACGACATCGCCGATGCACTTGCTAATAAACCCGCTCACCGACTCAGCATATTCGTCAATGTTGTTGTTCGCGGCAATGCGGAACATATCCCAGTCCACGTGATCGAAGCAATCTTGAAGGGTGGAATCCGATTGGTCGGACCAGTGTTGAACAGACCTGAGCGTGGGAGCTTCCTGTTTTAGTTTCTGTCTATAGGCTGGAAGCAACAAAATGGAGTCGTGGTCAGCTTTTCCGAAAGGAGGGCGGAGGAGGGCCTTAAATGCGTCGCGGAAGATAGAATAGCAATGATCCAGGGTTTTGCCAGCCCTGGTAGCGCAATCGATATGCTGATAGAATTTAGGGAGCCTTGTTTTCAGATTAGCCTTGTTAAAATACCCAGCTACAATAAATGCAGCCTCAGGATATGTGGTTTCCAGTTTACACAGAGTCAAATGCAGTTCGTTCAGGGCCATCGGTGTCTGCTTGGGGGGATATATGCGGCTGTGATTATAATCGAAGAGAATTCTCTAGGTAGATAATGCGGACGACATTTGATTGTGAGGAATTCTAAGTCGGATGAACAGAAGGACTTGAGTTCCTGTATGTTGTTATGATCACACCACGTCTCGTTAATCATACACCCCCGCCCTTCTTCTTACCAGAAAGATGCTTGTTTCCTTGATACACCCTCCCAAAGTAGCCTCGACCAATTAGAAAACAATGTCTGACTTCTCTATAGTGACTGACTGAAGGTGTTCTTTGTCATGCTCCTTCCATCTAGAGCTGATGGAATGTTCAGCAGGTATAAATGCAGTTCTAAGAGGAAGCAATAGACTAGAAGGACCTTGCAGAGACAGAGAGATAAGAAGCTTTCACAGGTTTTCACACACATCTCAAGATAGCACTGTGGGTAACTACACAACTAACTAAATAGAAAACTTGTATTCAATGCCTGATACTGGTTTGGAAAATGTTATGAAGTTAAAACTCATTATCTCTTGGTACTTGGGCACAAACATGTTGGCCCTTTTGCCTCTAAATTTAAATTCAATGATCTGACATTATTTTAATGTGACAGTAGCTTAGCACTACAAGAGTGATTGTAATAAACAAGATTAGGTTCAACTTTTTAGAGCTGTTTTATAACATTTCACATTCAAGAATGGTTTGTTGTTTGTTACGTCACAATTCAAAAGGTTATTTTTATCTCCCTCCTAGGAAACACTGGTTGACCTGACAGGTAAAAGGACTTAGTTGTTTTGACAAACTACTATGAAAAACATTATTAACAACATTATTTCAAGTTTTACCATTTAAAGTGAAATGGAGTGAGAATGAAATTGACTGAAAATAAAGGTCTTAAGTATTGATGCCTCCCTTTTGCAGAATGTTCTCAATCCTGGTTGTCACAGTGATCTTGGCTAGCTGCTTGGCAATGCGTGAGTAATAAAAATACAATTCTGAATTATAATGATAAGATAATAGCTTTTGTGCTTTCACCATGTCAAGTGTCAGTTGTGCAGAGGTGAGTAAAATAACGTACTTTACTCTGAAAAATAATCAGCCAATAAATCCCACTCCCTCCCACTTACGTCCAAATGGACACTGGGGGGGAGTGGGCTCCGCACGTAACGCCCGCTCGATGTCCGCGTCAACCTCCCATACAACCGGTGCCAACAGGCAAGAAGCAGGAATTATGGGAGTGGGATCCGTGGACCGCTCCTCTGTGTCATATATCCGAGACAGTGTGTCTGCCTTGGCGTTCTGGGAACCTGGTCTGTAGGATAGAGTGAACACAAAACGGGTGAAAAACATGGCCCACCTTGCCTGGCGAGGATTCATTCTCCTCGCTGGCCCAGATGTACTCCAGATTGCGGTGGTGTCATGACGTTGGCCTGTGAGAAAGGTTTATGGGTTTACCCCCCATAAATACCTTTCTCCCTTCCCCTCTCTCTCTGACCCTACTGAAGGACATTTGAATAGCCTTTGTTAACCTCTCTTGGGCAGGTGGGACGCCACCCACGGTTCACACTTTTCAACAGCCAGTGAAAAATCAGAGCACCAAATTAAAAACCACAAAATGTCATAATTCAAAGTTTTCAAACAAAGGACTATTTTACACCATTTTAAAGGTACACGTCTCCTTAATGTAACCACATTGTCCGATTTCAAAAAGGCTTTATGGCGAAAGCATAAAGTTAGATTATGTTAGGACAGTTCCAACACAAGAAAAAGCACACAGCCATTTTCCTAGCAAGGACAGGCATCACAAAAAACAGAAAACCAGCTAAAATTATGCACTAACCTTTGACGATCTTCATCAGATGACACTCCAAGGACCTCATGTTAGACAATACATGCATTTTTTGTTTGATAAAGTTCATATTTATATCCATAAACTCCATTTTACATTGGTGCGTGATGTTCAGAAAATATTTTGCCTCCAATACTGCCGGTGGAGCAGCACAACAATTTACAAAAATACTCACCATAAACGTTGATAAAATATTAAACTGTTATTCAAAGAATTATAGATGAACATCTCCTTTATGCAAACGCTGTGACAGATTTCAAAAAAGCTTCACGGGGAAAGCACACTTTGCAATAATCTGAGTACTGTGCTCAGAAAAATACACTAGGCAATACAGATACCCGCCATTTTGGAGTCATCTAAAATCATAAATAGCATTAGAAATATTCACTTACCTTTGATGATCTTCATCAGAAGGCACTTCCAGGAATCCCAGGTCCACAATAAATGTTGCTTTGTTCGATAAAGTCCATAATTTATGTCCAAATAGGTCCTTGTTGTTAGCGCATTCAGTAAGCTACTCCAAGTGTAGGAAGCGCGCGGAAAATGTCACGACGAAAAGTAAAAAATGTTCTATTTACGTTCGTTCAAACATGTCAAACGTTGTATAGCATCAATCTTTAGGGCCTTTATCACTTAGAACTTCAATAATATTCCAACCGGACGATTCCATTGTCTTGAAAAACATTTTGGAACACAGCTAACTCTCACGTGAATGCGCGCCAATGAACGCCAGTACCTTCCTGAGTCAACAACTTCCAACTTCCTCTGTTCGCTCTCTGTTCATCATAGACGCCTCAACCAACTTTCTAAAGACTGTTGACATGTAGTGGAAGCCTTAGGAAGTGCAAAATGAACCCTAAGTCACTGAGTGTTCGATAGGCAATGACTTGAAAGGACTACAAGCACTAGAATTCTCCCTTCCTGGTTAGATTTTTCTCAAGTTTTTGCCTGCCATATGAGTTCTGTTATACTCACAGACATCATAGAAACTTCAGAGTGTTTTCTATCCAAATCTACTAATAATATGCATATTCTCGTTCCTGGGCCCGAGTAGTAGGCCGTTTAATTTGGGTACGTTTTTCATCCGGCCGTGAAAATACTGCCCCCTACCCTAGAGAGGTTAAATATAGAGAGTCTGGGAACATCAAACAAGTGGGGGGGGGGGGGAAGGAACCATATTTACCAGGTACTTAATGAGTATGAATGTCAGTTCGGTTGTCATCTGAGACATTATGACTGATGACAGGACGACATAAACTGTACCTGGGAAAGTCTACACATTTTAGTTATCAGATTCACATGGAATTGTTGTGCAATTTAAATGTTTGATATTGAAACTGTTTGTTAGGAGATTAAATGTAATTTTAGCTTCCAAATGAGAGAATTGGGATTTCATAAGGAAAGAGCCCTGACCAATCAGTGGCCCGCCCCTGTGAAGAGACAGGGGTTATAAACGATGAAACACACCCTTCTACCCCTCGCCACTATATAAGTCAGTGACGAAATGTAACCAAGTCTGTTCCGGGTACGTGCGGTCTGCAGCCTCTGCGTTAAAAGGACAAACATGTCAAGTACAGAACTAAGCCAACCTCAGCGTGAGTTTTGGTTGCGAATGGTATGAACTTTGAACCCTTATTCACTACAGAAGTGATACTTAGCAGCGGCCGCTGTAGACGTGGGCTAGGAAAGGACAGACGACGTATCCAGTCTAACACACAACGAAGATACTACAACGTATCCGTTTTACCACCAGTGATATTCTTCCGAGGACAGGAAGATCTCTGTTGGCCAACACGGCCAGCATCTACGACCAACCTACCAAAGCGCAGCTCAGAGTAAATATTTATTGCATTTTCCTTTTCCAAATGGGCGGTAATTTAGAATGCATACGATAATGTATTTACGATAGCATAGCTGCTTTCTTGGTTACTCAATCTTCCCGCTCTTTCATTCAAGCCCAAACCCCTTTCTTTGTGTAACAAGCCGCCATGCCGGTTTAGCCCACTAGGGCACATTCTCCTATCATTTCCTTGTAACCATATCTGTATTGTTATGCATTTCTGTGAATTACTTATATTAGTAAATAAACGATTTTAAGACAATTGATGTATGGATGACTCATAGTGAAAACTGGGTTCGTGCAGATAACCAACAATTTACAACGTTTGGAATGAGACTGACGTGAGGTAAATAACACATCATTAATCAGAAGACTCAGATCAGATAGTATGATATCTGAAAGTTATATTAGGAAAATTATAACTTTGTAATCTGAATATTTTCCTTGATGCCCCGACCTCCTAGTTAATTACATTTACACGATTAATCAGTTTAATCGCGTAATAATAATCACAGAGAGTTATTTGATAAACATGTCTTCCGTTTTAATGATCCCAAAGACACGACAGTGGTCAGTCCAAATGAGAAAATGGTGTTTAGCCCCCTCAAGAAAATGCCTCCACGCTTTCAGAGCCCCGACAACAGCCAACAGCTCCTGGTCCCCCACATCATAGTTTTGCTCCGCTGGGCTGAGCTTCTTCGAAAAGAACGCACAGGGGTGCAGTTTTAGGTGGCGTACCCGAGCGCTGAGACAGCACAGCTCCTATCCCAGCCTCGGACGCGTCCACCTCTACTATGAACGCTAAGGAGTGATCAGGATGAGCCAACACAGGAGCCGAGGTAAACAGAGCCTTCAGGTGACCAAAAGCCCTGTCCGCCCCAGCTGACCACTGCAGTCGCACCGGTCCCCCTTTCAGCAAAGAGGTAATGGGAGCCACTACCTGACCAAAGCCCCGTATAAACTTCCAGTAGTAGTTGGCAAACCCTAAGAACCGCTGCACCTCCTTTACCGTGGTTGGAGTCGGTCAATTACGCACGGCTGAAATGCAGTCATTCTTCATCTCCATCGCTGACTCGGACAGGCGATACCCTAGGAAGGAGACGGACTGTTGGAAGAACAGACATTTCGCAGCCTTAACGTACAGGTCATGTTCCAACAGTCGACCAAGCACCTTGCGCACCAGAGACACATGCTCGGCGCGTGTAGCGGAGTATATTAGAATGTCATCTATATACACCACTACACCCTGCCCGTGCAGGTCCCTGAAAATCTTGTCTACAAAGGATTGGAAGACGGATGGAGCATTTATCAACCCGTACGGCATGACGAGGTACTCATAGTGCACAGAGGTGGTACTAAATGCCGTCTTGCACTCATCCCCCTCCCGGATACGAACCAGGTTGTAAGCACTCCTGAGATCCAATTTGGTGAAGAAGCGCGCCCCATGCAATGACTCAGTCACACTGGCTATGAGAGGCAGAGGGTAAATATACTTCACCATGATCTTATTTAAACCTCTATAGTCAATGCACAGGCGTAAACCTCCATCCTTCTTCTTCACAAAAAAGAAACTTGAGGAGGCAGGTGAAGTGGAAGGCCAAATGTATCCCTGTCCCAGAGATTCGGTGACATGTTTCCATAGCCGCCGTCTCCTCCTGTGACAGAGGATACACATGACTCCTGGGAAGTGCTGCATCTACCAGGAGATTTATCACACAATCCCTCCGTCGATGGGGTGGTAGTTGAGTCGCCCCAAATCAGCATATTCAGGGGGGATGTGCATGGTGGAGACCTGGTTTGGACTCTCCACCGTAGTTGCACCTATGGAAACACCTATACACCTCCCTGAACACTGACGTGACCATACCTTGCGAGCCCTCTGTTGCCACGAGTCATGATGGGCCAACCAGGGAAACCCCAACACCACAGGAAACGCAGGAGAATCTATCAGGAAGAGACTAATTCTCTCCTCATGACCCTCCTGCATTATCATACATAGTGGAGTTGTGACCTCCCTAATCAGACCCGACCCTAAAGGATGACTATCTAAGGAATGTACAGGGAAGGGCACATCAACAGGAACAATAGGGATCCCTAATCTACGAACAAATGAACGGTCAATAAAGTTCCCAGCTGCGCCTGAATCTACTAGCGCCTTATGCTGGGAATGCGGGGAAAACTCAGGAAATTCTATAGATATATACATGTGCGCAAAAGGAAGCTCTGGGTGAGTTGGGTGCATACTCACCTGGGATGATACACCAGTGCCCTGCCTGCTGCCTCGACTTCCTGGGGAACCTCTCCAGCACCGACCAGCAGTGTGTCCTCTGCGGCCACAGGTAGTGCAGGAGGCGCTGGGGGATGGAATGGACGGACCCCGATCCGGACGTCCGCGGGTGGCCAACAGGTTATCCAGCCGGATGCATAAATCCACCAGATGGTCGGGGGTAAGGGTGGTGTCCCTGCAGGCCAGCTCCCGATGAACGTCCTCACGTAGTCTACATCGGTAATGGTCAATCAGGGCCCTCTCATTCCATCCTGCGCTGGCAGCCAGGGTCCTGAAGTCCAGTGCGAATTCCTGTGTGCTCCTCATCCCCTGTCTGAGATGGAACAAGCGTTCCCCCGCTGCTCTCCCCTCAGGTGGATGATCGAAGACCGCCCGGAAGCGACGGGTGAAATCCTCATAGCGGACCAACGTTGCTTCTATACTTCCCCATTCCGCGTTGGCCCACTCAAGCGCCTTCCCCGACAGACAGGAGATGAGGGTGGACACGCTCTAGTATCCCGAGGGAGCCGGGTGGATGGTCGCCAGGTAGGGCTCCAACTGGAGCAGGAACCCCTGGCACCCGGCAGCCGTCCCATCATAAGCGCTCGGGAGCGAGAGCCGAATCCCACTGGGTCCAGGTGACGGAGGGGTGGACAGCGGTGTGGGTTGTGGTGTGGGTTGGAGTGAAGTTGATGGGGATGTGGGAAAAACCCCTTTTTCCCATTGCTCCATGGTGAGCAGCACGCAATCCATGGCTGTGCCAAGATGTTGGAGCATCATCGCGTGCTGCTGGACGGGTTCCTCCACTGGTACCGGAGGACTGGGTGCACCTGCTGACTCCATAAAAAAAGGTGCGTGATTCTGTCAAGTGTCAGTTGTGCAGAGGTGAGGACGGAGTCAGGCGCAGGACACAAAACTGAGTAAAATAACGTACTTTACTCGGAAAAAGAATCAGCCAATAAATCCACGCAGGGATAACAAACCCTAACACAAAAACCAGGAAACAATCACGCACAAAACATAATGAGAACCAGAGGGTTAAATAGGGAAATAATAGTAATGTGATGGGAACCAGGTGTGAACAATCAAGACATAACAAATGGAAAAAGAAACGTGGATCGGTGGCAGCTAGAAAAATAGAATTATTAATATAGTAAACATATTTCCCATGTTATTTTAGCCATCAAAGATCCGTACTCGTATTCCTCTGCGGTGGGTCAAGGAGGTGGCACCCCATTTGCTTCCTACGGTGAGGGACACATCACAGGAGTCAGAGTGTGGGAGACCAACAACAACTACTACTACTACTACTACTACTACTACTACAACAGCATCGCCTACATCAGCGGGTGAGCAGACCCTGACCCATGAACAGACACCACTGACTCAGTCCAACTACACTACCCAACAGACACCACTGACTCAGTCAAACTACACTACCCAACAGACACACTTTCTTTTTTTCTTTCTTTCTTTCTTTCTTTCTTTCTTTCTTTCTTTCTTTCTTTCTTTCTTTCTTTCTTTCTTTCTTTCTTTATTTATTTAATTGTTGTGTAAATTACATATTCAGTACATGACCAGACAATATTGTTATCTTATCTAACCCAGAGTACAATGTAAAGTGTCATTCCTTGATATTCTCTGACGCTACATGCTCTCTCGGTCTGAATGTGCCTTATCAAAACACAACCAACGTGAAAAGCTTCCTCTGTTTTAGGTTCCAGCTGAGATACGGCTCCACCTGGTCCCCTGTGTTTGGTCGTGAAGGGGGTGAAAAGCAGGAGATGGAGCTGTTTAATGATGAGGCCATCGTCGAGGTGTCTGGGAAGTACAACCCAGCAGACTACATCTGCTACCTGGTGTTAACCACCAACATGGGGCGCACTCTGTCAGCCGGCCAGCCTAGCCAAGTCTCCTTCAACTTCTACCCAGCCAACATGGGAAATGAGCTGAGGCTGCTCAGCGGTCGCTTCAACGGTGCCGGGATCACCTCCATCGGAGCCCACTGGGGATTGGTGTACATGGAACGGGCTGGAAACAGTACTCTGGATACAGCACTGGAAACAGTAACTCCTACTTACTCCTAAAAAGTATGTCTTGCTCTTTGGGATGGTATCCCGGATACAGATTAAGCCTAGTCCTGGACTAGTTACTTTCAATGGAGATTCTCCATTCAACATGCTTTTTAGTCCAGGAGTGACTTAATCTGGGTCCAGGAAACTGACCCTATATGTTTGGACGGATGATTGACATAGATGCTGACAGAACTGTTTTTCATATCACTATCTGATGGGTGCTTCATGAGAATTGAAACTGAATGAATTTGAATGTTTCAAATATTTTGGAAGAATTTTTAAAGTGATCCCTCACTTGAAGCAGTACAAGAATACTTCTAAACATTCAAATTCATTCAGTGTAAATTCTCATGAAGCACCCATCAGATAGGAATATTACAGCAGTCCTGTCAGCGTCGGTCACAGACCACATGCGTTGTTACACATCATTTGAGGTTATCACAATTTATCACAATAAATAAAAGAATCATATGGAATTTAAAGGATTAATTATGTCTTTGATTAATTGAACAATCAAATATTATGGGGAGATAATAGCGTCTCAGGGTACTTCACCTTCACTATTTTATACACGCTGCATTTGTTATTTGTTGTTCCTTTTCTGCTACATCTGCTTATGGACATTTTAATAAAAAGCATATCTTTAATCATTATATTTCATTGTGTTCCTTTTGATAGGATCAAATCAAATCAAATGTATTTATAAAGCCCTTCTTACATCAGCTGATTTCTCAAAGTACAGTACAGAAACCCAGCCTAAAACCCCAAACAGCAAGCAATGCAGGTGTAGAAGCACGGTGGCTAGGAAAAACTCCCTAGAAAGGCCAGAACCTAGGAAGAAACCTAGAGAGGATCCCGGCTATGAGGGGTGGCCAGTCCTCTTCTGGCTTTGCCGGGTGGAGATTAGACGTTCAAATGTTCATAGATGACCAACAGGGTCAAATAATAATAATTACAGTGGTTGTCGAGGGTGCAACAGATCAGCACCTCAGGAGTAAATGTCAGTTGGCTTTTCATAGCCGATCATTCAGAGTATCTCTACCGCTCCTGCTGTCTCTAGAGAGTTGAAAACGCAGGTCTGGGGCAAGTAGCACATCGAGAGAGAGAGAGAGAGAGAGAGAAAAAATACTTATTCACACAGGATAAGACAGGATACTTATGTGTCCCCCGACACATAAACTACTGCTGCATAAATACTGGAGGCTGAGACAGGAGGGGTCGGGAGACACTGTGGCCCCATCCGACAATACCCCCAGACAGGGCCAAACAGGCAGGATATAACCCCACCCACTTTGCCAAAGCACAGCCCTCACACCACTAGAGGGATATCTTCAACCACCAACTTACCATCCTGAGACAAGGCTGAGTATAGCCCACAAAGATCTCTGCCACGGCACAACCCAAGAGGAGGCGCCAACCCAGACAGGAAGATCACGTCAGTGACTCAAGCCACTCAAGTGACGCACCCCTCCTAGGGACGGCATGAAAGAGCACCAGTAAGCCAGTGACTCAGCCCCTGTAATAGGGTTAGAGGCAGAGAATCCCAGTGGAGAGAGGGGAACCGGACAGGCTCGTTGCTCCAGTGCCTTTCCGTTCACCTTCACACTCCTGGTCCATTCCATAAAAATGGAGCTCTATAGGAGAAAGCCCTGCCTCCAGCTGTTTGCTTAGAAATTCTCGGGACAATAAGGAGTCCTGCGTCTTGTGACCGTAGCGTACGTGTAGGTATGTTCGCTGTGGCTCAGTTGGTAGAGCATGGTGTTTGCAACGCCAGCATGGTGTGTGCAACGCCAGGGTTGTGGGTTCGATTCCCACTGGGGGCCAGTACAATTTATTTTTTTTTATTCATGAAATGGTATGAAATGTATGTATTCACTACTGTAAGTCGCTCTGGATAAGAGTGTCTGCTAAATGACTAAAATGTTAATGTACGGCAGGACCAAATCGGAAAGATAGGTAGGAGCAAGCCCATGTAATGCTTTGTAGGTTGGCAGTAAAACCTTGAAACCAGCCCTTGCCTTAACAGGAAACCAGTGTAGAGAGGCTAGCACTGGAGTAATATGATCAGAAAATACATACAGTAGTGACCAGAGCGGACAATAAGCTAATCTGTCATTTTAACAAACCCTACCTCAATGGTGTCAATAAGTAATGAAGGAGAAAAAAATCCATAGTTACATATCGGGATATTATTTTTCGACGATATATCGTGTCGTATCGCATCAACAATATCACACAATTATTGTTGTGCTAGTTGGCTGTCCCTGCACTAAAACTCCTTCATAGACTGTTCATCATTTTCATTTAAAATAGGAAGCACATTTTTTTATGGCAATTTTATTTCCATTACTTTCTCATGCTTTCTATTCTCTCTGCCAGACACATATAGTGAGCAATATATTTGGAACATCGAATCACAATAAAATTACTGTGTAAAATCGTAATACATGTAGAATTGTGAGAATCATAATACATATCATATCAGCACCTAAGTATTGTGATAACATCGTATCGTGAGGTCCCTGGCAATTCCCAGCGCTACTATCCAACACAACGATAATGTCTGGAACGTACAGATGAAGTCAGAAGTTTACATACACCTTAGCCAACTACATTTAAACTCAGTTTTTTCACAATTCCTGACATTTAATTCTAGTAAAAATTCCCTGTCTTAGGTCAGTTAGGATCACCACTTTATTTTAAGAATGTGAAATGTCATTGATTTTAGCTTTTATTTCTTTCATCACATTCCCAGTGGGTCAGAAGTTTACATACACTCAATTAGTATTTGGTAGCATTGCCTTTAAATTGTTTAACTTGGGTCAAACGTTTTGGGTAGCCTTCCACAAGCTTCCCACAATAAGTTGGGTGAATTTTGGCCCATTCCTCCTGACAGAGCTGGTGTAACTGACTCAGGTTTGTAGGCCTCCTTGCTCGCACACACTTTTTCAATTCTGCCCACAAATTTTCTATAGGATTGAGGTCAGGGCTTTGTGATGGCCACTCCAATACCTTGACTTTGTTGTCCTTAAGCCATTTTGCCACAACTTTGGAAGTATGCTTGGGATCATTGTCCATTTGGAAGACCCATTTGAGACCAAGCTTTAACTTCCTGACTGATGTCTTGAGATGTTGCTTCAATATATCACATAATTTTCTGTCCTCATGATTCCATCTATTTTGTGAAGTGCACCAGTCCCTCCTGCAGAAAAGCACCCCCTCAACATGATGCTGCCACCCCCGTGCTTCACGGTTGTTATGGTGTTCTTCGACTTGCAAGCCTCCCCCTTTTTTCTCCAAATATAACAATGGTCATTATGGCCACACAGTTCTATTTTTGTTTAATCAGACCAGAGGACATTTCTCCAAAAAGTACAATCTTTGTCCCTATGTGCAGTTGCAAACCGTAGTCTGGCTTTTTTATGGCGGTTTTGGAGCAGTGGCTTCTTCCTTGCTGAGCGGCCTTTCAGGTTATGTCGATATAGGACTCGTTTTAGTGTGGATATAGATACTTCTGTACCTGTTTCCTCCAGCATCTTCACAAGGTCCTTTGCTGTTTCTGGGATTGATTTGCACTTTTCTCACCAAAGTATTTTAATCTCTAGGAGACAGAACGCGTCTCCTTCCTGAGCAGTATGACGGCTGCGTGGTCCCATTGTGTTTATACTTGCCAACTATTGTTTGTACAGATGAACATGGTACCTTCATGTGTTTGGAAATTGCTCCCAAGGATGAACCAGACTTGTGGGGGTCTACATTTTTTTTCTGAGGCCTAACCTGATTTCTTTTGATTTTCCCATGATGTCAAGCAAAGTGGCTCTGAGTTTGAAGGTAGGCCTTGACATACATCCACAGGTACACCTCCAATTGATTCAAATTATGTCAATTAGCCTATCAGAAGCTTCTAAAGACATTACATCATTTTCTAGAATTTTACAAGCTGTTTAAAGGCACAGTCAACTTAGTGTATGTAAACCTATGACCCACTGGAATTGTGATACAGTGAATTTAAATAATCTGTCTGTAAACAATTGTTGGGAAAATTACTTGTGTCATGCACAAAATAGATGTCCTAACCGACTTGCCAAAACTATTGTTTGTTAATAAGAAATTTGTGGAGTGGTTGAAAAACGAGTTTTAATTAATGACTCCAACCTAAGTTTATGTAAACTTCCGACTTCAACTGTATATCTGCCATACCCATTCATAACATCAAAATGTTGTCTATTAAGTCTGCTCTCCTTCTAGCCTGACATTGCATGACAAGCTGCATAATGTTTTAGTTAAAGCTACAGTCTGGGATTTGGGAAGCTGTTCAATGTTCAGCTGTATACCAAAACAAGTGGTGGGGAGGGACACCACTTTGTGGCGAATCACAGACTGTGTGGATGGTCTAGATTAGACAGTTTGATAGATGGGGCTTATACAGTATATGAATGTTTCAACAGTCAAAGTTGCTTAACTAGTGTCGTGTCTTTGGCATCATTAAAACTGAAGACATACTTATCAAATTACTCTGTAATTATTATTACACGATTAACCTCTTGGCGTTCCCCTAGGATAGGGGACGCTAAAGCGATTTTTGAAAAAAATTCGTGCCCATTTTAAACGGCTTCCTACTCAAACTCAGAAGCTAGGATATGCATATAATTAATACTTGTGGATAGAAAACACCCTAAAGTTTCTAAAACTGTTTGAATGGTGTCTGTGAGTATAACAGAACTCATATGGCAGTCAAAACCCCGAGACAGATCGAAACAGGAAGTGGAATTCTGAATTGCGAACTGAAATTCATCACGTTGCCTATTAATCACACCGTGAGCTATGGTTCATTGACCACTTCCTATTGCTTCCACTAGATGTCCCCAGTCGAAACAAAGTGGTTTGAGTCTCCTACTGTCAAAACTGAATGAATGAGACGCTGTGGAACGTGGTCACACGGAGAGGGCCATCACCATTATGACGCCGACGCCCCTGGTTACCCTCCCCTTTCGAAACGTTTTGAAACACAATGCAATCATCCCCCTCGAATCTTATTGGCTCTCTTGTTGAAAAACGCCCTGAAGATTTATGTTATACAACGTTTGACATGTTTGAACGAACCTAAATGGGAAAAAAATGCATTTTCTCAAAATGGCTGTGCCGTGGTCGACGGAAGTTTTGGAGCAGCCTTCAGACGCGCTAACAAGAACAAGCTCTTGGAACATAAAGGAGTATTTTTTTCGTACGAAAATACATTTGTTGTGGACCTGGGATTCCTGGAAGTGCTTTCTGATGAAGACAACCAAAGGTAAGGGATTATTGACAATAGTATACAAGACTAGATGTGATATGCGATTGTTCCAAGATGGCGCTGACCTGTAATGTTAGCCTTTTTTTTAGAGTATCGCATCCCCTTTCATCGCAAAGTATGATTACCCAGTAAAGTTAATTTTAAATCTGTCATTACAGGTGCTTTCAAGAGATATTCATCTATAAATCTTAGAATGACAATATTACATTTTAAAAATGTTTTCGAATAGTAATTTAGTAAATTGTAGCTCTGTTTCATCGGATGCATTTGAGGGAAAATAGTTAGTCAACGTTACGCACCGATGTAAAATGCTGTTTTTATATATAAATATGAACTTTATCGAACAAAAGAATGCATGTATTGTGTAACATGATGTTCTAGGTGTGTCATCTGATGACGATTGTCAAAGGTTAGTGCTGCATTTAGCTGTTTTTTGGTTATTTGTGATGCATGTGGTTGGTCGGAAAATGGCTATGTGGCTACTTTTACGATATACTCCTAACATAATCTAATGTTTTGCTTTTGCTGTAAAGCATTTTTGAAATCGGACAATGTGGTTCGATTCAGGAGAGGTGTATCTATAAAACGATATAATTTAAAAAAAAATGTAATTATTACATTTTGTTATGCTAATGGCGATATGATTTTTCGCTGGATGTCCGTCCCGGCCGCACAGGGGTTAACCTGATTAATCATGTAACTGTAATTAACTAGGAAGTCGGGGCACCAAGGAAAATATTCAGATTACAAAGTTATAATTTTCCTAATATAACTTTCAGATATTTTAATATCTGATCAATTAGTCTTCGAATTAATGAATTATTATTTACCTCACCCAGTCTCATTCCAAACGTTATAAATTGTTGGTTATCTGCACGAACCCAGTCTTCACTATGAGTCATCCATACATCAATTGTCTTACTAAGTAATTCACAGAAACGCATAACAAACATTAGATATGTCACGATTCTCTTCGTCAGAAGATATGTTGAAATCGCTGTCGGACAAAGTGGACCAATATGCAGCGGATTGCGTGCTCATCATCATTTATTTTGAATGTGAACACGAGGAAAAAACAATAAACAAAACTCACGACAGGAACAGTGTAGCAGGCTAAACAAAAGCAGTGCTAACATTCAACTACCCACAAGTGACAAACAAAACACACACCTACTTATAGGACTCCCAATCAGAGGCAACTAGAAACACCTGCCTCCAATTGAGAGTCCAGCAACCAAATCTGCACATGGAAAACTTAACCTAGAACCTACTCATACTAAAACATACACCACAAAACCCCGGAACACATAAATAACACACCCCTCTAAGCTATACACAAAAAAAACACCATACAAAACAAACATACCTCTGCCACGCCCTGACCAAATAATACAAATAATCCTCTATACTGGTCAGGACGTGACAATATGTTTACAAGGAAAAGATAGGAGAATGTGCCCTAGTGGGCAAAACCGGCATGGCGGCTTGTTAGACAAAAGGGGAGTGGGGTCAGCTGAGAAGGCATTACAGAGTTGATAATTATAACAATTGATATACTAAGCTTTTGCACATGAACGCTCACTCATTCGGGAACAATTGCAATCAATATATATATTTACGCTCAGTGTGTCGTCGGGATCTCTGTTGAAAAGGTTGTTTCTATTGGAGAGTTTGTCTGCTCTCTCTCTCTGTCGTGGTTAGAATGGCTAGTTCAGAGTGACATTCATTAATGTCGTTATAGGACAGTTGTTTCGGCGGTTGTCGGTATTCGCGTTCAATGATACCGAATTCCTAGCTGCAGACTAGTAATTAATATCAAAGACTTGTTCTTATTCTGTCGGTATCGATAGTCTAAGAGTTTAACCACGTGGTATGTTTAAAAGTTAATCAAGAGGTAAGCTGGTCTCCAACCTTTAGCCATCTCGTAATTGAGGTAAGCTCAGTCTGGTGATAGAAAACCTTGGTGGGGGTTTTATTCGGAAGAGCAGAAAAGGGCCTGTCCCATGACGCCAGACCATAACTGTGCTCATGGGCGGTCCTCGGATTTAGTTAAGACTCCAAAGGGAATTGGAGTTTCCTTCATTAACCTCTCTAGGGTAGGTGGCACCAAATCGTCCCACCTACGTAACAGCCAGTGTAATCCCGTGGCGCGTTATTCACAAACATATGACTATTTTACACCATTTTAAAGACAAGACTCTCGTTAATCTAACCACACTGTCCGATTTCAAAAAGGCTTTACAACGAAAACAAAACATTAGATTATGTCAGCAGAGTACCCAGCCAGAAATAATCAGACACCCATTTTTCAAGCTAGCATATAATGTCACATAAACCCAAACCACAGCTAAATGTAGCACTAACCTTTGATGATCTTCATCAGATGACAACCCTAGGACATTATGTTATACAATACATGCATGTTTTGTTCAATCAAGTTCATATTTATATCAAAAACCAGCTTTTTACATTAGCATGTGACTAGCATGTGACTAGCATTCCCACCGAACACTGCCGGTGAACTTACTAAATTACTCACGATAAACGTTCACAAAAAGCATAACAATTATTTTAAGAATTATAGATACAGAACTCCTCTATGCACTCGATATGTCCGATTTTAAAATAGCTTTTCGGTGAAAGCACATTTTGCAATATTCTCAGTAGATAGCCCGGCATCACAGGGCTAGCTATTTAGACACCCAGCAAGTTTAGCACTCACCAAAGTCAGATTTACTGTAAGAAAAATGTTATTACCTTTGCTGTCTTCGTCAGAATGCACTCCCAGGACTTCTACTTCAATAACAAATGCTGGTTTGGTTCAAAAGTTTTTGCATTTTTGAGGTATTTGAATATCGCGCCACGGGATTACACTGGCTGTTGAGTAGGTGGGACGCAAAAATGTATTTTAAACAGTGTTTGACATGCTTCGAAGTACGGTAATGGAATATTTTGATTTTTTTTGTCACGAAACGCGCCAGCGCGTCACCCTTCGGATAGTTACCTGAACGCATGAACAAAACGGAGCTATTTGGATATAACTATGGATTATTTCGAACCAAAACAACATTTGTTGTTGAAGTAGAAGTTCTGGGAGTGCAGTCTGACGAAGAACAGCAAAGGTAATCCAATTTTTCTTATAGTAAATCTGAGTTTAGTGAGGGCCAAACTTGGTGGGTGTCAAAATAGCTAGCCGTGATGGCCGGGCTATGTACTCAGAATATTGCAAAATGTGCTTTCGCCGAAAAACTATTTTGAAATCGGACACCGCGATTGCATAAAGGAGTTCTGTATCTATAATTCTTAAAATAATTGTTATGTATTTTGTGAACGTTATTCGTGAGTAATTTAGTAAATTCACCGGAAGTTTGCGGTGGGTATGCTAGTTCTGAGCATCACATGCTAATGTAAAATGCTGGTTTTTGATATAAATATGAACTTGATTGAACAAAACATGCATGTATTGTATAACATAATGTCCTAGGAGTGTCAACTGATGAAGATCATCAAAGGTTAGTGCTGCATTTAGCTTAGTGGTTTTGTGGTTTTGGTTTTAGTGGTTTTGGTTTTTGTGACATATATGCTTGCTTTGAAAATGGCTGTGTGATTATTTTTGGGAGGGTACTCTCCTGACATAATCAGGAGAGTACCCTCCCAAAAATTGAAATCGGACAATGTGGTTAGATAAAGGAGAGTCTTGTCTTTAATAGAAAATGACTCAAGTAAAAGTGAAAGTCACCCAGTAAAATACTACTTGAGTAAAAGTTGAAAAGTATTTTTGATAACATTTTTGATAAAAGTATCAAAACTAAATGCAATTGCTAAAATATACTTAAGTATCAAAAGTACAAGTAAAAGTATAAATAATTTATTATTCCTTATATTAAGCAAACCAGACTGCACAATTCTCTTGTTTTTATTTATTTATGGATAGCCAGGGGCACACTCCAACACTCAGACATAATTTACAAATAAAGCATTTGTGTTTAGTGAGTCCGCCAGATCAGAGGCATTAGGGATGAACAGAGATGTTCTCTTGATATATGTGTGAATGTGAGTATTTTCCTGTGCTGCTAAGCATTCAAAATGTAACGAGTACTTTTGGATGTCAGGAAAAATGTATGGAGTAAAAAGTATATTATTTTATTTAGGAATGTAGTGAAGAAAAAGTTGTAAAAAATATAAATAGTAAAGTAAAGTACAGATACTCAAAAACATGACTTAAGTAGTACTTTAAAGTATTTTTACTTAAGTACTTTACACCACTGTCTTGACCAGACTGCAGTTTAGCATTGTAACTGACTTCGGTGGGCAAATGCTGACCTTCGATGGCCACTGGCACACTGGAGAAACAGATGAATCCCGGTTTCAACTATACCGGGCAGATGGAGACAGCGTATGTGGCATCATGTGGGTGAGTGGTTTGCTGATGTCAATGTTGTGAACAGAGTGCCCCATGGTGGCGGTGGGATTATGGTACAGGCAGGCATAAGTGGACAATGAACACAATTTCATTTTTATTGATGGCAATTTGAATGCACAGAGATACCGTGACGAGATCCTGAGGCCCATTGTTGTGCCATTAATCCGCTGCCTTCACCTAATGTTTCAGCATGATAATGCACAGCCCCATGTCGCAAGGATCTGTACACAATTCCAAGAAGCTGAGAATGTCCCAATTCTTCCATGGCCTGCATACTCACCAGACATGTCAGTCATTGAGCAGTTCCGCCAATAACCAGCCACTCCACACAGCCATTTTTATTATTATTTTAAATTTGTATTTCACCTTTATTTAACCAGGTAGGCCAGTTGAGAACAACTGCGACCTGGCCAAGATAAAGCATAGCAGTGCAACACAAACAACAACACAGAGTTGATCGCTGAGATCCTGGTTGAAAACAGCAAATGTGTATTTAGAAGGCAGGATGGTCAAGATGATATCTATGAGGGTGCCCGTGTTTACGGATTTGGGATTGTACCTGGTAGGTTCCTTGATAATTTGTGTGAGATTTAGGGCATCTAGCTTAGATGTAGGACGGCCGGGGTGTTAAGCATGTCACAGTTTAGGTCACCTAACAGTACGAGTTCTGAAGATAGATGGGGGGCAATCAATTCACATATGGTGTCCAGGGCACTGCTGGGGGCTGAAGGTGATCTATATCAAGCGGCAACGGTGAGAGACTTGTTTCTGGAAAGGTGGATTTTTAAAAGTAGAAGCTCGAATTGTTTGGGCACAGACCTGGATATTATGACAGAACTCTGCAGGCTATCTCTGCAGTAGATTGCAACTCCGCCCCTTTTGGCAGTTCTATCTTGTCGGAATATGTTATAGTTAGGGATGGAATTTTCAGGATTTTTGGTGGCCTTCCTAAGCAGGAATTCACACACGGCTAGGACATCCGGGTTGGCAGAGTGTGCTAAAGCAGTGAATAAAACAAACTTAGGGAGGAGGGTTCTAATGTTAACATGCATGAAACCAAAGCTTTTACGGTTACAGAAGTCAACAAATGAGAGCATCTGGGGAATGGGAGTGGAACTAGGTGCTGCAGGGCCAGTATTAACTTCTACATCACCAGAGGACCAGAGGAGGAGTAGGATAAGGGTACGGCTAAAGGCTATAAGAACTGGTCCTCTAGTGCATTCGGAACAGAGAGTAAAAGGAGCAGGTTTCTGGGTGCAGAAGAATAGATTCAAGGCATAATGTACAGACAAGGGTATGGTAGGATGTGAATACAGTGGAGGTAAACCTCGGCATTGAGTGACGATGAGAGGTTTTGTCTCTAGAGACACCATTTAAACAAGGTGAGGTCACCGCATGTGTAGGAGGTGGAACTAAAGGGCTAGGCATTTTGAGCGGGGCTGGAGGCTCTACAGTGAAATTAGACAATATTCACTAACCAAAATAGTAATGGACAAGGTATATTGACATTAGGGAGAGGCATGCGTAGCCGAGTTATCATAGGGTCCAGTGAGTAGCTAGGTGAGCTGGAGACATGGTGATTCAGACAGCTAGCGGGCCGGGGCTAGCAGGCTAGCAGAAGGGCCTTAGGGGGACGTCGCAACGGAATAGTCTGTTGAAGCCCCCTCGGACGGTTACGTCGGCAGACCAGTCGTGATGGATCGGCAGGGCTCCGTGTAGGCAGTAAAAGGGTCCAGGCCAATTGGCAAAATAGGTATTGTAGCCCAAGAAATTGGCTGATGGACCTCTTCAGCTAGCCGGGAAATGGGCCTAGCTCGGGGATAGCTCCAGGCTAACTGATATTTGCTTCGGGACAGAGACGTTAACCAGGAGTAGCCACTCGGATAGCAGCTAGCTAGCTGCGATGATCCGGTGTAAAGGTTCAGAGCTTGCGGTAGGAATCTGGAGATGTGGTAGAGGAAAGAAAACAGTCCGATATGCTCTAGACAGCCAGCGGGCCGTGGCTAGCAGATGGGCCTTCAGGGGACGACCTGAATCCAATTGAGCACATCTGGGACATCATGTCTCGCTCCATCCACCAACGCCACACCACAGACTGTCCAGGAGTTGGCCGATGCTTTAGTCCAGGTCTGGGAGGAGATCCCTCAGGAGACCATCCGCCACCTCATCAGGAGCATGCCCAGGCGTTGTAGGGAGGTCATACAGCCACGTGGAGGCCACACACACTACTGAGCCTCATTTTTACTTGTTTTAAGGACATTACATCAAAGTTGGATCAGCCTGTAGTGTGGTTTTCCACTTTAATTTTGAATGTGACTCCAAATCCAGACCTCCATGGGTTGATAAATTGGATTTCCATTGATTATCTTTGTGTGATTTTGTTGTCAGCACATTCAAATATGTAAAGAAAAAAGTATTTAACCTGTTAGGGCTAGGGGGCAGTATTTGCACGGCTGGATAAAAAAATGTACCCGATTTAATCTGGTTACTAATCCTACCCAGTAACTAGAATATGCATATCCTTATTATATATGGATAGAAAACACCCTAAAGTTTCTAAAACTGTTTGAATGGTGTCTGTGAGTATAACAGAACTCATTTGGCAGGCAAAACCCTGAGACATTTTCTGACAGGAAGTGGATACCTGATGTGTTGTATTACCTTTAAACCTATGCCATTGAAAAACACAGGGGCTGAGGAATATTTTGGCACTTCCTATTGCTTCCACTAGATGTCACCAGCCTTTACAAAGTGTTTTGAGTCTTCTGGAGGGAGATCTGACCGAACAAGAGCCATGGAACGATGATGGCCCATTAGACACCTGGCGCGCGAGTTCATGTTGGGTACCCTCGTTCCAATACGTTATAAAAGAGAATGCATTCGTCCACCTTGAATATTATTCATGTTCTGGTTAAAAAAGGCCCTAATGATTTATGCTATACAACGTTTGACATGTTTGAACGAACGTAAATATATTTTTTCCCCTCGTTCATGAAGTGAAGTCCGGCGGGCTTAGATCATGTGCTAACAAGACGGAGATTTTTGGACATAAATGATGAGCTTTTTTGAACAAAACTACATTCGTTATGGACCTGTGATACCTGGAAGTGACATCTGATGAAGAGAATCAAAGGTAATGGATTATTTACATAGTATTTTCGATTTTAGATCTCCCCAACATGACGGCTAGTCTGTAACGCAACGCGTATTTTTCTGGGCGCAGTGCTCAGATTATTGCAAAGTGTGATTTCCCAGTAAGGTTATTTTTAAATCTGGCAAGTTGATTGCGTTCAAGAGATGTAAATCTATAATTCTTTAAATGACAATATAATATTTTACCAATGTTTTCTAATTTTAATTATTTAATTTGTGGTGCTGACTTGACTGCCGGTTATTGGAGGGAAACGATTTCCTCAACATCAATGCCATAGTAAAACGTTGTTTTTGGATATAAATATGAACTTGATAGAACAAAAAATGCATGCATTGTCTAACATAATGTCCTATGAGTGTCATCTGATGGAGATTGTAAAAGGTCAGTGCATAATTTTAGCTGGTTTTATGGTTTTGGTGACCCTGTCTTTGAATTGACAAAACATTACACACAACTCTTGTAAATGTACTGTCCTAACATACTCTAAATTTATGCTTTCGCCGTAAAACCTTTTTGAAATCGTAAAATGTGGTTAGATTAAGGAGATGTTTATCTTTCAAAGGGTGTAAAATAGTTGTATGTTTGAAAAATGTGAATTTTGACATTTATTTGGATTCAAATTTGCCGCTCTTGAAATGCACCTGCTGTTGATGGAGTGCACCACGGGTGGGACGCTTGCGTCCCACCTAGCCCATAGAGGTTAATAAGATTATTTCTATCATTCAGATCTAGGATGTGTTGTTTAAGTGTTCCCTTTATTTTTTTGAGCTGTATATATGATGGCAGCACATCTGTGGAAACAAAACTGCTTGATTTTGTTGAATTGAATGGAGAAACAGCAGAGGAAATTGCAGCTGAGGTCATCGAAAAATGTAACCTGGAAAACATTCTCTGCTGACAACAAACACCAACTTTGGAGGACTGAATAGGCTGGGGAGGGTCAATGTCCATACCAAAGTTAAAAATGCTCTGCAGCGGGAGGTGATTGGCTTAGGTTATCCTGCCCAAATTTATAACACGGCCAGAACAGCTTTGGATATGATGTTGTTAGAGGTCGACCGATTAATCGGAATGGCCGATTAATTGTGGCCGATTTCAAGTTTTCATAACAATCGGAAATCTGTATTTTTGGACGCCAATTTGGCCGATTTCTTTTTCTTCTTCTTCTTCTTTTCTTTTAGACATTTATTTACCTAGGCAAGTAAGTTAAGAACACATTCTTATTTTCAATGACGGCCTAGGAACGGTGGGTTAACTGCCTTGTTCAGGGGCAGAACGACAGATTTTTACCTTGTCAGCTCGGGGATTCAATCTTGCAACCTTACGGTTAACTAGTCCAATGCTCTAACCACCTGCTTTACATTGCACTCCACGAGGAGCCTGCCTGTTACGCGAATGCAGTAAGAAGCCAAGGTAAGTTGCTAGCTAGCATTAAACTTATCTTATAAAAAACAATCAATCAATCATAATCACTAGTTAACTACACATGGTTGATGATATTACTAGTTTATCTAGCCTGTCCTGCGTTGCATATAATCGCTCAGGTACACGTTGCTCCAACCATAAACATCAATGCCTTTCTTAAAATCAATACATAAGTATATATTTTTAAACCTGCATATTTAGTTAATATTGCCTGCTAACATGAATTTCTTTTAACTAGGGAAAATGTGCCACTTCTCTTGCAAACAGAGTCAGGGTATATGCAGCAGTTTGGGCCGCCTGGCTCGTTGAGAACTGTGAAGACTATTTCTTCCTAACAAAGACAGCCGACTCCGCCAAACGGGGGATGATTTAAACAAAAGCGCATTTGCGAAAAAAGCACAATCGTTGCACAACTGTACCTAACCATAAACATCAATGCCTTTCTTAAAATCAATACACAGAAGTACATATTTTTAAACCTGCATATTTAGCTAAAAGAAATCCAGGTTAGCAGGCAATATTAACCAGGTGAAATTGTGTCATTTTGCGTTCATTGCACGCAGAGTCAGGGTATATGCAACAGTTTGGGCCAGAATTTTACGTAATTATGACATAACATTGAAGGTTGTGCAATGTAACAGGAATATTTAGACTTAGGGATGCCACCCGTTAGAAAAAATACGGAACGGTTCCGTATTTCACTGACAGGAAAAACGTTTTGTTTTCGAGATGATAGTTTCCGGATTCGACCATATTAATGACCTATGGCTCGTGTTTGTGTGTTATAATTAAGTCTATGATTTGATAGAGCAGTCTGACAGTGGTAGGCACCAGCAGAGCAGTCTGAGCGATAGAGCAGTCTGAGCGGTGGTAGGCACCAGCAGGCTCGTAAGCATTCATTCAAACAGCACTTTCGTGCATTTGCCAGCAGCCCTTCGCAATGCATTGCGCTGTTTATGACTTCAAGCCTGTCAACTCCCAAGATTAGGCTGGTGTAACCGATGTGAAATGGCTAGCTAGTTAGCCGGGTGCGCGCTAATAGCGTTTCAAACGTCACTCGCTCTGAGACTTGGAGTAGTTGTTTCCACTTGCTCTGCATGGGTAATGCTGCTTCGAGGGTGGCTGTTGTCGATGTGTTCCTGGTTCGAGCCCAGGTAGGAGCGAGGAGAGGGACGGAAGCTGTACTGTTACACTGGCAATACTAAATTGCCTATAAGAACATCCAATAGTCAAAGGTATATGAAATACAAATCGTATAGAGAGAAATAGTCCTATAATTTCTATAATAACTACAACCTAAAACTTCTTACCTGGGAATATTGAAGACTCATGTTAAAAGGAACCACCAGCTTTCATATGTTCTCATGTTCTGAGCAAGGAACTTAAACGTTTGCTTTTTTACATGGCACATATTGCACTTTTACTTTCTTCTCCAACACTTTGTTTTTGCATTATTTAAACCAAATTGAACATGTTTCATTATTTATTTGAGGCTAAATTGATTTTATTGATGTATTATATTAAGTTAAAATAAGTGTTCATTCAGTATTGTTGTAATTGTCATTATTACAAATGAATAAATAAAAAAAGCGCCCGATTAATCGGTATCGGCTTTTCTGGTCCTCCAATAATCAGTATCGGCGTTGAAAAATCATAATCGGTCGACCTCTAATGAGGATGCATTGTGTGACGAGGTTATTGGCTTGCAAGAGTTCCTAAAGGGGGGATCGCTTGAAGAATGGAAAACATCTGAGACACCGCTTAGTCAGAGATGGAGCACGGTGGTTACCCACTTCAAAGAGAATGACATCCCACACACTAACCTGGCTAGATTAGCGTCTGTTGTCATGTGCTTACCTGGAAGTAATGCACCAGTCGAGAGAGTGTTCTCCCAAATGAATGATATATGGACAGCAGCAAGAAATAGGTTCACTGTTCCTACCATCAAGGCCATGCTTATTGTGAAGACAAACTTCAACCTCCCCTGCCAGGAGTTCATGGAGAAGCTGGCCAAAGACAGAGCAATCCTGAAGAAAATACATTCTTCTGAGAAATATACAGATTAGGTTGGTATAAGTATATTATGTAGTTACCGATCTCATCAGCATCTTATTTCTTTATTATGTTGTTAAGTATTTCACATATACTATTGTCTGTTTTTTCAATTTTGCTCATGTTCTCTTCTGCTCTTATTCTACCAGGACCACTGAATGGCAGTTCAGATCGGACAGTTCTGTCTTGTCTGTAGTGTTTCTGTAATATAGTTGTTTTCTCTGTCTGTCTATCACAGTGAGCCTGTTAGACTAAATACATGACACCGGAATTGTCCCCCTTTTTTATTTCATAGATAATAACATTGGATATTTTAATTGTATATTGACCGCCGAACTGGAAATGTCCCCGGTTTTCATTTCAGAAATCTGGTCACCTTAATGTAGGTAGAGTTAAAGTGACTATGCATAGATTATAAACAGAGAGTAGCAGCAGTGTAAAAGAGGGGTTCGGGTTGCCATTTGATTAGCTGTCTTATGGCTTGGGGGTAGAAGCTATTAAGAAGCCTTTTCGACCTGGACTTGGCGCTCCGGTACCGCTTGCCGTGTAGTAGCAGAGGGAACAGTCTATGACTAGGGTAGCTGGACACTTTGACATTTATTAGGGCCTTCCTCTGACACTGCCTGATATATAGGTCCTGGATGGCAGGAAGCTTGGCCCCAGTGCTGTACTGGGCCGTACGCACTATCCTCTGTAGTGCCTTGCGGTCGGAGGCTGAGCAGGTGCCATACCAGGCAGTGATGCAACCAGTAGGGATGCTCTCGATGGTGCAGTTGTAGAACCTTTTGAGGATCTGAGGACCCATGCCAAATCTTTTCAGTCTCCTGAAGGGAATAGGCTTTGTCATGCCCTATAAACGACTGTTTTAGTGTGTTTATGAAACATGATTGTTTGGATGTGATGTGGACACCAAGGAACGTGAAGCTCTCAACCTGTTCCACTACAGCACCATCGATGACAATGGGGACGTGCTCGGTCCTCCTTTTCCAGTAGTCCACAATCATCTCATTCGTCTTGATCACATTGAGGGAGAGGTTGTTGTCCTGGCACCACACAACCAGGTCTCTGACCTCCTCCCTATAGGCGGTCTTATCGTTGTCGGTGATCAGGCCTACCACTGTTGTGTCATCGGCAATGATGGTGTTGGAGTCGTGCCTGGCCATGCAGTCATGAGTTAACAGGGAGTACAGGAGGGGACTGAGCATGCACCCCTGAGGGGCCCCCGTGTTGAGGATCAGTGTGGCGGATGTGTTGTTCCCTACCCTTACCACCAGGGGGCGGCCCGTCAGGTAGTCCAGGATCCAGTTGCAGAGGGAGGTGTTTAGTCCCAGGGTCCTTAGCTTAGAGATGAGCTTTGAGGGCACTATGGTGTTGAACGCTGAGCTGTAGTCAATGAATAGCATTCTCACATAGGTGTTCCTTTTGTCCAGGTGAGAATGGGTAATGTTGAGTGCAATAGAGGAAGTAACATATATTACAGGAAGTAGCCTATATTACAGGAAGTAACCTATATTACAGGAAGAAGCATATATTACAGGAATTAGCCTATATTACAAGAAGTAGCCTATATTACAGGAAGTAGCCTATATTACTGGAAGTAGCAAATATTACAGAAAGTAGGTTGACATTATGTTCATTTTCTCCAGTTACATTTCCTTGAACAATGTTAAATAATTGAACCTTCACTTCAGTGCAGTGTTCAGTACAGTGTCATGTCACCATCTGTGATAAACCATCATGCAGGTCATACAGTATTGATTCCCTCCATGAATTCTGATGGCAGCTATCGTGAGAAAAATGGTAAAAGCCACTGCCATAGTGATTTCAATCAATTATTACATCAAACTTGGACACAAATATGTTTGTGTTGCAGTTAGGACATCACTCTCTGCAACTGGATCCTGAACTCCCTGACGCGTAGACCACAGGCTGTCAGGATTGGCAATAACACCTCCTCTACACTGACCCTTAACTCAGGGGCCCCCCAGGGTTGTCCTCAGTCCTCTGCTGTACTCCCTGTTCATCCACAACTGTGTGGCTTTGCACAACACCAACTCCCCCATGAACGTTGCTAACGACAACACGGTTGTAGGCCTGATAACCAACAACAACGAGTCAGCCTATAGGGAGGAGGTCGGTGAACTGGCATTGTGGTGTCATGACAGCAACCTCTCCCTAAAAGTCAGCAAAACAAAGGAGTTGATTGTTAAGTTCAGGAAGCAGAGGTGGGAACATGCCCCGATCCACATGAACCGGACTGCAGTAGAGAAAGTCACTAGTTTTAAGTTCTTCAGCGTCCACATCACTGAGGACATGTCATGGACCAACACCACCACAACTCTTGTCAAGACGCCACAATATCATGATGCCCCTGCACCATCAAGAATGTCCTGACCGGTTGCATCACGGCCTGGTATGGGAATTGCTGCGACCGCAAGGCCCTCCAGCGGGTGGTGAAGACAGCCCAGTACATCATGGGACCTTGCTCCCACCCAAACGGTGCCTGAGGAAGTCACGCAGCATCATCCAGGACCCCACACACCCCAGCCACAGTTTATACACTGCCCCCCATTCCCACCTTCTCCAGTACACGTTTAAATATTGGACTATACTGTAAATAGTGCTTTCTTGAAGTACAATTATTATTTTTTTAAATGCATGAAATGTACGAAATGTATGCATTCACTACTGTAAGTCGCTCTGGATAAGAGCGTCTGCTAAATGACTAAAATGTAAAATGTAAATGTAATACTTATGCTACTATAACATGTTTATTTTATTCTACTGAGCCATTTAATTGATGTTCGTATTCTTAACTTTTATTATGTCATATCGTTGTTGCATCGTCGAGAAGGAACACGCTAATAAGCTTTTATTTTGGACGCTGTATACAATGCGTATCCCGTAGCCTACAGTTTGAACCTTGAAACTTGACTACTTACTATTTCTGCGAAAACGAGGAGCCCCGAAGCAGTGAGAAGAAAGTGCATGTCGTAAGCCAGAGTAGAGGTGGAAAAGTTATCACAGTGCGCGTCGCTGCTCCTTCCATCTTCAATATCAATCTACCGCTTTTGGATCCTGCCCCTTGAATTAAGAAAAAAAATTGTGCTACTCTAATAAAAGGAAGGTGGGAAAGATGGCCATGACGCGTCTTTCCTGAGTAGGCAACAAGACATCTGCGGAACTCTGTAAATTTGTGAAACAACTCGTTTTTGTTTATTTTAGATAATAATATCTAGGACCTGTCTGAATGTTATTCAGTCGTCATAACAAAGCCTACTGAATGAATTTGGTCAGTTAGGCCTATACCGTTCCCAAAATGTCACTGAGTTGAGAGTTTGCATAAAGAGCAACTTATGTTTGATGGTAGGTAAATCGGCCTGCCAGAAAGTATTGCCTTTTCATGCATGTATGGTAATGATTTGCATAGGGTGCTTTTTTTCAGAGGACACGAGCAGGAGCAATCTACAGCCAAAGACTGAAGAGAGACCTAGACAGTAGAATGCAGACTGCAGTTTTGAAACTGCAGTAAAAGTTCAGTAACTGCAGTCTGCTGTGTTATTTCGGATGCAATAGTTACTGCATACTGCTCTTATACTGCACTCGGAGTGCAATCTTTTTCCTTACGGGCAATGACAGCAGGCGGAGTCTCACTTCTAAAGGAGTGCATAATGCTGTGGATTATTAATTTACTAAACTGTAGTTGCACCCTTGCTCAAACAGATACAGTATAGTGTGCCTTTTGGTCAAACAGAACAGTGTGTGTTCAGTTAACCACTTTCTGGACCTGCTGGGGCATGTCCTATAAGGACCATAGTCCTGGCCTAATGTACCTTCGCTAAATCAGACAGTTGTTGATGTAGTTTTCAATCATTGATTAGTTACTACTCTCTCCAGTTAGAAACGCGATATCCATCACCATGTCCTCAGTGTGACAGCAATAAATGTGTTCTGTGGTGGTGTCTAAACTGTACCAGCAGATGGCAGCATATAGACAGACAAAGATCATGGGGAAAGGCAAAGGAAAATGTGAAAACAGCTTGAGGCTTAAAACTACAACTTGTGTATAGTTTTAACAACCAACGTAACAGGCGATGTAATTACATCAAAACTAAATATTATACACGGGTTAATACTGCTAAGAAATGTAGGTATGGACACTTAAGTTCACCCTGTAACAAACTGAACGGGATTGCATGGCCAGGTTGAGAGGCATTTTGTGATAATATATATATATTTAATCTAGGCAAGTCAGTTAAGAACAAATGTTTATTTACAATGACAGCCTACACAGGCCAAACCCAGACAACACTGGGCCAATTGTGCACCACCCTATGGGACTCCCAAACACATTCACTGTGATACAGCCTAGATTTGAACCAAGGTGTCTGTAGTGACCCCACTAGCACTGAGATGCAGTGTCTTAGACCGCTGCGCTACTCGGGAACCCCAAATATTAGGCTCTTATCTAAGAAACCTCATCACGAATAAATAAATAAATGCAAAACAGGACTTAATCAATTCATTCACAAGTGACTGGTGTTTGACTGCGCTACATCTTGTGACATTGTCATTTAGAATATTCAAAATTATGTTTATTTTTTTTGTCCGCTGTACACCCTCAAGGTTATGGAAAAGATCAGTCGGACACTCCATAGTAACCTTCATCAAACGCACATCCACTTTGTTCTTTGCATTCTTTATTTATGATTTTAAAAAAGATGAAAATTCGAATAATGCATTTTATTGTTGCAAGCATTCCGTTGCCATTAGTAGGCCTATCTTTTCCAGACAGGTGGGTATCTCTCCTCAGACACACAGCAACATGAGATTCCCCGATTCATTTGAGGAGTATACGTAGATTTTTCTCTTTTAACATGTTTAATGGTGGTTTCTATACAATATGCAGAGTTCATTGCAGATAGATGTGCTGGTGCCACTCAGGCAGGTTAAATTATTGATTTCGACCTATGTGATTGCTTTTATTATATATCTTTATTTTTGTTTATTGTGTGCTGAATTATATTGTTTTATACACATATATGGGTATGTTGTTTTCATATCCTGTTTTTATTGTAATGTATACAGGGCTCTCTTGTAAAATAGATGTTTAATCTCATTGTGACTCCCTGTTTAAATAAAGGTAAAATACAAATTAAAAATAATTAGCAGGAAGAGTAATGATATCAGTCAGTGTGGTAGTGAATAAAAATAATGGACCATCAATTATTTATGTGTCTGCAATCCAATGCTTCATCAAGGCGTATTACCCCCTTTCCCTTAAATTACTGATATTACCCCCTTTCCCTTAAATTACTGATATTACCCCCTTTCCCTTAAATTACTGATATTACCCCCTTTCCCTTAAATTACTGATATTACCCCATTTCCCTTAAATTACTGATATTACCCCATTTCCCTTAAATTACTGATATTACCCCATTTCCTTTAAATTACTGATATTACCCCCTTTCCTTTAAATTACTGATATTACCCCCTTTCCCTTAAATTACTGATATTACCCCATTTCCTTTAAATTACTGATATTACCCCCTTTCCCTTAAATTACTGATATTACCCCCTTTCCCTTAAATTACTGATATTACCCCCTTTCCCTTAAATTACTTACACATATATATTTAAGTTAAAACAAGCAGCTACAATATCGCAAGTAATTCACCTTTTAAGAGGTATTATGATTTATAGATGTAGAGTAAAGAGATACTTCAGGGATACAGCCTGATAAATAAACTAATTGGATGGAGATTCATTCTGTGAATTCAACAGAGACACATTGATCTCAATGAGATTATAATAGAATGATCATAGTAATCCCTGCAGTAAACAGGCTTTGCATTAGTCAATACTTAATCCTGCCTGAGAATACATTTTAGATTTAACACAAAAATTATTAGGTATAACCTCCATTGTCTGGCTGTAGTTATAAGTCTCTATATTTCAGATTAATACTATAAAGCCTTGGTAGAATAACACAGGTCCAGAGGAACGGGAAGGTTTAAAAGCATTTATTTAAGAATTTTCCTGATTTCCTATGTGTCCAGCAAGAGACATCTTGATGATGCCAGGATTACGTGCTAAACCTGTATTATAATGGTGCATTGTTGAATAGGTTATAGTTATAAGATGTAATGTACAAGGCCCAGGATAAATAACAGTGTTTTATGTAATCATACTGAAACTATAGCAATAGCAACGCTATAGTACAGACATTTTCCCCGTTTCCCTAGATCTTCAGTTTTGATCATTATTGGTTATTAATTATTCACAATATAATTGTTTACCTTTTCAGTACATCCATCACTCACTATATAACTATACGTCAAATATGTATTATCCTTCTCCACAATGAAACAATGATATGTTTCATGATGCGTGCATTGTTGACATTAGATCTTACTTTACATGTGTTGGTATAAGGCTATACTTGTATGTAAGGCAATGAACATGAATTTTAGTGACGTGTGATTTGCGTCAACGGAAGGAAAGGGCGTCGTAGAGTACATGTACGTGCTCCTCTTGCACTTCTCAACCATGGAAATTATAATCATGGAACAATAACGTTTTGAAGTGGTACAATAAAGTTTTTGGAGCATAAATGAAAAAGAAAATGAAACTAGCAGAATTATATTTTTTATCACGAGCAGAAGGTCTTTTATGGTTTCTGGAGCGGCTAATTTAGAAGAGAGGAGGATGGAGAGAAAGGATGGGTCTGGAATCACTTTTATTTCCTCTTCCTTCCTCCGCGTCCGGTTCTCGGACAGAACAAGTAAGCCATTAGGAAGAAGCATTGAAGAGCTGAAAATGCAGCCAACACCAAGGGAATTAATTAACTCAATGTCTTTAGACCAAACTGGATGTTCAAAACCATTCTCAGAGACCTGGCAAATCCTTTCACCTCTGTATAAAACAAAACCATATCCACACATTTTACAGTCAGTTCAGTCAATTTCAAGTGAATGGAAAAGACGGTTATAGGATAAAAGACTACGTCTATAGACGAATATAGCTACCTTGACCTAAACAAATGGGAATTTTGAAGTCATCTGGGTTTTGGTATATTCATGTAATTGGTATTTTGTTAAGTGTATATATTTTTTACAATCCTATCAGTGGCATTTATTGATGGATGCCAGGCCAAGAAATTGACCAAGAAAAAAAGAAGGAAAGATATAAAATAATGTATGTCACGTCCTGACCAGTAAGGAGTCATTTTGTTATGATAGTTTGGTCAGGGCTTGGCAGGGGGTGTTTGTTTTGTGTGGGTTTTTTTTTGGGGGGGGGGGGTTGATCTATGTTATTCTATTTCTCTGTTTAAATATCTAGTTTTTCTGTTTCTATGTTGGAATTGTTTGGGGTTGGTCTCTAATTGGAGGCAGCTGAATCTCATTGCCTCTGATTAGAGACCATATTTATGTAGGGGTTTTCTCATTGGTTTTTGTGGGTGATTTATTTCTGTTTAGTATATCTTACCTGACAGAACTTTTTGGCTGTTGTCTTTTGTTTCTCTGTTTATTGTATTCTCGCTATAATAAATTCATGATGAACATTAACCACGCTGCGCCAGGCCGTTACACTGTATCTTTTGTCTCTCTTTGTTTATCTTAATTTTGATAGTTTCGCTGATAGTGTATCATCATCAAGCCTAAAATCAATTTTCATATCTCTCTTTTCATTTGTCTCTGTTGTGTATTGTTCTTGTATGGGTAAGGTATTCCTTTGCAATCTGTTAACACGTTGTGAATCAGTGTACTGCTCTCTTAGTCTGCACAGTGGGCAGAGAAGCCTGATGGCCTAGACTGGATACACTTCAGAACACTGTTATGGATATTATTTGCCTATACAGTGGATTGCTGTGTGTGTGTGTTTGGAGTGTAATGTGTTTTAAATCATTATTTTTAAGGCAAGGTTTCTAAGTGTGTCTCACCACACTGTAATATTTAATAAAAATAAATAATGTATGTCTTATACCCCTTCTAGATTTGGAATAATATGCAGCATCTATTGGGGCCTTTGTTGAACTTTGTGTACATTTTTTGCGGGCTGATCAAAATATTCCCCCTAAAAGCAATGCCAAGCATTTTTCTGCTCCATAAAGTAGACACACAAAACATGATGGGAAACAGAGGGTTAAATACAAGTAGCTTAATTGGGGATATATGAAAAATGGAGCAGCGATGGCTAGAAAGCCGGTGACGTCGATCGCCGAACGCCGCCCGAACAAGGAGAGGGGCCGACTTCGGCGGAAGTCGTGACATTGTCTGCTCAATGTGTATATTGATGTTTTTATATTGTTGTGTTTTGTGTTTTTAAGTTGTAAATGTGTCTTTGTATGAAACTATATGTGCTGCTATTTTGGCCAGGTCTCTCCTAAAAATGATTTTTTTTAAATTATCTCAATAAGACTAATTTGGTCAAATAAAAAAATAAACAAATGTGAATTTCGAATTCATCTGGATTTTGGTATATTCATGTAATTGTTATTTAGTTTAGTGTATGTCTTTTTTAAATTCCTATCAGTGGTGTGTATTCATGGATGCCAAGGGAAGCCAGGCTTCCCCCCAAAAATTGACCAAGAAAAAAAGAAAGATATAAAATAATGTGTCTTTTGTCTCTCAATGTTTCATAATTTTAATAGATTCGATGATAGTGTATCATCATCATGCCTAAAAACAATTTTCTTTGAAGGGAAGACGTGGTGCTTTTGAAATACTTTAATTTGTCTCTTTCATTATTCTCTTTTCATTTCTCTGTTTTCATTTGTCTCTGTTGTGTGTTGTTCTTGTATGAGTAAGGTATTCCTTTGCAATCTGTTAACACGTTGTAAATCAGTCTACTGCTCTCTTAGTCTGCACAGTGGGCAGAGAAGCCTGATGCCTAGTCTGGATACACTTCAGAACACTTGTTGTTGTTTTCTTCCTGTACAACTTTGAAACACCATGTATATAATGTTACGCATATTATTGGTCTATAAAGTGGATTGCTGTTCAAGGTTTTGCATGACAGAGTTTTTAGCATATCCTCATTTGTGTGTGTGTGTGTGTGTGTGTGTGTGTGTGTGTGTGTGTGTGTGTGTGTGTGTGTGTGTGTGTGTGTGTGTGTGTGTGTGTGTGTGTGTGTGTCTGTGTCTGTGTCTGTGTGTTTGTATGTGTATGTTTGTGTGTGCAGTGTTCTGTTATTTAAATCATTATGTTTAAGGCAGTGTTTCTAAGTGTGTCTCACCACGCTGTAATATTTAATAGAGATAAATAATGTATGTCTTATACCCCTTCTAGATTTGGACTAATATGCAGCATCTATTAGGGCCTTTGTTGAACTTTGTGTCGATGACAAAAGTACTGTTTTCTTTGGACCAATCAAAATATTCCCCCTGAAAGCAATGCCAAGCATTTTTCTGCTCCATAAAGTAATCAAACAGGTTAGACTCGGCAGTGAGATCATGAATGTAGGTGACACTTTCTGGCTCTGGGATGGACTTTCCTGTTGTTATGATGATTAAGTTCAGTGACAGACAGATATATCCCCATTCCATTCTATTCATTAGGCAGGCAGGCTGTGGGAAACTGTTCTAATCGTCAGAATCTGTTTCTCTTGCCAGACAGGAGAGAGATATATCTCCACACACAGGTGTGTTTTAGAGTAGTGAAACATTCACATCAAATGTTAGAGATGGCAGCAATTTTCTGCTATCTGTCAGTTAACCATCATTCAACCAGTATTGCAACCAAGTCACTTGTGGACCTATGGTAATTTATAACAGTGTATGACTGTTTCTGTCTGCCTCTTCTGCCTCTTCTACACCTGTCTTTAGAAGAAAACATGCGTGACATCATTTGCTCATCAGGAAAGAATTGAGGAAGTAATGGCAGTTCCTGGTACATGTGTTTTTATAGCGAACAACCAGGTGAAATTGAAAGACATACAATCATCTGTCTTTTTCTTTGATGATGACTAGATAATGTGTTGTCAGATGCTGAATGTCATGTTTTTCTTGAGACTAGTTGGCCAAAAAGTTTAACTGAGGTTGGCTAAAATAATCCTGCCAAAAGATGTCAAACCAGTACATGGTTCATGTAAGACAGTTAAAAATATTGTTTTGGGAATCTTGTAGGTACTGTACATCTACAGATAGGAGGGCTTACGAGGCAGGGTGCAATAGTACGTAGGATTACTTTAAGAATATACATATGTGGAGGTATAATCATAACTCACTCTCATATCAAATGGAAGAGCGGCTACAGACTCATCATCAGAGTTGACTCACAAGACTAAAGGTGACTATTTTATTTTTCACATTCTAACATTACACTATCGTAAGCAGCATGAGTCCATGGACCTATCCTGCCTGGTGTGAACGGTACAGGCTGGTGGCGGTGGTGTACCGCTGTCAAATCTGTAGCAACTGCGTGATGCTATTGCGTCAGCATGGACCAACATCCCTGTGGAATATTTCCGACTTGTAGAATCCATGCCCCAAAGAATTCAGGCTGTTGTGGGGCAAAGGGGGGATCCAACCCGGGACTAGATGGGGGTGCCTAATAAACTGACTGATGAGTTTATAATTAGTTAATAATACACTTTAACTTGTTTCACTTTCTTTTCCAGAGTAAAGCATCCAGTGACAGCATGCAGTTGGCCACATTATGGGCTCAATTAGTCCTGCTAACAGAGCTGATTCATCAAACCTATCAACACACAGCTATTCTCCATAAAACAACTCACCATTGTCTCGTTAGAAGAGGGCTCTCAAACCCTGTTCCTAGAGAGCTACCACCCCTTAGCTTTTCATCCCAACCCTAATCTAGCACACCTGATTCTAATAATTCACTGGTTTTTAAGATAAATCAGGTTAGTTACAACTGGAGTTGGATTGAAAACCTACAGGAGGGTGTCTCTCAAGGAACAGAGTTGAAGTGAAATCCGACAGGAGGGTTTCTCCGGGAACAGAGTTGGAGTGAAAACCTACAGGAGGGTAGCTCTCCAGGAACAGGGATGGAGAGTCCTGGTGTAAAACTACAGGAGGGTAGCTCTCCAGGAACAGGGATGGAGAGTCCTGGTGTAAAACTTCAGGAGGGTAGCTCTCCAGGAACAGGGATGGAGAGTTCTGGTGTAAAACTACAGGAGGGTAGCTCTACAGGAAAAGGGATGGAGAGTTCTGGTGTAAAACTAAAGGAGGGTAGCTATACAGGAACAGGGATGGAGAGTCCTGGTGTAAAACTACAGGAGGGTAGCTTTACAGGAACAGGGATGGAGAGTCCTGGTGTAAAACTACAGGAGGGTAGCTTCACAGGAACAGGGATGGAGAGTTCTGGTGTAAAACTACAGGAGGGTAGCTCTACAGGAACAGGGTTTGAGAGCCCTGCATTAGAATATGTCAAAATAGTGACATTTGACCATTGTAGCTGCATGTCACAAAGCACTTACGGGAATGTATCACTTATAATGATGATAGTAAGAAATTATAACATGTTTGTATTGTCTTCACATCCCAAAGCCCGTATAACTACTAATTGGTTGCTGTGGGAAAGAAGAGTTGAAAACCTTACTGGTCTGATGGAAAGGGTAATGATTTTCAGTGTTCATCACAACATGCCAAACTGTAGATCAGTGACATCACTGGGTAATGATTATCAGTGTTCATCACAAACATGCCATACTGTAAATCAGTGACATCACTGGTAATTATTATCAGTGTCCATCACAAACATGCCATACTGTAAATCAGTGACATCACTGGGTAATGATTATCAGTGTTCATCACAAACATGCCAGACAGTAGATACATGTTATAATGGGTCTTACAAAGATGTTTAAAAATAAACGTATTCCTTCTGCTCCTCTTCACCCTCCTCCTTCCTCCTCTTCTACTTCCTCCTCCCCTGCCTACTCCACCTGGTCCTCCTCCTCAGTTTCCAGTTCATGAATGGCTGCACCTGGAGCCCTGTTAATGGCTGCTTTACTGAGGAGCAATTGTACTTACTATGACAGTGTGATATTTGGTTGTCCCACCTAGCTTCCTTAAGATGAATGTACTAACTGTTGGTCTCTCTGGATAAGACTGTGTCACGCTCGTTGTACGAACTGGAAGCATACTCGGACCAACGTGCAGCGTGATCTGGGTTCCACATATTTTATTTAAGTGACACGCACAAAACAATAAAGAATAAACGAAACGTGACTAAGTGGTGCACATGCACAAAACACAAAATACAAAATAATATCCCACAAACACAGGTGGGAAAAACAGCTACTTAAATATGATCCCCAATTAGAGACAACGATTACCAGCTGCCTCTAATTGGGAATCATACAAATCACCAACATAGAAATAATAACCTAGAACCCCACATAGAAATAATAAACTAGAATACGCCCTGACCTACTTCACCATAGAGAAACAATGGCTCTGTATGGTCAGGGTGTGACACTATGTGAGTGTTGTAACAGACTGCAGCAAACTTCAGACAATAATAGAGACAGAAAATGTAGTATCTCATCTGACCCGCTAGAATTAACCTGAAATACATGTACTGAATCAAATATTCTACAATAAAATAGGTATTTGAGCCAATGAACTAACCACCCTATTAATGAACCAATCCATATGTAGTCACAACTAAAGATGACAAGACTGACTGATTCTAAAATATAATAACAAACATTCTAATAAGATTTAGATTTACATTTTTCCTGTGTACCTACATGATCCAACAGACAAATGACAACTATCGCGTACAATCACATGACTGTATCTTGCTGTCTGTGCCTAATGCCTGTACAGAGCTGGGTAAAAAAACATTTCTTGATTAAAAAAAACAAAGCTGAGAATGAAAAAACAGAATTGGATAAAAAACAGAGCTGGATACAAAACAGAGCTGGGTAAAAAAACGGAACTGGGTAAAAAAACAGAGCTGGATTAAAACAGAGCTGGTGTCACGTCCTGACCAGCAGAGGGAGTAGTTGTTTAGTATTTTTGGTCAGGACGTGGCAGAAGTACTGTGTTGTATGTGTTTTTCTGGTATTTCTGTTTCTATTTTGGTCTGTGTGGCTCCCGATCAGGGACAGCTGGTTATCGTTGTTCCTGATTGGGAGTCATATATTAGGAGTGTGTTTGTCACCTGGTTTTTGTGGGTTGTTTTATTTCGCACTGCTACGTATAGTTATAGCCTGTGAAACTGTCTCCTGTCGTTCTATTTTATTGTTTTTCCGTGTGCATCAAACTTAATAAAATGATGTGGAACACGCAACCCGCTGCGTATTGGTCTGACAGTGATTTCTCCTTATCGTCAGACGACGAAGTTTGTGACAGCTGGATAAAAAACAGAGCTGGGCAAAAAACAGCTGGGTAAAAAACAGGGCTGGATAAAAACAGAGCTGGGTAAAAAACAGAGCTGAAAAAAAGACAAATCTGGATAAAAAACAGAGCTGGATAAAAGACAAAGCTGTGTAAAAAAACAGAGCTGGGTAAAAAACAGAGCTGGTTAAAAAAATAGAGCTGGGTAAAAAATTGAGCTGGGTAAAAACAAATCTGGATAAAAAACAGAGCTGGATTAAAATCAGAGCCGGGTAAAAAACAGAGCCGGGTAAAAAACGGAGCTGGGTAAAAGACAAAGCTGGGCAAAAAAACAGAGCTGGGTAGAAGACAGAGCTGGTTAAAAAAACACGGCTGGGTAAAAAACAGAGCTGGATAAAAACAGAGCTGGGTAAAAAATGAAGCTGGGTAAAAAATGGAGCTTGGTAAAAACAAAGCTGGGTAAAAAACAGAGCTGGGTAAAAAACAGCTGGGTAAAAAACAGAGCTGGGTAAAAAACAGAGCTGGTTAAAAGACAAAGCTGGGTAAAAGACAAAGCTGGGTAAAGAAACAGAGCTGGATATAAAACAGAGCTGGGTAAAAGACAAAGCTGGGTAAAGAAACAGAGCTGGTTAAAAAATCAGAGCTGTGTAAAAAAACAGAGCTGGATGAAAAACAGAGCTGGGTAAAAAAACAGAACTGGGTAAAAAACAGAGCTGGGTAAAAAACAGAGCTGGGTAAACAGAGCCGGGTGAAAAACGGAGCTGGGTGAAAGACAAAGCTGGGTAAAGAAACAGAGCTGGGTAGAAAATAGAACTGGTTAAAAAAAACAAAGCTGGGTAAAAAACAGAGCTGGTTGAAAAACAGAGCTTGGTAAAAAAAACAAAGCTGGGTATAAAACAGAGTTGGGTAAAAAAACAGAGCTTGGTAAAAACAGAGCTGGGTATAAAACAGAGCTGGGTAAAAACAGAGCTGGGTAAAAACAGAGCTGGATAAAAAACAGAGCTGGGAAAAACAGAGCTGGATAAAAAACATAGCTGGATAGGAAATAGAGCTGAAAAAAACAGATCTGGGTATTAAACAGAGCTGGATAAAAAAAAGTGTTCCAGATTTCTAAAATAAATAATCAAACAATATATTTCAAATTCATCTGATATTGGTATATTTATGTAATTTTTATTTTGTTTAGAGCATCTTTTTTGAATTCCTATTTCAAGTAATTATATTGTAACAATTAAGAGGAAAGAACATCCTCTAATTCCATTGACACCCCCTCCCAAAGTAGCCTCGTCCAAATAGAAAACAAGCTAATATGTTCAGCATGTATAAATGCAGGAGTTCTAAGAGGAAGCAGTCCACTAGAAGGACCAGGCAGAGACAGAGAGATGAGAAGCTCTTACAGGTTTTCAGGCTAGGTACACAACTAACTAAATAGAAAATGTGCAATTGTAAGACATGATACTGGTCTGGGAGCCCTGCATTTGAATATGACAAAAGTGACATTGTAGTTGTATGTCACAAAGCACGGGAATATATCACTTATAATGTTGACAGTAAGACATTATAACATGTTTATACTCATCATCTCTTGGTACTTGGACGTATAATATCCTCCTAGAGTTGATTAACGCACCGGTGCATCCATCTAAGTAACATAATAATAAAAAACATACAAATCCGTCAGTTTAAGCTCGAGGTGTTTTTTGCATTGGATTCATCTCAATCCACTGCTTTGCCAATGTAGCATTTCTGCATCTGCCATGAAAAGTATCAGAGCTAGCGCTGTGTTTGTCAGACCATGAGACATGTCAAACAACTGCATAAGTCAGCTCAATAGGAAATTATCTTCAACCTCACAGCACACACACACACACACACACACACACACACACACACACACACACACACACACACACACACACACACACACACACACCACACACACACACACACACACACACACGCACACACACACACACACACACACACACACTTACACACACCAACTGATTAATGGGCTGCTGAATGTGTTTTTTTCTCTTGCTTTGTTTGATATTTTCTATATTATGTCTATCTCTGATAAGCTACCCAGGAAAGGGCTGAAAAAGGCCCATATTAATATTTGTAGCCTTTGAAATAAGATTCATGAAATCAGTAACTTGCTAACATCAGATAGAACAAATATATTAGCCGTTTGAGACTCACTTAGATCATTAATTTGATGATACAGCAATAGCAATACAAGGACATAACATCTATAGAAGAGACAGGAATGCTTATGGGGGAAGTGTTGCTGTAAAAATTCAGTGCCATATCCCTGTAATGCTTAGAGAAGATCTTATGTCAGGTGTTAATGAAGTGTTGTGGTTGCAGGTTCACCTGGCACATCTAAAGCCTTGTCTTTTGGAGTGTTGCTATAGGCCACCAAGTGCTAACAGTCAGTATCTAAATAATATGTGTGAAATGCTTGGTAGTGTATGTGATGTAAACAGAGAGGTCTACTTTCTTGGGGACCTGAATATTGACTGGTTTTCATTAAACTCAAGAGGTAGATTCTCACTGGAACCAGTGCCTGTAATCTGGTTCAGGTTATTCATCAACCTACCAGGATGTTTACAAACACTACAGGAACATGATCATCTACATGTATTGATCACATTTTTACTACTACTGTAGAACTTTGTTCTAATGATGTATCCATACCCATTGGATGCAGTGATCACAATATAGTGGCTATATCCAGGAAAGCCACAGTTCCAAAAGCTGGGCCTTAAATAGTGTACAAGAGATCATCCAAAAGATTTTGATGTGACTCTTAGGTGGATGATGTTAAAAATATTTGTTGGTCTGATGTGATTAATAAGGAGCATCCAGATGCTGCATTTGATACATTTATGACATTGCTTCTTTCAGTTATTGATAAACATGCACCTGTTAAGTAACTGACTTTTAGAACTGTAAAGGCTCCATGGATAGATGAGGAAGTCATAAATGGTATGACTGAAAGAGATGGTGCCAAAGGAGTGGCTAATAAGTCTGGCTGCACATCTGACAGACTGATTTTGTCACGTCCTGACCAGTATAGAGGATATTTTGTTATTGTAGTTTGGTCAGGACGTGGCAGAGGGTAGTTTATTTATGTATTACGGGGGTTTTTGGTCACTGGTTTATGTTTGTATTTCTATGGGTATGTTCTAGGTTAGCTTTTCTATGTGTAGGTTGGGTGCTGGACTCTCAATTGGAGGCAGGTGTTTCTAGTTGCCTCTGATTGGGAGTCCTATAAATAGGTGTGTGTTTTTGTGTGTCACTTGTGGGTAGTTGTATTTGCACTGCTGGTTGTTTAGCCTGCAAATCTGTTAGCTGTCGTTCTGTTTCTTGGTTTTTCCCGTTACTCACTTGAAATAATAATAATATTAAAGTATGAGTATTCCGGTACCCGCTGCGCCTTGGTCTCATCTCTTCCACGACAGCCGTGACAGACTTACTGCAAATTGAGAAACTATGTGACTAAACCGAACAAAAAAGAAGAAGAAACTGTATAATTAAGCCAAGATCAATGATATAAAGCATGATGTAAAAAAAATGTTGTAGTACTTTAAATTAAACTATGGTCAGAAACTCCTTCTTTCATCGAATCAGATGGCATATTCATCACAAAACCATATGATGTCGCCAATTATTTTAATAATTACTTTATTGGCAAAGTGGGCAAACTTAGGTAGGAAATGCCAACAACGAACAGTGAGCCATCGTACTCATGTATGAAAAAACTAATAATGAAAGAAAAGCATTGCATGTTTGAATTTTGTCAAGTTAGTATGGTTGGAAAAGTATTGTTATCGATCAATAATGACTAATCTCCTGGCATTGACAACTTAGATGGAAAGCTACTGAGGATGGTAGCTGACTCTACAGCCACTCCTTTCTGTCATACCTTTAATCTGAGCCTAGAGGTAAATCTTTGTCCACAGGCCTGGAGGGAAGCCAAAGTCATTCCCCTACCCAAGAGTGGTAAAGCAGTCTTTACTGGCTCTGAAAGCAGACCTAGCAGCTTGCTGCCAGCTCTTAGCAAACTGTCGGAAAAAATTGTGTTTGACCAAATACAATGCTACTTCTCTGTACAATGCTACTTCTCTGACTTCCAGCATGCTTATAGAGAAGGGCACTCAACATGTACTGCACTGACACAAATTACTGATGAATGGTTGTAAGAAATTGATAATAAGAAGATTGTGGGTGCTGTACTGTTATACTTCAGTGCAACCTTAGATATTATTGACCATAAGCTGTTGTTGAAGAGACATATGAGTTATGCCTTTTCAACCTCTGCCATATCTATCTAATATAATTCAGAGGGGTTTCTTTAATGGAAGCTCCTCTAATGTAAAACATGTAAAGTGTGGTGTACCACAGGGCATCAATCTAGGCTCTCTACTCTTTTCAATTTTTACCAATGAAATCCCACTGGCATTAAACAAAGGATGTGTATCCATGTATGCTGAGGAATCAACCATATACACATCAGCAACCACGGCTAATGAAGTCACTGAAACACTTAACTTCTTGCGGATTAGTGGGACGCTACCGTCCCATTTCGACAATTTCCGGTGAAATTGCAGAGCGCCAAATTCAAATTAAATTACTATAAATATAAAAATTTCATCAAATCACAAGTGCAATACATCAAAATAAAGCTTAACTTGTTGATAACCTCTTACATCTAGACATTCCGCAAGCGGAACACCACTCCAATATCCAATGATAAGGCGTGGCGCGAAATACAAGCTCCTCGAAAATCCGAAAACTGCCATTTTTCAAACATATGACTATTATACACCATTTTAAAGACAAGACTCTCCTTTATCTAACCACTGTCCTATGTCAAAAAGGCTTTACAATGAAAGCAAAACATTAGATTATGTCAGCAGAGTACCCAGCCAGAAATAATCAGACACCCATTTTTCAAGCTAGCATATAATGTCACAAAAACCAAAACCACAGCTAAATGCAGCACTAACCTTTGATGACCTTCATCAGATGACACTCCTAGGACATTATGTTATACAATACATGCATGTTTTGTTCAATCAAGTACATATTTATATCAAAAAAACAGCTTTTTACATTAGCATGTGACGTTCAGAACTAGCATTCCCACCGAACACTTCCGGTGAATTTACTAAATTACTCACGATAAACGTTCACAAAAAACATAACAATTATTTTAAGAATTATAGATACAGAACTCCTTTATGCAATCGCGGTGTCCGATTTTAAAATAGCTTTTCGGTGAAAGCACATTTTGCAATATTCTGAGTAGATAGCTCACCATCACGGGCTAGCTAATTTGACACCCACCAAGTTTGGTACTCACCAAACTCAGATTTACTATAAGAAAAATTGGATTACCTTTGCTGTTCTTCGTCAGAATGCACTCCCAGGACTTCTACTTCAACAACAAATGTTGGTTTGGTTCCAAATAATCCATAGTTATATCCAAATAGCGGCGTTTTGTTCGTGCGTTCAAGACACTATCCGAAGGGTAATGAAGGGTGACACACCCGGCGCGTTTCGTGACCAAAAAATTCAAAATATTCCATTACCGTACTTCGAAGCATGTCAAAAGCTGTTTAAAATCATTTTTTATGCGATTTTTCTATTAAAAAAGCGATAATATTCTGACCGGGAGACGTCCTTTCCATTCAAAGACTCAATCTAAAAAGGACTCTTCACGTGCACGCGCACGCCGGTCTCATTGTTCTCAGATCGACCACTTACCAAATGTGCTACTGTTTTTCAGCCATGGCCTGCAGAGTCATCATTCAACGTTCTGGCGCCTTCTGAGAGCCTATGGGAGCCTTAGAAAGTGTCACGTTACAGCAGAGATCCTTTGTTTTGGATAGAGATGACAAAGAAGGCCAAGAAAAAGTCAGACAGGGTACTTCCTGTACAGAATCTTCTCAGGTTTTGGCCTGCCATTTGAGTTCTGTTATACTCACAGACACCATTCAAACAGTTTTAGAAACTTTGGAGTATTTTCTATCCAAAGCTACTAATTATATGCATATTCTAGTTTCTGGGCAGGAGTAATAACCAGATTAAATCGGGTACGTTTTTTATCCGGCCGTGAAAATACTGCCCCCTACCCATAACAAGTTAATCCAGGCAAGGTGTCAGATTTCAAAAAGGCTTTACGGCGAAAGCAAACCATACGATTATCTGAGGACAGCGCCCAGTACACAAATGCATATCAAATCATTTTCAACCAGGGAGTTGCGACACGAAAGTCAGAAATAGCGATATAATATATGCCTTACCTTTAAAGATCTTCTTCTGTTGGCACTCCAAAAAGTCCCAGTTACATTACAAATGGTCCTTTTGTTCGATAATGTCCTTCTTTATATCCATAAAAACTCAGTTTAGCTGGCGCGCTTCAGGCAATAATCCACTCGGTTTCCCTCCTTCAAAATGCATACAACATTAATCCCATTCGTTATCAATAAACTTATCCAAACAAGTCAATCAACGTTTATAATCAAACAATAGGTACCCTAATACGCAAATAAACAATAACATTTAAGTCGTAGAATCGTTATTGTCTTTACCGGAGAAAAATACCAAAGTACGCGCTCTCATTCACGCGCTTGGAAACACTACAGCCAAAATGGGAGCCACCTAGAAAAACTACAATTTCTGGCTCATTTTTCCAAAAACCAGCCTGGAACTCTTTCTAAAGACTGTTGACATCTAGTGGAAGCCCTAAGAACTGCAACCGGGCACGATTTCGCCCTATTATAAAAGTGCATGCCATTGAAATCAGTGGTAGGATGAAATATTTTTGTGGGGGACGGTTTGTCCTCGAGGTTTCACCTGCCATTTTAGTTCTTTTATACTCACAGACATTATTTTAACCGTTTTTTATTTACAAACTTTAGAGTGTTTTCTATCCATATCTATCAATTACATGCATATCCTAGCTTCTGGGCCTGAGTAGCAGGCAGTTTACTTTGGGCAAGATTTTCATCCGGACGTCAAAATATCGCCCCGTATCCCGAAGAAGTTAACAAAGAGTTGCAGCCAGTTTTGGAATGGGTGGCCAGTTATAAACTGGTCCTGAATATCTCTAAAACTAAGAGCATTCTATTTGGTACAAATCATTCCCTAAGTTCTATACCTCAGCTGAATATGGCAATGAATGGTGTGGCTGTTTAACAAGTTGAGGAGACTAAATTACTTGGTGTTACCTTAGATTGTGAACAGTCATGGTCAAAATATATATATTCAATGGTTGTAAGTATTGGGAGAGGTCTGTTCATAAATGTAACACCCTGATCTGTCTCACCTGTCTTTGTGATTGTCTCCACCCCCCTCCGGGTGTCACCCATCTTCCCCCTTATCCCCTGTGTATTTATACCTGGTGTTGTCAGTTTTTCTATTGCCACGTAGTTTTGTTTCGTCAAGCCTACCAGCATTTTCCCTCTGCTCCTGTCTCACGATTTTTCCTGTATTCTTGTTTTCCCCGGTGTTGACCATTCTGCCTGCCCTGACCCTGAGCCTGCCTGCCTGCCGTCCTGTACCTTTGCCCCACCTATCTGGATTACTGACCTCTGCGTACCCTGAATCTGAGCCTGCCTGCTGTCCTGTAACTTTGCCCCACCTCACCTATCTGGATTACTGACCCCGGCCTGTCCTTGACCTGTCTTTTGCCTGCCCCTGTTGGATTAATAAGCTGTTGTTACTTCGACATTGTCTGCATCTGACTTTCTCCCTAGCACCAATCCGCCCCTGGGATGACTGTACTCGCTGTCAGGACCGGAGACCAAGGATATGGGGACCTACATTGGGGACTCCCTAGCTGCAGGATTTATCCGTCCCTCGTCCTCTCCCACAAGACCCTGCGCCCGTGCATCGACTACCTGGGACTCAATTACATAGCGGTGAAGAACCGCTACCCGCTACCACTCATCTCCTCGGCCTTCGAGCCGCTCCAGGGGGCCACCATGTTTTCCAAGCTTGATCTACGAAACGCCTACCACCTGGTGCGGATAGGGGAGAGGGATGAGGGGAAGTCCACCTTCCACCGCCTTCGACGGCCCTGAAAGAACTCGACTGCCCTGAAAGAACTTCATTGGACTCTATGTAAACTGGAAACCACATATCCTGAGGCTGCATTTATTGTAGCTGGGGATTTTAACAAGGCTAATCTGAAAACAAGGCTCCCCAAATTCTATCAGCATATCGATTGTACTACCAGGGGTGGCAAAACCCTGGATCATTGTTATTCTAACTTCCGCGACGCATATAAGGCCCTCCCCCACCCTCCTTTCGGAAAAGCTGACCACGACTCCATTTTGTTGCTCCCAGCCTATAGACAGAAACTGAAACAGGAAGCTCCCCCCCTCAGGTCTGTTCAACGCTGGTCCGACCAATCGGATTCCCCGCTTCAAGATTGCTTCTATCACGTGGACTGGGATATGTTCCGCATTGCGTCGAACAACAACATTGACGAACACTCTGATTCGGTGTGCGAGTTCATTAAGAAGTGCATCGGTGATGTTGTACCCACAGCGTCTATTAACCTCTATGGGCTAGGTGGGACGCTAGCGTGCCACCCGTGGTGCACTCCATCAACAGCAGGTGCATTTCAAGAGCGGCAAATTTGAATCCAAATAAATGTCAAAATTCAAATTTTTCAAACATACAACTATTTTACACCCTTTGAAAGATAAACATCTCCTTAATCTAACCACGTTTTACGATTTCAAAAAGGTTTTACGGCGAAAGCATAAATTTAGAGTATGTTAGGACAGTACATTTACAAGAGTTGTGTGTAATGTTTTGTCAATTCAAAGACAGGGTCACCAAAACCATAAAACCAGCTAAAATGATGCACTAACCTTTTACAATCTCCATCAGATGACACTCCTAGGACATTATGTTAGACAATGCATGCATTTTTAGTTCTATCAAGTTCATATTTATATCCAAAAACAGCGTTTTACTATGGCATTGATGTTGAGGAAATCGTTTCCCTCCAATAACCGGCAGTCAAGTCAGCGTCACAAATTAAATAATTAAAATTAGAAAACATTGGTAAAATATTATATTGTCATTTAAAGAATTATAGATTTACATCTCTTGAACGCAATCAACTTGCCAGATTTAAAAATAACCTTACTGGGAAATCACACTTTGCAATAATCTGAGCACTGCGCCCAGAAAAATACGCGTTGCGATACAGACTAGACGTCATGTTGGGGAGATCTAAAATCGAAAATACTATGTAAATAATCCATTACCTTTGATTCTCTTCATCAGATGTCACTTCCAGGTATCACAGGTCCATAACGAATGTAGTTTTGTTCAAAAAAGCTCATCATTTATGTCCAAAAATCTCCGTCTTGTTAGCACATGATCTAAGCCAGCCGGACTTCTCGTCATGAACGAGGGGAAAAAATATATTTACGTTCGTTCAAACATGTCAAACGTTGTATAGCATAAATCATTAGGGCCTTTTTTAACCAGAACATGAATAATATTCAAGGTGGACGAATGCATACTCTTTTATAACGTATTGGAACGAGGGTACCCAACATGAACTCGCGCGCCAGGTGTCTAATGGGACATCATCGTTCCATGGCTCTTGTTCGGTCAGATCTCCCTCCAGAAGACTCAAAACACTTTGTAAAGGCTGGTGACATCTAGTGGAAGCAATAGGAAGTGCCAAAATATTCCTCAGCCCCTGTGTTTTTCAATGGGATAGGTTTAAAGGTAATACAACACATCAGGTATCCACTTCCTGTCAGAAAATGTCTCAGGGTTTTGCCTGCCAAATGAGTTCTGTTATACTCACAGACACCATTCAAACAGTTTTAGAAACTTTAGAGTGTTTTCTATCCATATATAATAAGTATATGCATATTCTAGTTACTGGGTAGGATTAGTAACCAGATTAAATCGGGTACATTTTTTTTATCCAGACGTGCAAATGCTGCCCCCTAGCCCTAACAGGTTAAAACATTCCCCAACCAGAAACCGTGGATTGATGGCAGCATTCGCTCAAAACTGAAAGCGCGAACCACTGCTATTAATCAGGGCAAGGTGACCGGAAACATGACAGAATACAAACAGTGTAGCTATACCCTCCGCAAGGCAATCAAACAAGCTAAGCGTCAGTATAGAGACAAAGTAGAGTCGCAATTCAACGCCTCAGACAGGAGAGGTATGTGGCAGGGTCTACAGTCAATCACGGACTACAAAAGAAAAACCAGCCCCGTCGCGGATCACGATGCCTTGCTCCCAGACAGACTGAACAACTTTTTTTCTCGCTTTGAGGACAATACAGTGCCACTGACACGGCCTGCTACCAAAACCTGCGGGCTCTCCTTCACTCTAGTCAATGTGAGTAAAACATTTAAACGTGTTAACCCTCGCAAGGCTGCAGGCACAGACGGCATCCCAAGCCGCGTCCTCAGAGCATGCGCAGACCAGCTGGCTGGTGTGTTTACAGACATATTCAATCCATCCTTATCTCAGTCTGCTGTCCCCACATGCTTCAAGAGGGCCACCATTGTTCCTGTTCCTAAGAAAGCTAAGGTAACTGTGCTAAATGACTACCGCCCTGTAGCACTCACTTTCGTCATCATGAAGTGCTTTGAGAGACTAGTCAAAGACTGTATCACCTCCACCCTACCTGACACCCTAGACCCACTCCAATTTGCTTACTTCCACAATAGGTCCACAGACAACGCTATCGCCATCACACTGCACACTGCCCTAACCCATCTGGACAAGAGGAATACCTATGTAAGAATGCTGTTCATCGATTACAGCTCAGCATTTAACACCATAGTACCCTCCAAACTCGTCATTAAGCTTGAGACCCTGGGTCTCGACCCCGCCCTGTGCAACTGGGTCCTGGACTTCCTGACGGACCGCCCCCAGGTGGTGAGGGTAGGTAACAACATCTCCACCCCGCTAATCCTCAACACTGGGTCCCCACAAGGGTGCGTTCTCAGCCCTCTACTGCACTCCCTGTTCACCCATGACTGCGTGGCCATGCACGCCTCCAACTCAATCATCAAGTTTGCAGACGGCACTACAGTGGTAGGCTTGATTACCAACAACGACGAGACGGCCTACAGGGAGGTGGTGAGGGCCCTCGGAGTCTGGTGTCAGGAAAATAACCTCACACTCAATGTCAACAAAACAAAGGCGATGATCGTGGACTTCAGGAAACAGCAGAGGGAGCAGCCCCCTATCTACATTGTTGGGACAGTAGTGGAGAGGGTGGAGAGTTTTAAGTTCCTCGGCATACACATCACGGACAAACTGAAATGGTCCACCCACACAGACAGCATGGTGAAGACTCTTCAACCTCAGGAGGCTGAAGAAATTCGGCTTGTCACCAAAAACACTCACAAACTTTTACAGATGCACAATCGGGAGCATCCTGTCGGGCTGTATCACCGCCTGGTACGGCAGCTGCTCCACCCATAACCGGAAGGCTCTCCAGAGGGTAGTGAGGTCTGCACAACGCATCACCGGGAACAAACTACCTGCCCTCCAGGACACCTACACCACCCGATGTCACAGGAAGGCCAAAAAGATCATCAAGGACAACAACCACCCGAGCCACTGCCTGTTCACCCCGCTATCATCCAGAAGGCGAGGTCAGTACAGCTGCATCAAAGCGGGGACCGAGAAACTGAAAAACAGCTTCTATCTCAAGGCCATCAGACTGTTAAACAACCATCACTAACATTGAGTGGCTGCTGCCAACATACTGACTCAACTCCAACCACTTTATTAATGGTAAAATTGATGTAATCAATTTATCACTAGCCACTTTATATTACATAATGTTTACTTATCCTACATTACTCATCTCTTATGTATATACTGTATGCTATACCGTCTACTGCATCTTGCCACCTGATGTAATTAAATGTATCACTAGCCACTTTAGACAATGTCACCTTATATAATGTCCTCATACCCTACATTGCTCATCTCATATGTATATACTGTACTCCATACCATCTACTGCATCTTGCCATCTTGATGTAATGTATCACTAGCCACTTTAAACAATGTCACTTCATATAATGTTTTCATACCCTGCAGTACTCATCTCATATGTATGTACTGTACTCTATACCATCTACTGCATCTTGCCTATGCCTTTCGGCCATCACTCATTTATATATTTTTATGTACATGGTTGTACTCATTTCTTTATACTTGTATATATAGCAGCTGGTGCGGGTCGAATATGCCCGCAACACCCTTCCCTGCTATGCCACGGGCCTATCTCCTTTTGAGTGTTCCCTGGGGTATCAGCCCCCGCTCTTCCCTGAGCAAGATGAAGTGGTTGGCATACCTTCAGCCCAGATATTTGTCTGCCGCTGTCATTGTACCTGGAGGAGAGCCCGGCCGGCCCTCCTCAAGAAAAGCCTCCAGGTATCAAAGATATTCGGATCACCACGAAACTCCAGCTCCCAGGTATCATCTCGGGCAGAAGGTATGGCTGTCCACCCAGGATGTGCCCCTCCAGTTGTAATCCCGCAAACTCTCCCCCCTTTTCCCATCTCCAACGTCATTAGCCCTTCTACTGCTCGTCTTCTATAGAAGCTGACAACATCCGGTGAAATTGGAGGGCGCTCAATTTAAATAAATATTTGTAAAATTAAACATTCATGAACATACAAGTGTCTTATATCATTTAAAAGCTTAACCTATTGTTAATCCAACTGTGCTGTCAGATTTCAAAAAGGCTTTACGGCAAAAGCATACCATGCGATTATCTGAGGACAGCGCCCCACATCAACACATTTTTCAACCAGCACAGGCTTCACAAAATCACAAATAGCGATTAAATAAATCACTTACCTTTGAAGATCTTCCTCTGTTCGCAATCCCAAGGGTCCCACCTACAACATGAATGGTTGTTTTGTTCAATAAAATCCTTCTTATATACCAAAAAGTCTGTTTAGTTGGCACCATTGATTTCAGTAGTCCACTTGTTCAACATGCAGACGAAGTCCAAAAAGCTACCTGTAAACTTCGTCCAAACAAGTCAAACAACGATTATATTTAATCCTCAGGTAGTCTAAAATGCTAATAAATAATATTATTTCACACAGAAAATATTATATTCAATAGGAGCGCCTTCTCCCGCGAGTGCCGAAAGACTGATTTAGTCCAGGTGCTCTCCCAACAGAATCTCCAAATTCTTGTTCATTTTTCAATAAAGAAGCCTGAAACCTTGAATAAAGACTGTTGACATCTAGTGGAAGCCATAGGAATTGCAATTTGGGTGACGGACATAGGGGTTTCCAATAGGTTTATAAAATAAGAGCCTGGGAGACAAAAAAATTATAATTCTGGTCGGATTTTCTTCAGATTTTCACCTGCCATGTCAGTTATGTTATAGCCACATACATTATCTATCCAATGCTACCAATTTTATGCCTATACTGGCTTCTGGGCCTGAGTAACAGGCAGTTTACTTTGGGTACGTCAGACAGGCGGAAATTCAGGATGCTGCCCCCTAGCCCTAAGAATATTTAAAGCCAGGTCTCACAGCCCTTTGTCTACTGCAGTGGTTCCCAAACTTTTTTATAGTCCGGTACCCCTTCAAACATTCAACCTCCAGCTGCGTACCCCCTCTAGCACCAGGGTCAGCGCACTCTCAAATGTTGTTCTTTGCCATCATTGTAAGCATGCCACACACGCACACTATACGATACATTTATTGAACAAAAGAATGAGTGTCAGTTGTCACAGCCTGGCTCGTGAGAAGTGACAAAGGGCTCTTACAGGACCAGGGCACAAATAATAATATAATAATAATCAATAATTTTGCTCTTTATTTAACTATATTGCATATAAAACCTTATTTGTTCATCGAACATAACTCACCACAGGTTAATGAGAAAGATGTGCTTGAAAGGATGCACATAACTCTGCAATGTTGGGTTGTATTGGAGAGTCTCAGTCTTAAATAATTTTCCACACACAGTCTGTGCCTGTATTTAGTTTTCATGCTAGTGAGGGCCGAGAATCCACCCTCACATAGTGTAGGTACGTGGTTGCAAAGGGCATCAGTGTCTTAACAGTGCGATTTGCCAAAGCAGGATACTCTGAGCACAGCCCAATCCAGAAATCTGGCAGTGGCTTCTGATCGCTTGTTGCAATTTCGATGAGGCTCTCTTGTTCAGATATCGGTAAGTGGACTGGAGATAGGGCATGAAAGGGATAATGAATCCAGTTGTTGGTGTCATCCATTTCGGGAAAGTACATGCGTAATTGTGCACCCAACTCACTCAGGTGCTTCGCTATATCACATTTGACATTGTCCGTAAGCTTGAGTTCATTTGCACAGGAAGACCGGTGTGTTGTCCTTGTTAAAACAGACAGAGAAGAACTCCAACTTCTTAACCATAGCCTCAATTTTGTCCCGCACATTGAATATAGTTGCGGTGAGTCCCTGTAATCCTAGATTCAGATCATTCAGGCAAGAAAAAACATAACCCAAATAGGCTAGTCGTGTGAGAAACACTTCATCATGCAAGCGGTCAGACAAGTGAAAATTCTGGTCAGCAAAGAAAACTTTAAGCTCGTCTCTCAATTCAAAAAAACATGTCAATACTTTGCCCCTTGATAACCAGCGCATTTCTGTATGTTGTAAAAGCGTTACATGGTCGCTGCCCATATCATTGCATAGTGCAGATCAGACACGAGAGTTCAGAGGCCTTGCTTTAACAAAGTTAACCATTTTCAGTGTAGTGTCCAAAACGTCTTTCAACCTGTCAGGCATTCCCTTGGCAGCAAGAGCCTCTCGGTGGATGCTGCAGTGTGCCCCAGTAAAACGAGGCTACTCAGGTGAGAAAGAAAATTCACCTAAATGTATAGCCTCGTTGGAAAATATGAAGAAAAAAAAAGTTAAAAAAATAATAATATATATCTTAATGTGAATCACATTTCTATTTTGCGTACCCCTTACGGCATTGCGCGTACCCCAGTTTGGCAAAACCTGGTCTGCTGCTGTCCCTGTTCTGGATTACTGACTTCTGCCTGCCCTTGACCTGTCGTTTGCCTGCCCCTGTACTAGAAATAAACTTTCGTTACTGTCTGCATCTGGGTCATACCTGAAACCTGATAATTCCTGCTTAAGTTCAGACACTTTATTTTCTTCTTTACCTTGTAACGTTTTTTGTGGGCTTTAACTAAGATAGTGATTTTATTACATTTTTCTTTCATTTTCATTTCTAACTCCAATACAACTTTTGCGGAGTGTTTAACTTTTGTCCTCTTTTTTTACATTTGTAAAGTTATTTTCATTTACATATTTAAAAAGTTTGGGGTATGAAGATGCGGTCTGTTCATTCTCCATATTCAGTTTTTAAGTGTATTCTCTGTTGGTGTAATTAAGCATGATATCGGTGAATGATCCGTTATCATTATGTCATAGATTTTTGAACCCAGTCAATTGTTGAGTGCATTTGTTGTTGTTGTTGTTGTTGTCAATTCCTGAATAGCTTTTCTTGCTTCGAGAAAAAAAGTAGTAGGCTTTAAAAGTTTGGATTAGTATTCTCCAGGTGTCCAGTAAATAATTTGTGGAGACGACATTTTTCAGCCTCTTTGGAGGCTGCTTGAAATTTCCTTTTTGATTGCTATGTCTGTCAAATCTATTATTTAGGTCGGCTGCTAAAATAGTTCCTGTCTGGGTTTTATTTAATAGCTTGAATTCTATCTAAAAACACCAGATTTGCCCCTGGTGGGATATGCAAAGAAATCAATGTGTAATTTTCCCATGTAAGGTACAATTCAATATTATAAAATTACCAATATTTATTCTGCACAGACTTCCTTTTTTTCACTCTGTCATTTAGGTTATTATTGTAGAGTAACTACAATTTTGTTGATCCATCCTCAGTTTTCTTAGGGCAAAGCCATTCATTCCTGAGAGTGTGTGTGTGTGGGGGGGGGGGGGGGGGTCTAAGCTAGCATATTGAATTGTCTTTTAGCTATTTGACTTCGAACTTTAGGACACTCTTAAGGATAAAAAAAAAATATATAAATTTTTTTTAAATTAAAATATTGAATTTGGCCTTTACTACTTTATGCTATAGAAATGCATTGAATAACACATTCATATATGGCAAAAAAACTGTCAAAAATGAATCATAAGGAATAAAGTTTTGAAGTGTCTGTCCTATAGCTAGGAGACATAAGAAAGCTAAAAAATATATACATATTTGTACACATATTTAAATAGTTTGTAGGCCAAACCGTTCGGACGCTACACACGATTTCGTGAGAAACCGATTTTCGGGATGTTTCATGGTCTGACAAATACTTCTGTAGCTCGGCCACCTTCCACTACAGATGTGGAAGGCTACCATAGGTAGATGCGGTGGATTGAGACGCAGCCCATGCAAAACAGATATGTTCATTATGTCTTTATGCTGTTGTTTTTTTGGGAATTAAACTGCTCCGGCTATTTCCTAGTTCTGCTCTCCTGCGTCTGACTTCACTGCCACCAGTTACGTACCCCTTACAATGTGTAGGTGTGCATAGTGCGTATGTTATCATGTGTTTGTATGCATGTGTCTGTGCCTATGTTTGTGTTACTTCACAGTCCACGCTGTTCAATAAGGTGTATTTTTACCTGCTTTTAAAATCTGATTCTAGTTCTTGCATCAGTTACCTGATGTGGAATAGAGTTCCATGTAGTCATGGCTCTATGTAGTACTGTGCGCCTCCCATAGTCTGTTCTGGACTTGGGGAGTGTGAAGAGACCTCTGGTGGCATGTCTTGTGGGGTATGCATGGGTGTTAGTATTTTAAACAGACAGCTTGGTATCCTTCAGATTTTTAACACCTCTTTCAGAAACAAGTAATGAGGAAGTCAATCTCTCTTCCACTTTGAGCCATGAGAGATTGACATGCATGTCATTAATGTTAGCTCTCCGTGTACTTTTAATCTTGACGTTACCCTAGGATAGGGGGCGCCACAGCGCATTTTGGAAAAAATTCGTGCCCATTTTCAACGGCCTACTAATCAGACTCAGAAGCTAGGATATGCATATAATTAATACCTGTGGATAGAAAACACCCTAAAGTTTCTAAAACTGTTTGAATGGTGTCTGTGAGTATAACAGAACTCATATGGCAGTCAAAATCCCGAGACCGATTGAACCAGGAAGTGGAATTCTGAATTGTGGACTCAACTTCACGTCGTCGCCTATTATTCACACCGTGAGATATCGTTCATTGAGCACTTCCTATTGCTTCCACAAGATGTCGCCAGTCTTTACAAAGTGTTTTGAGCTTTCTACTGTCGAAACTCAGTGAATGAGACGCGTTGGAAATTGGTCACAGGGGGAGGGCCATCACCATTATGACGCCGGCGGCCCTGTCTACCCCCACCTTTGGAAACGTTTTGAAACACAATGAAATCATCCCCCTCGAATCTTATTGGCTCTCTTGTTGAAACAGGCCCTGAAGATTTATGTTATACAACGTTTGACATGTTTGAACGAACCTAAATGTGAAAAATATATATTTTTTCGAAACTGCTGTGGCGCGCACGTCAGAGTAGTTGGATACAGCATTCAGACGCGCTAACAACAGAAAGCTAATGGAACATAAAGGATGGACTTTTTCGACCGAAAATACATCTGTTGTTGACCTGGGAATCCTGGAAGTGCTTTCTGATGAAGACAACTAAAGGTAAGGGATTATTGACAATATTATACAACATTAGATGTGATATGCGATTGTTCCAAGATGGCGCCGAGCTGTATTTACTAGCTCATTTTCTGAGTATCGCATCCCCTTTTATCGCTAAGTGTGATTACCCAGTAAAGTTATTTTTAAATCTGGTATGACAGGTGCTTTCAAGAGATATTCATCTATAAATCTTAGAATGACAATATTACATTTTAAACATGTTTTCGAATAGTAATTCACTAAATTGTAGCACTGTTTCATCGGATGCTTTTGACGGGAAAATAGTTAGTCAACGTCAGACGCCGATGTAAAATGCTGTTTTCATATATAAATATGAACTTTATTGAACAAAAGAATGCATGCATTGGGTAACATGATGTCCTAGGTGTGTCATCTGATGAAGTTTGTAAAAGGTTAGCGCTGCATTTAGCTGTTTTTTGGTTATTTGTGATGCATGTGGTTGGTCGGAAAATGGCTATGTTGCTGCTTTTTACGATGGACTCCTCTAACATAATCTAATGATTTGCTTTTCCTGTAAAACCTTTTTGAAATCGGACGACGTGGGTTGATTCAGGAGAGGTGTATCTATAAAACGATATAATTTGAAAAAAAAAATGAAACATTTTTTTTATTACATTTTGTTATGCTAATGGCGATATGATTTTTCGCTGGATTTTGATCCCGCTAACGGGACGAGACGCTGAAGAGGTTTTAAGGGCCAGCCGGGCTGCCTTGTTCTGAGCCAACTGCAATTTTCCCAAGTCCCTCTTTGTGGCACCTGACCACACGACTGAACAGTAGTCCAGGTGCGACAAAACCAGGGCCTGTTGGACCTGCCTTGTTGATAGTGTTGTTAACTTCTATGGGCTAGGTGGGACGCTAGCGTCACAGCCAGTGAAATATCAGGGCAGTAAATTCAAAAACAACAAAATGTCATAATTCAACTTTCTCAAACATACAACTATTTTACACCATTTTAAAGATAAACTTCTCGTTAATCTAACCACATTGTCCGATTTCAAAAAGGCTTAACAGCAAAAGCAAAACATTAGATTATGTTAGGAGAGTACATAGACAAAAATAATCACACAGCCATTTTTCAAGCAAGGACATGTGTCAATAAAACCCAAAACACAGCTAAATGAACCACACAGGTGGTTAGAAAAGCCAAGGCTAGCTTTTTCAAGCAGAAATTTGCTTCCTGCAACACAAACTCAAAAAAGTTATTGGACACTGTGAAGTCCATGGAGAATAAGAGCACCTCCTCCCAGCTGCCAACTGCACTGAGGATAGGAAACTCTGTCACCACCGATAAATCCACTATAATTGAGAATTTCAATAAGCATTTTTCTACTGCTGGCCATGCTTTCCACCTGGCTACCCCTACCCCGGTCAACAGCACTGCACCCCCCACAGCAACTCGCCCAAGCCTTCCCCATTTCTCCATCTCCCAAATCCAGTCAGCTGATGTTTTGAAAGAAATGCAAAATCTGGACCCCTACAAATCAGCCGGGCTAGACAATCTGGACCCTTTCTTTCTAAAATGATCTGCCAAAATTGTTGCAACCCCTATTACTAGCCTGTTCAACCTCTCTTTTGTGTCGTCAGAGATTCCCAAAGATTGGAAAGCAGCTGCGGTCATCCCCCTCTTCAAAGGGGGAACACTCTTGACCCAAACTGCTACAGACCTATATCTATCCTACCCTGCCTTTCTAAGGTCTTCGAAAGCCAAGTCAACAAACAGATGACTGACCATTTCGAATCCCACCGCACCTTCTCCGCTATGCAATCTGGTTTCAGAGCTGGTCATGGGTGCACCTCAGCCACCCTCAAGGTCCTAAACGATATCTTAACCGCCATCGATAAGAAACAATACTGTGCAGCCGTATTCATTGACCTGGCTAAGGCTTTCGACTCTGTCAATCACCACATCCTCATCGGCAGACTCAATAGCCTTGGTTTCTCAAATTATTGCCTCACCTGGTTCACCAACTACTTCTCTGGTTGAGTTCAGTGTGTCAAATCGGAGGGCCTGTTGTCCGGACCTCTGGCAGTCTCTATGGGGGTGCCACAGGGTTCATGTCTTGGGCCGACTCTCTTCTCTGTATACATCAATGATGTTGCTCTTGCTGCTGGTGAGTCTCTGATCCACCTCCTACGCAGACGACACCATTCTGTACACTTCTGGCCCTTCTTTGGACACTGTGTTAACTTGCCAATGAAAAAGTCATTAAAGTAGTTTGCAATATCAGTGGGTTTTGTGATAAATGAGCCATCTGATTCAGTGAATGAAGGAGCCGAATTGGCTTTTTTTACCCAAATGTCATTTAAGGTGCTTCAAACCTTTTTACTAACATTCTTTATATCATTTATCTTTGTTTCATGGTATAGTTTATTTTTATTTTTGTTAAGCTTAGTCACATGATTTCTTCATTTACAATACGTTTGCCAATCAGTTGGGCTGACAGAATTATTTGCCATACCTTTTGCCTCATCCCTCTTAACCATACAATTTTTCAATTCCTCATCAATCCAAGGGGAATTAAGTTTTTACAGTCATTTTCTTAATGGGTACATGCTTAGTAGTAACTGGAAGAAGCAATTTCATAAACGTGTCAAGTGCAGCATCTGTTTGCTCCTCATTACACACCACAGACGAGCAAATATTCTTTACATCATCAACATATGAATAACTACAAAACGTATTCAATGACCTCTTATGCACTATATTAGGCCCAGCCTTTGGAACTTTGGTTTTTCCTAGATATGGCTATTATATTGTGATCACTACATCATATGGATTTGGATACTGCTTTAAAGTTCATTTCTGCAGCATTAGTAAAGATGTGATCAATACATGTTGACGATTTTATTCATATGAATTACATACATCTTTATGCGAACTCAACAAAAAATATAAATGCAACATGTAAAATGTTGGTTTCACGTTTCATGAGCTGAAATCAAAGATCCCAGAAATGTTCCTTACTTCTCTAAAACGTTGCGCACAAATTTGTTTACATCCCTGTTAGTGAGCATTTCTCCTTTGCCAAGATAATCCATCCATGTGTCAGGTATGGCATATCAAGAAGCTGATTAATAACTTCTTAAGGACAGACGTTCCGCAAGCGGAACGCCTCACCAATATCCAATGGTAGAGCGTGGTGCGAAATACAAATACCTCAAAAATGCTATAACTTCAATTTCTCAAACATATGACTATTTTACACCATTTTATAGACAAGACTCTCGTTAATCTAACCAAATTGTCCGATTTCAAAAAGGCTTTACAGCGAAAGCAAAACATTAGATTATGTCAGGAGAGTACCCTGACAAAAATAATCACACAGCCATTTTCAAAGCAAGCATATATGTCACAAAAACCAAAACCACAGCTAAATGCAGCACTAACCTTTGATGATCTTCATCAGATTACACTCCTAGGACATTATGTTATACAATACATGCATGTTTTGTTCAATCAAGTTCATATTTATATCAAAAACCAGCTTTTTACATTAGCATGTGATGTTCAGAACTAGCATACCCACCGCAAACTTCCGGTGAATTTACTAAATTACTCATGATAAACGTTCACAAAATACATAACAATTATTTTAAGAATTATAGATACAGAACTCCTTTATGCAATCGCGGTGTCAGGTTTTAAAATAGCTTTTCGGCGAAAGCACATTTTGCAATATTCTGTGTACATAGCCCGGCCATCACGGCTTGCTATTTTGACACCCACCAAGTTTGGGACAACCTAAAGTCAGAATTACAGTTAGAAAAATTGGATTACCTTTGCTGTTCTTCTTCAGAATGCACTCCCAGGACTTCTACTTCAACAAATTGTCAGACAGCGCACTTCCTGTATGGAATCTTCTCAGGTTTTGGCCTGCCATATGAGTTCTGTTATACTCACAGACACCATTAAAACAGTTTTAGAAACTTTAGAGTGTTTTCTATCCCGAATCTACTAATTATATGCATATTCTAGTTTCTGGGCAGGAGTAGTAACCAGATTAAATCGGGTACGTTTTTTATCCGGCCGTGAAAATACTGTCCCCTATCCCAAACAGGTTTTAAACAGCATGATCATTATACAGATACACCTTGTGCTGGGGACAATAAAATGACACTCTAAAATGTGCAGTTTTGTCACACAACACAATGTCACTGAAGTCTCAAGTTTTGAGGGACCATGCAATTGGCATGCTAAAGTATGACGTCGTGTGGGCGAGTGGTTTGCTGATGTAATGTTGCTAACAGAGTGCCCCATTGTGTGTGTGGGGTTATGGTATGGGCAGGCATAAGCTATGGACAACAACATTCATTCGCAAACTTCACCTCATGTTCCAGCATGATAATGCACGGCCCCATGTCGCAAGGATCTGTACACAATTCCTGGTGTCCCAGTTCTTCCATGGCCTGCATACTCACCAGACATGTCACCCACAGAGCATGTTTGGAATGCCCCAGATCAACATGCATGACAACGTGTTCCAGTTCCCGCCAAAATCCTGCATCTCCGCAAAGCCATAGAAAAGAAGTGCGACAACATTCCACAGTCAACAGCCTGATCAACTCTGTCAAGGTGTCTGTGACCAACAGATGTATATCTGTATTCCCAGTCATGTGAAATCCATAGATTAGGGCCTAATTCATTTATTTCAAATGATTTATTTCCTTATATGAAGTGTAAGTCAGTAAAATCTTTGTAATTGTTTCATGATTCATTTTATAGTAAGTTAATAAAGGTGTTCTTTGTCATGCTCTTTCCATCTAGAGCTGATGAAATGTTCAGCAGGTATAAATGCAGTTCTTGGAGGAAGCAGTAGACAAGAAGGACCTGGCAGAGAGAGAGAGAGATAGGAAGCTTTCACAGGTTTTCACACACATCGCAAGATAGCACTGTGGGTAACTACACAACTAACAAAATAGAAAATGTGCACTTGTATTTAATAAATAATACTTGTGTGGGAAATGTTATAAAGTGAATACTCATTATCTCTTAGTACTTGGGTACAAACATTTTGGCCCTATTGCCTTTACGTTTCAATTCAATTATCTGACATTATTTTTAACGTGACAGTAGATTAGCACTACAAGAGTGATTGTAGTAAACAAGAGTAGGTTTAACCTTTTAACCTCTCTGGGCTAGGCGGGACGAATTCGTCCCACCTACGTAACAGCCAGTTGAAGCCTGTGGCGCGATTTTCAAAACCTTAAAAATCCTATTACTTCAATTTCTCAAACATATGACTATTTTACAGCTATTTAAAGACAAGACTCTCGTTAATCTAACCACACTGTCCGATTTCAAAAAGGCTTTACAACGAAAGCAAAACATTAGATTATGTCAGCAGAGTACCCAGCCAGAAATAATCAGACACCCATTTTTCAAGCTAGCATATAATGTCACAAAAACCCAGAAGACAGCTAAATGCAGCACTAACCTTTGATGATCTTCATCAGATGACAACCCTAGGACATTATGTTATACAATACATGCATGTTTTGTTCAATCAAGTTCATATTTATATCAAAAACCAGCTTTTTACATTAGCATGTGACGTTCAGAACTAGCATACCCCCCGCAAACTTCCGGGGAATTCGCTAACATTTTACTAAATTACTCACGATAAACATTCACAAAAAGCATAACAATTATTTTAAGAATTATAGATACAGACCTCCTCTATGCACTCGATATGTCCGATTTTAAAATAGCTTTTTGGTGAAAGCACATTTTGCAATATTCTAAGTACATAGCCCAGGCATCACGGGCTAGCTATTTAGACACCCGGCAAGTTTAGCACTCACCATAATCATATTTACTATTATAAAAGTTTGATTACCTTTTGTTGTCTTCGTCAGAATGCACTCCCAGGACTGCTACTTCAATAACAAATGTGGGTTTGGTCCAAAATAATCCATCGTTATATCCGAATAGCGGCGTTTTGTTCGTGCGTCCCAGACACTATCTGAAATGGTAAATCAGGGTCGCGCGCATGGCGCAATTCGTGACAAAAAAAATCTAAATATTCCATTACCGTACTTCGAAGCATGTCAACCGCTGTTTAAAATCCATTTTTATGCCATTTTTCTCGTAAAAAAGCGATAATATTCCGACCGGGAATGTCCATTTAGCTAAACAGAGGAAAGTAAACATAGCTTTCGGTCGACGCGGGCACGAGCCTGAGTCTTACAGTACTGTAACCAGCCACTACCCAAACGCGCTACTTTTTTTCAGCCAGAGCCTGCAAAGCCACGATTCAGCTTTTTACCGCCTTCTGAGACCCTATGGCAGCCGTAGGAAGTGTCACGGGACAGCTAAGATCCTCACTCTTCAATAAACAGAGACAAGAAGAACGACACCTTGTCAGACAGGCCACTTCCTGAATGAAACCTTCTCACATTTTTGCCTGCCAAATGAGTTCTGTTATACTCACTGACACCATTCAAACAGTTTTAGAAACTTTAGGGTGTTTTCTATCCATATGTAATAAGTATATGCATATTCTAGTTACTGGGTAGGAGTGGTAACCAGATTAAATCGGGTACGTTTTTTATCCGGCGGTGTAAATACTGCCCCCTAGCCCCAAAGCCGTTTTTAAAACATTTCACATTCAAGAATGGTTTGTTGATTGTTACGTCACATTTCACAATTCAATAAAGCGTATTTTCTTTCCCCCCCCTAGGGGTGATTGACCTGACAGGTAAAATACCTGACTTGTTTTTAAGAACTATGAAAAACATTATTAACAAACTTATTTCAAGTTTTACCTTTTGAAGTGAAATGAAATTATGTGGAAAAAACATTGATTCAACCAGTGTGTGCCCAATTGGTAGTTATTGAGATAAATTCACATTCTTCCCCAGCTAAAATAAAATAGATAACTCAACCTACATACACAAAAGCAATTGTGCTTTACATTGACATTTTATTTTTTATCAATAAGGTCCTACATTACATATTTGTATTACTATCAAATCAAATCAAATGTTATTGGTCACATACACATGGTTAGCAGATGTTAATGCGAGTGTAGCAAAATGCTTGTGCTTCTAGTTCCCACCAAGCAGTAATATCTAACAAGAAATCTAACAATATGTTAATTGAACTATCACATTTTACAGATAGGTAATAACAAGTGCCTCCGGGTATTTCACTTAGTAATGTGTATGTAAACTTTTATTTATTTTCTCACTTTGTAACTTCTACAGACATTTATCTGGTTAATCTGCAAAAAATGAAATCATATTGTTTTCCTGTAGTAACATGTACAGGTTGCCTGTGATATAATGAAGATGTGAGTATTGTAACAGATTAAGAAAACGTCGGACAATAATGGAGACAAAATTTGGGGAATCTCATCTGCACATCTAGAATTAAATTGAAATACATGTACTGAAACAAATATTCTACAATAAAATACTGTAGGTATTTGAGCAAACCAATGAACTAACCATCCTGTTAATGACCAGATCCACTTGTCTTTTTCAGAGTGTTAATGTTTGAAGGGAAGGAGTTCCTCTTGGTGTAATAAAACAACTGAAGATTGGGAGACTGATTTTGAGCGATTTTTGTACACATTCATACAATTTTGGTATATTCTTTTAATTGTTTGGTTGTTAGATTGTATATGTTTTTCATCTCTATTTCAGCTCATTTGTTACAATTCAAAAGAACACAATTAGTATTAATCAAATCAAATCAAATTTTATTTGTCACATACACATGGTTAGCAGATGTTAATGCGAGTGTAGTGAAATGCTTGTGCTTCTAGTTCCGACAATGCAGTAATATCCAACGAGTAATCTAACCTAACAATTTCACACCAATTACCTTATACACACAAGTGTCAACGAATGAATAAGAATATGTACATAAAAAAAATATATGAATGAGTGATGGTATAGAACGGCATAGGCAAGATGCAGTTGATGGTATAGAGTACAGTATATACATATGAGATGAGTAATGTAGGATATGTAAACGTTATATGAAGTGGCATTGTTTGAAGTGGATAGTGATACATTTATTACATACATTTTTACATTATTAAAGTGGCTGGAGTTGAGTCAGTATGTTGGCAGCAGCCACTCAATGTTAGTCATGGCTGTTTAACAGTCTGATGGCCTTGAGATAGAAGCTGTTTTTCAGTCTCTCGGTCCCTGCTTTGCTGCACCTGTACTGACCTCGCCTTCTGGATGTTAGCGGGGTGAACAGGCAGTGGCTCGGGTGGTTGTTGTCCTTGATGATCTTTTTGGCCCTCCTGTGACATCGGGTGGTGTAGGTGTCCTGGAGGGCAGGTAGTTTGCCCCCGGTGATGCGTTGTGCAGAACTCACTACCCTCTGGAGAGCCTTACGGTTGTGGGCGGAGCAGTTGCCGTACCAGGCGGTGATACAGCCTGACAGGATGCTCTCGATTGTGCATATCTAAAAGTTTGTGTGTTTTTGGTGACAAGCCAAATTTCTTCAGCCTCCTGAGGTTGAAGAGGCGCTGCTGAGCCTTCTTCACCACGCTGTCTGTGTGGTTGGACCATTTCAGTTTGTCCATGATGTGTATGCCAAGGAACTTCAAACCTTCTACCCTCTCCACTACTGTCCAATCGATGTGGATAGGGGGGTGCTCCCTCTGCTGTTTCCTGAAGTCTACGATCATCGCCTTTGTTTTGTTGACGTTGAGTGTGAGGTTATTTTCCTGGCACCACACTCCGAGGGCCCTCACCTCCTCCCTGTAGGCCGTCTCGTCATTGTTGGTAATCAAGCCTACCATTGTAATGTGGTCTGCAAACTTGATGATTGAGTTGGAGGCGTGCATGGCCACGCAGTCGTGGGTGAACAGGGAGTACAGGAGAGGGCTGAGAACGTACCCTTGTGGGGCCCCAGTGTTGAGGATCAGCGGGGTGGAGATGTTGTTACCTACCCTCACCACCTGGGGGCGGCCAGTCAGGAAGTACAGGACCCAGTTGCACAGGGCGGGGTTGAGACCCAGGGTCTCGAGCTTGATGACGAGTTTGGAGCGTACTATGGTGTTAAATGCTGAGCTGTAGTCGATGAACAGCATTCTCACATAGGTATTCCTCTTGTCCAGTGTGCAGTGTGATTGCGATTGCGTCGTCTGTGGACCTATTGGGGCGGTAAGCAAATTGGAGTGGGTCTAGGGTGTCAGGTAGGGTGGAGGTGATATGGTCCCTGACTAGTCTCTCAAAGCACTTCATTATGACGGAAGTGAGTGCTACTGGGCAGTAGTCATTTAGCTCAGTTACCTTAGCTTTCTTGGGAACAGGAACAATGGTGGCCCTCTTGAAGCATGTGGGGACAGCAGACTGGGATAAGGATTGATTTAATATGTCCGTAAACACACCAGCCAGCTGGTCTGCGCATGCTCTGAGGATGCGGCTGGGGATGCCGTCAGGGCCTGCAGCCTTGCGAGGGTTGACACGTTTAAATGTTTTGCTCACGTCGGCTGCAGTGAAGGAGAACCCACAGGTTTTGTTAGCGGGCCGTGTCAGTGGCACTGTATTGTCCTCAAAGCGAGCAAAGAAGTTGTTTAGTCTGTCTGGGAGCAAGACATCCTGGTTCACGACAGGTCTGGATTTTCTCTTATAGTCCGTGATTGACTGTAGACCCTGACACATACCTCTCGTGTCTGAGCCGTTGAATTGCGACTGTACTTTGTCTTTATACTGACGCTTAGCTTGTTTAACCTGTTAGGGCTAGGGGGCAGCATTTGCACGTCTGGATAAAAAAAATGTACCCGATTTAATCTGGTTACTAATCCTACCCAGTAACTAGAATATGCATATACTTATTATATATGGATAGAAAACACTCTAAAGTTTCTAAAACTGTTTGAATGGTGTCTGTGAGTATAACAGAACTCATTTGGCAGGCAAAACCCTGAGACATTTTCTGACAGGAAGTGGATACCTGATGTGTTGTATTACCTTTAAACCTATCCCATTGAAAAACACAGGGGCTGAGGAATATTTTGGCACTTCCTATTGCTTCCACTAGATGTCACCAGCCTTTACAAAGTGTTTTGAGTCTTCTGGAGGGAGATCTGACCGAACAAGAGCCATGGAACGATGATGTCCCATTAGACACCTGGCGCGCGAGTTCATGTTGGGTACCCTCGTTCCAATACGTTATAAAAGAGTATGCATTCGTCCACCTTGAATATTATTCATGTTCTGGTTAAAAAAGGCCCTAATGATTTATGCTATACAACGTTTGACATGTTTGAACGAACGTAAATATATTTTTTCCCCTCGTTCATGACGAGAAGTCCGGCTGGCTTAGATCATGTGCTAACAAGACGGAGATTTTTGGACATAAATGATGAGCTTTTTTGAACAAAACTACATTCGTTATGGACCTGTGATACCTGGAAGTGACATCTGATGAAGAGAATCAAAGGTAATGGATTATTTACATAGTATTTTCGATTTTAGATCTCCCCAACATGACGTCTAGTCTGTATCGCAACGCGTATTTTTCTGGGCGCAGTGCTCAGATTATTGCAAAGTGTGATTTCCCAGTAAGGTTATTTTTAAATCTGGCAAGTTGATTGCGTTCAAGAGATGTAAATCTATAATTCTTTAAATGACAATATAATATTTTACCAATGTTTTCTAATTTTAATTATTTAATTTGTGACGCTGACTTGACTGCCGGTTATTGGAGGGAAACGATTTCCTCAACATCAATGCCATAGTAAAACGCTGTTTTTGGATATAAATATGAACTTGATAGAACTAAAAATGCATGCATTGTCTAACATAATGTCCTAGGAGTGTCATCTGATGGAGATTGTAAAAGGTTAGTGCATCATTTTAGCTGGTTTTATGGTTTTGGTGACCCTGTCTTTGACTTGACAAAACATTACACACAACTCTTGTAAATGTACTGTCCTAACATACTCTAAATTTATGCTTTCGCCGTAAAACCTTTTTGAAATCGTAAAACGTTGTTACATTAAGGAGATGTTTATCTTTCAAAGGGTGTAAAATAGTTGTATGTTTGAAAAATTTGAATTTTGACATTTATTTGGATTCAAATTTGCCGCTCTTGAAATGCACCTGCTGTTGATGGAGTGCACCACGGGTGGCACGCTAGCGCCCCACCTAGCCCATAGAGGTTAATTGCCTTGCGGAGGGTATAGCTACATTGTTTGTATTCGGTCATGTTTCCGGTCACCTTGCCCTGATTAAAAGCAGTGGTTCGCGCTTTCAGTTTTGCACGAATGCTGCCATCAATCCACGGTTTCTGGTTTGGGAATGTCTTAATAGACGCTGTGGGTACAACATCGCCGATGCACTTGCTAATAAACCCACTCACCGACTCAGCGTATTCGTCAATGTTGTTGTTCGCCACAATGCGGAACATATCCCAGTCCACGTGATCGAAGCAATCTTGAAGAGTGGAATCCGATTGGTCGGACCAGTGTTGAACAGACCTGAGTGCGGGAGATTCCTGTTTTAGTTTCTGTCTACAGGCTGGAAGCAACAAAATGGAGTCGTGGTCAGCTTTTCCGAAAGGAGGGCGGGGGAGGGCCTTATGCGTCACGGAAGTTAGAATAGCAATGATCTAGGGTTTTGCCAGCCCTGGTAGCGCAATCGATATGCTGATAGAATTTAGGCAGCCTTGTTTTCAGATTAGCCTTGTTAAAATCCCCAGCTACAATAAAAGCAGCCTCAGTATACGTGGTTTCCAGTTTACATAGAGTCAAATGAAGTTCGTTTCAGGGCCATCGATGTGTCTGCTTAGGGGGGATATATGCGGCTGTGATTATAATCGAAGAGAATTCTCTAGGTAGATAATGCGGTCGGCATTTGATTGTGAGGAATTCTAAGTCGGGTGAACAGAAGGACTTGAGTTCCTGTATGTTGTTATGATCACACCACGTCTCGCTAATCATAAGTCATACACCCCCGCCCTTCTTCTTACCAGAAAGATGCTTGTTTCCTTATAGTATTTCCTTGGTACTCCCTCCCAAAGTAGCCTCGACCAATTAGAAAACAATGTCTGACTTCTCTATAGTGACTGACTAAAGGTGTTCTTTGTCATGCTCCTTCCATCTAGAGCTGATGGAATGTTCAGCAGGTATAAATGCAGTTCTAAGAGGAAGCAGTAGACTAGAAGGACCTTGCAGAGACAGAGATAACAAGCTTTCACAGGTTTTCACACACATCTCAAGATAGCACTGTGGGTAACTACACAACTAACTAAATAGAAAACTTGTATTCAATGCATGATACTGGTGTGGGAAATATTATGAAGTTAATACTCATTATCTCTTGGTACTTGGGCACAAACATGTTGGCCCTTTTGCCTCTAAATTTAGATTCAATGATCTGACATTATTTTGAATGTGACAGTAGCTTAGCACTACAATAGTGATTGTAGTAAACAAGATTAGGTTCAACTTTTTAGAGCTGTTTTATAACATTTCACATTCAAGAATGGTTTGTTGTTTGTTACGTCACAATTCGAAAAGGTTATTTTCTTTTCCCTCCTAGGAAACACTGGTTGACCTGACAGGTAAAAGGACTTAGTTGTTTTGACAAACTACTATGAAAAACATTATTAACTACATTATTTCAAGTTTTACCATTTAAAGTGAAATGGAGTGAGAGTGAAACTGACTGAAATTAAAGGTCTTAAGTATTGATGCCTCCCTTTTGCAGAATGTTCTCAATCCTGGTTGTCACAGTGTTCTTGGCTAGCTGCTTGGCAATGCGTGAGTAATTAAAATGCAATTCTGAATTATAATGATAAAATAGCTTTTGTGCTTTCACCATGTCAAGTGTCAGTTGTGCAGATGTGAGTAAAATAACGTACTTTACTCGGAAAAAAATCTGCCAATAAATCCCACTCCCTCCCACTTACGTCCAAATGGACACTGGGGGGGAGTGGGCTCCGCACGTAACGCCCGCTTGATATCCGCGTCAACCTCCCATACAACCGGTGCCAACAGGCAAGAAGCCGGAATTATGGGAGTGGGATCCGTGGACCGCTCCTCTGTGTCATATATCCGAGACAGTGTGTCTGCCTTAGCGTTCTGGGAACCTGGTCTGTAGGATAGAGTGAACACAAAACGGGTGAAAAACATGACCCACCTTGCCTGGCGAGGATTCATTCTCCTCGCTGGCCCAGATGTACTCCAGATTGCGGTGGTGTCATGACGTTGGCCTGTGAGAAAGGTTTATGGGTTTACCCCCCATAAATACTTTTCTCCCTTCCCCTCTCTCTCTGACCCTACTGAAGGACTTTTGAATAGCCTTTGTTAACCTCTCTTGGGCAGGTGGGACACCACCCACGGTTCACACTTTTCAACAGCCAGTGAAAAATCAGAGCACCAAATTAAAAACCACAAAATGTCATAATTCAAAGTTTTCAAACAAAGGACTATTTTACACCATTTTAAAGGTACACGTCTCCTTAATGTAACCACATTGTCCGATTTCAAAAAGGCTTTATGGTGAAAGCATAAAGTTAGATTATGTTAGGACAGTTCCAACACAAGGAAAAGCACCCAGCCATTTTCCTAGCAAGGACAGGCATCACAAAAACCAGAAAACCAGCTAAAATTATGCACTAACCTTTGACGATCTTCATCAGATGACACTCCAAGGACCTCATGTTAGACAATACATGCATTTTTTGTTCGATAAAGTTCATATTTATATCCATAAACCCCATTTTACATTGGTGCGTGATGTTCAGAAAATATTTTGCCTCCAATACTGCCGGTGAATCAGCACAACAATTTCCAAAAATACTCACCATAAACGTTGATAAAATATTAAACTGTTATTCAAAGAATTATAGATGAACATCTCCTTTATGCAAACGCTGTGACAGATTTCAAAAAAGCTTCAATCTGAGTACTGTGCTCAGAAAAATACACTAGGCAATACAGATACCCGCCATTTTGGAGTCATCTAAAATCATAAATAGCATTAGAAATATTCACTTACCTTTGATGATCTTCATCAGAAGGCACTTCCAGGAATCCAAGGTCCACAATAAATGTTGCTTTGTTCGATAAAGTCCCAATAGGTCCTTGTTGTTAGCGCGTTCAGTAAGCTACTCCAAGTGTAGGAAGCACGCGGAAAATGTCACGACGAAAAGTAAAAAATGTTCAATTTACGTTCGTTCAAACATGTCAAACATTGTATAGCATCAATCTTTAGGGCCTTTATCACTTAGAACTTCAAAAATATTCCAACCGGACGATTCCATTGTCTTGAAAAACATTTTGGAACACAGCTAACTCTCATGTGAATGCGCGCCAATGAACGCCAGTACCTTCCTGAGTCAACAACTTCCAACTTCCTCTGTTCGCTCTCTGTTCATCATAGACGCCTCAAACAACTTTCTAAAGACTGTTGACATCTAGTGGAAGCCTTAGGAAGTGCAAAATGAACCCTAATCACTGAGTGTTCGATAGGCAATGACTTGAAAGGACTACAAGCACCAGAATTCTCCCTTCCTGGTTAGATTTTTCTCAGGTTTTTGCCTGCCATATGAGTTCTGTTATACTCACAGACATCATTCAAACAGTTTTAGAACCTTCAGAGTGTTTCCTATCCAAATCTACTAATAATATGCATATTCTCGTTCCTGGGCCCGAGTAGTAGGCCGTTTAATTTGGGTACGTTTTTCATCCGGCCGTGAAAATACTGCCCCCTACCCTAGAGAGGTTAAATATAGAGAGTCTGGGAACATCAAACAAGTGGGGGGGGGGAACCATATTACGGTAATAGAACCAGTTGTATATCAGGTACGTAATGAGTATGGATGTCAGTTCGGTTGTCATCTGAGACATTATGACTGATGACAGGACGACATAAACTGTACCTGGGAAAGTCTACACATTTTAGTTATCAGATTCACATGGAATTGTTGTGCAATTTAAATGTTTGATATTGAAACTGTTTGTTAGGAGATTAAATGTAATTTTAGCTTCCAAATGAGAGAATTGGGATTTCATAAGGAAAGAGCCCTGACCAATCAGTGGCCCGCCCCTGTGAAGAGACAGGGGTTATAAACGATGAAACACACCCTTCTCCCCTCGCCACAATATAAGTCAGTGACGAAATGTAACCAAGTCTGTTCCGGGTACGTGAGGTCTGCAGCCTCTGCGTTAACCTCTTGGGGCTATGTGGGACGCTAGCGTGCCACCCGTGGTGCACCCTATCAACAGCAGGTGCATTTCAAGAGCGGCAAATTTGAAACCAAATAAATGTCAAAATTCAAATTTTTCAAACATACAACTATCTTACACTCTTTGAAAGATACACATCTCCTTAATCTAACCACGTTGTCCGATTTCAAAAAGGTTTTACGGCGAAAGCATAAAGTTAGATTATGTTAGGAGAGTACATTGACAATAGCTGTGTGTAATGTTTTGTCAATTCAAAGACAGGCGTCACCAAAACCATAAAACCAGCTAAAATGATGCACTAACCTTTGACAATCTCCATCAGATGACACTCCTAGGACATTATGTTAGACAATACATGCATTTTTAGTTCTATCAAGTTCATATTTATATCCAAAAACAGCGTTTTACTATGGCGTTGATGTTCAGGAAATCGTAGGGCACATTCTCCTATCATTTCCTTGTAACCATATGTTTTGTTATGCATTTCTGTGAATTACTTAGATTAGTAAATAAACGATTTTAAGACAATTGATGTATGGATGACTCATAGTGAAGACTGGGTTCGTGCAGATAACCAACAATTTACAACGTTTGGAATGAGACTGACGTGAGGTAAATAACACATCATTAATCAGAAGACTCAGATCAGATAGTATGATATCTGAAAGTTATATTAGGAAAATTATAATTTTGTAATCTGAATATTTTCCTTGATGCCCCGACCTCCTAGTTAATTACAGTTACACGATTAATCAGTTTAATCGCGTAATAATAATCACAGAGAGTTATTTGATAAACATGTCTTCCGTTTTAATGATCCCAAAGACACGACAGTGGTCAGTCCAAATGAGAAAATGGTGTTTAGCCCCCTCAAGCCAATGCCTCCACGCTTTCAGAGCCCCGACAACAGCCAACAGCTCCTGGTCCCCCACATCAAATCAAATCAAATCAAATTTATTTTTATATAGCCCTTCGTACATCAGCTGATATTCTCAAAGTGCTGTACAGAAACCCAGCCTAAAACCCCAAACAGCAAGCAAAGCATGTGAAAGAAGCACGGTGGCTAGGAAAAACTCCCTAGGAAAAACTCCCTAGAAAGGCCAAAAACCTAGGAAGAAACCTAGAGAGGAACCAGGCTATGAGGGGTGGCCAGTCCTCTTCTGGCTGTGCAGGGTGGATATTATAACAGAACATGGTCAAAATGTTAAAATGTTAAAATGTTCATAAATGACCAGCATGGTCAAATAATAATAATCATAGTAGTTGTCGAGGGTGCAACAAGCACGTCCGGTGAACAGGTCAGGGTTCCATAGCCGCAGGCAGAACAGTTGAAACTGGAGCAGCAGCACGGCCAGGTGGACTGGGGACAGCAAGGAGTCATCATACCAGGTAGTCCTGAGGCATGGTCCTAGGGCTCAGGTCCTCCGAGAGAAAGACAGAAAGAGAGAAAGGGAGAATTAGAGAGAGCATATTTAAATTCACACAGGACACCGGATAAGACAAGAGAAATACTCCAGATGTAACAGACTGACCCTAGCCCCCCGACACATAAACTACTGCAGCATAAATACTGGAGGCTGAGACAGGAGGGATCAGAAGACACTGTGGCCCCATCCGATGATACCCCCGGACAGGGCCAAGTTTTGCTCCGCTGGGCTGAGCTTCTTCGAAAAGAACGCACAGAGGTGCAGTTTAGGTGGCGTACCCGAGCGCTGAGACAGCACAGCTCCTATCCCAGCCTCGGACGCGTCCACCTCTACTATGAACGCTAAGGAGGGATCAGGATGAGCCAACACAGGAGCCGAGGTAAACAGAGCCTTCAGGTGACCAAAAGCCCTGTCCGCCCCAGCTGACCACTGCAGTCGCACCGGTCCCCCCTTCAGCAAAGAGGTAATGGGAGCCACTACCTGACCAAAGCCCCGTATAAACTTCCAGTAGTAGTTGGCAAACCCTAAGAACCGCTGCACCTCCTTTACCGTGGTTGGAGTCGGTCATTACGCACGGCTGAAATGCGGTCATTCTTCATCTCCACCGCTGACTCGGACAGGCGATACCCTAGGAAGGAGACGGACTGTTGGATGAACAGACATTTCGCAGCCTTAACGTACAGGTCATGTTCCAACAGTCGACCAAGCACCTTGCGCACCAGAGACACATGCTCGGCGCGTGTAGCGGAGTATATTAGAATGTCATCTATATACACCACTACACCCTGCCCGTGCAGGTCCCTGAAAATCTCGTCTACAAAGGATTGGAAGACGGATGGAGCATTCATAAACCCGTACGGCATGACGAGGTACTCATAGTGCCCAGAGGTGGTACTAAATGCCGTCTTCCACTCATCCCCCTCCCGGATGCGCACCAGGTTGTAAGCACTCCTGAGATCCAATTTGGTGAAGAAGCGCGCCCCATGCAATGACTCGGTCACACTGGCTATGAGAGGCAGAGGGTAAATATACTTCACCGTGATCTTATTTAAACCTCTATAGTCAATGCACAGGCGTAAACCTGCACCCTTCTTCTTCACAAAAAAGAAACTTGAGGAGGCAGGTGAAGTGGAAGGCCGAATGCATCCCTGTCCCAGAGATTCGGTGACATATGTTTCCATAGCCGCCGTCTCCTCCTGTGACAGAGGATACACATGACTCCTGGGAAGTGCTGCATCTACCAGGAGATTTATCACACAATCCCTCCGTCGATCGGGTGGTAGTTGAGTCGCCCCAAATCAGCATATTCAGGGGGGATGTGCATGGTGGAGACCTGGTTTGGACTCTCCACCGTTGTTGCACCTATGGAAACACCTATACACCTCCCTGAACACTGACGTGACCATCCCTTGCGAGCCCTCTGTTGCCACGAGTCATGTTGGGCCAACCAGGGAAACCCCAACACCACAGGAAACGCAGGAGAATCTATCAGGAAGAGACTAATTCTCTCCTCATGACCCTCCTGCATTATCATACATAGTGGAGTTGTGACCTCCCTAATCAGACCCGACCCTAAAGGACGACTATCTAAGGAATGTACAGGGAAGGGCACATCAACAGGAACAATAGGGATCCCTAATCTACGAACAAATGAACGGTCAATAAAGTTCCCAGCTGCACCTGAATCTACTAGCGCCTTATGCTGGGAATGCGGGGAAAACTCAGGAAATTCTATAGATATATACATGTGCGCAACAGGAAGCTCTGGGTGAGTTGGGTGCATACTCACCTGGGATGATACACCAGTGCCCTGCCTGCTGCCTTGACTTCCTGGGGAACCTCTCCAGCACCGACCAGCAGTGTGTCCTCTGCGGCCACAGGTAGTGCAGGAGGCGCTGGGGGATGGAATGGACGGACCCGATCCGGACATCCGCGGGTGGCCAACAGGTTATCCAGCCGGATACATAAATCCACCAGCTGGTCGGGGGTAAGGGTGGTGTCCCTGCAGGCCAGCTCCTGATGAAGGTCCTCACGTAGACTACATCGGTAATGGTCAATCAGGGCCCTCTCATTCCATCCCGCGCTGGCAGCCAGGGTCCTGAAGTCCAGTGCGAATTCCTGTGTGCTCCTCATCCCCTGTCTGAGATGGAACAAGCGTTCCCCCGCTGCTCTCCCCTCAGGTGGATGATCGAAGACCGCCCGGAAACGACGGGTGAAATCCTCATAGCGGGCCAACGCGGAATGGGGAAGTATAGACGCAACGTTGGTCCGCTATGAGGATTTCACCCGTCGCTTCCGGAAGGTCTTCGATCATCCACTCAAGCGCCTTCCCCGACAGACAGGAGATGAGGGTGGACACGCTCTAGTATCCCGAGGGAGCCGGGTGGATGGTCGCCAGGTAGGGCTCCAACTGGAGCAGGAACCCCTGGCACCCGGCAGCCGTCCCATCATAAGCGCTCGGGAGCGAGAGCCGAATCCCACTGGGTCCAGGTGACGGAGGGGTGGACAGCGGTGTGGGTTGTGGTGTGGGTTGGAGTGAAGTTGATGGGGATGTGGGAAAAACCCCTTTTTCCCATTGCTCCATGGTGAGCAGCACGCAATCCATGGCTGTGCCAAGATGTTGGAGCATCATCGCGTGCTGCTGGACGTGTTCCTCCACTGGTACCGGAGGACTGGGTGCACCTGCTGACTCCATAAAAAAAGGTGCGTGATTCTGTCAAGTGTCAGTTGTGCAGAGGTGAGGACGGAGTCAGGCGCAGGACACAAAACTGAGTAAAATAACGTACTTTACTCGGAAAAAGAATCAGCCAATAAATCCACGCAAGGATAACAAATCCTAACACAAAAACCAGGAAACAATCACGCACAAAACATAATGAGAACCAGAGGGTTAAATAGGGAAATAATAGTAATGTAATGGGAACCAGGTGTGAACAATCAAGACATAACAAATGGAAAAAGAAACGTGGATCGGTGGCAGCTAGAAAAATAGAATTATTAATATAGTAAACATATTTCCCATGTTATTTTAGCCATCAAAGATCCGTACTCGTATTCCTCTGCGGTGGGTCAAGGAGGTGGCACCCCATTTGCTTCCTACGGTGAGGGACGCATCACAGGAGTCAGAGTGTGGGAGACCAACAACAACAACTACTACTACTACTACTACTACTACAACAGCAACGCCTACATCAGCGGGTGAGCAGACCCTGACCCATGAACAGACACCACTGACTCAGTCCAACTACACTACCCAACAGACACCACTGACTCAGTCAAACTACACTACCCAACAGACACACTTTTCTTTCACTCTTTCTTTCTTTCTTTCTTTCTTTCTTTCTTTCTTTCTTTCTTTCTTTCTTTCTTTCTTTCTTTCTTTCTTTCTTTCTTTCTTTCTTTCTTTCTGTCTTTCTTTCTTTCTTTATTTAATTGTTGTGTAAATTACATATTCAGTACATGACCAGACAATATTGTTATCTTATCTTACCCAGAGTACAATGTAAAATGTCATTCCTTGATATTCTCTGACGCTACATGCTCTCTCGGTCTGAATGTGCCTTATCAAAACACAACCAACGTGAAAAGCTTCCTCTGTTTTAGGTTCCAGCTGAGATACGGCTCCACCTGGTCCCCTGTGTTTGGTCGTGAAGGGGGTGAAAAGCAGGAGATGGAGCTGTTTAATGATGAGTCCATCGTCGAGGTGTCTGGGAAGTACAACCCAGTAGACTACATCTGCAAGCTGGTGTTAACCACCAACACGGGGCGCACTCTGTCAGCCGGCCAGCCTAGCCAAGTCTCCTTCAACTTCTACCCAGCCAACATGGGCAATGAGCTGAGGCTGCTCAGCGGTCGCTTCAACGGTGCCGGGATCACCTCCATCGGAGCCCACTGGGGATTGGTGTACATGGAACGGGCTGGAAACAGTACTCTGGATACAGCACTGGAAACAGTAACTCCTACTTACTCCTAAAAAGTATGTCTTGCTCTTTGGGATGGTATCCCGGATACAGATTAAGCCTAGTCCTGGACTAGTTACTTTCAATGGAGATTCTCCATTCAACATGCTTTTTAGTCCAGGAGTGACTTAATCTGGGTCCAGGAAACTGACCCTATATGTTTGGACGGATGATTGACATAGATGCTGACAGAACTGTTTTTCATATCACTATCTGATGGGTGCTTCATGAGAATTGAAACTGAATGAATTTGAATGTTTCAAATATTTTGGGAGAATTTTTAAAGTGATCCCTCACTTGAAGCAGTACAAGAATACTTCTAAACATTCAAATTCATTGAGTTTAAATTCTCATGAAGAGCCCATCAGATAGGAATATTAAAGCTGTCCTGTCAGCGTCGGTCACAGACCACATGCGTTGTTACACATCATTTGAGGTTATCACAATTTATCACAATAAATGAAAGAATCATATGGGATTTAAAGGATTAATTATGTCTTTGATTAATTGAACAATCAAATATTATGGGGAGATAATAGCGTCTCAGGGTACTTCACCTTCACTATTTTATACACGCTGCATTTGTTATTTGTTGTTCCTTTTCTGCTACATCTGCTTATGGACATTTTAATAAAAAGCATATCTTTAATCATTATATTTCATTGTGTTCCTTTTGATAGGATCAAATCAAATCAAATGTATTTATAAAGCCCTTCTTACATCAGCTGATTTCTCAAAGTGCAGTACAGAAACCCAGCCTAAAACCCCAAACAGCAAGCAATGCAGGTGTAGAAGCACAGAACCTAGGAAGAAACCTAGAGAGGATCCCGGCTATGAGGGGTGGCCAGTCCTCTTCTGGCTTTGCCGGGTGGAGATTAGACGTTCAAATGTTCATAGATGACCAACAGGGTCAAATAATAATAATTACAGTGGTTGTCGAGGGTGCAACAGATCAGCACCTCAAGAGTAAATGTCAGTTGGCTTTTCATAGCCGATCATTCAGAATATCTCTACCGCTCCTGCTGTCTCTAGAGAGTTGAAAACAGCAGGTCTGGGACAGGTAGCACATCGAGAGAGAGAGAGAGAGAGAGAGAGAGAGAGAGAGAGAGAGAGAGAGAGAAAAAAAATACTTATTCACACAGGATAAGACAGGATACTTATGTGTCCCCCGACACATAAACTACTGCTGCATAAATACTGGAGGCTGAGACAGGAGGGGTCGGGAGACACTGTGGCCCCATCCGACAATACCCCCAGACAGGGCCAAACAGGCAGGATATAACCCCACCCACTTTGCCAAAGCACAGCCCTCACACCACTAGAGGGATATCTTCAACCACCAACTTACCATCCTGAGACAAGGCTGAGTATAGCCCACAAAGATCTCTGCCACGGCACAACCCAAGAGGAGGCGCCAACCCAGACAGGAAGATCACGTCAGTGACTCAAGCCACTCAAGTGACGCACCCCTCCTAGGGACGGCATGAAAGAGCACCAGTAAGCCAGCCCCTGTAATAGGGTTAGAGGCAGAGAATCCCAGTGGAGAGAGGGGAACCGGACAGGCTCGTTGCTCCAGTGCCTTTCCGTTCACCTTCACACTCCTGGTCCATTCCATAAAAATGGAGCTCTATAGGAGAAAGCCCTGCCTCCAGCTGTTTGCTTAGAAATTCTCGGGACAATAAGGAGTCCTGCGTCTTGTGACCGTAGCGTACGTGTAGGTATGTTCGCTGTGGCTCAGTTGGTAGAGCATGGTGTTTGCAACGCCAGCATGGTGTGTGCAACGCCAGGGTTGTGGGTTCGATTCCCACTGGGGGCCAGTACAATTTTTTTTTTTTTAATTCATGAAATGGTATGAAATGTATGTATTCACTACTGTAAGTCGCTCTGGATAAGAGTGTCTGCTAAATGACTAAAATGTTAATGTACGGCAGGACCAAATCGGAAAGATAGGTAGGAGCAAGCCCATGTAATGCTTTGTAGGTTGGCAGTAAAACCTTGAAACCAGCCCTTGCCTTAACAGGGAACCAGTGTAGAGAGGCTAGCACTGGAGTAATATGATCAGAAAATACATACAGTAGTGACCAGAGGCTACAATAAGCTAATCTGTCATTTTAACAAACTCTACCTCAATGGTGTCAATAAGGAATTACATTTATAACTGCAAGCCTATTCAATTGTAATGAAGGAGAAAAAAATCCATAGTTACATATCGGGATATTATTTTTCGACGATATATCGTGTCGTATCGCATCAACAATATCACACAATTATTGTTGTGCTAGTTGGCTGTCCCTGCACTAAAACTCCTTCATAGACTGTTCATCATTTTCATTTTAAATAGGAAGCACATTTTTTAATGGCAATATTATTTCCATTACTTTCTCATGCTTTCTATTCTCTCTGCCAGACACATATAGTGAGCAATATATTTGGAACATCGAATCACAATAAAATTACTGTGTTAAATCGTAATACATGTAGAATCGTGAGAATCGTAATACATATCATATCAGCACCTAAGTATTGTGATAACATCGTATCGTGAGGTCCCTGGCAATTCCCAGCGCTACTATCCAACACAACGATAATGTCTGGAACGTACAGATGAAGTCAGAAGTTTACATACACCTTAGCCAAATACATTTAAACTCCGTTTTTTCACAATTCCTGACATTTAATTCTAGTAAAAATTCCCTGTCTTAGGTCAGTTAGGATCACCACTTTATTTTAAGAATGTGAAATGTCATTGATTTTAGCTTTTATTTATTTCATCACATTCCCAGTGGGTCAGAAGTTTACATACACTCAATTAGTATTTGGTAGCATTGCCTTTAAATTGTTTAACTTGGGTCAAACGTTTTGGGTAGCCTTCCACAAGCTTCCCACAATAAGTTGGGTGTATTTTGGCCCATTCCTCCTGACAGAGCTGATGTAACTGACTCAGGTTTGTAGGCCTCCTTGCTCGCACACACTTTTTCAATTCTGCCCACACATTTTCTATAGGATTGAGGTCAGGGCTTTGTGATGGCCACTCCAATACCTTGACTTTGTTGTCCTTAAGCCATTTTGCCACAACTTTGGAAGTATGCTTGGGATCATTGTCCATTTGGAAGACCCATTTGAGACCAAGATTTAACTTCCTGACTGATGTCTTGAGATGTTGCTTCAATATATCACATCATTTTCTGTCCTCATGATTCCATCTATTTTGTGAAGTGCCCCAGTCCCTCCTGCAGAAAAGCACCCCCCCAACATGATGCTGCCACCCCCGTGCTTCACGGTTGTTATGGTGTTCTTCGACTTGCAAGCCTCCCCCTTTTTTCTCCAAATATAACAATGGTCATTATGGCCACACAGTTCTATTTTTGTTTCATCAGACCAGAGGACATTTCTCCAAAAAGTACCATTTTTGTCCCCATGTGCAGTTGCAAACCTTAGTCCGGCTTTTTTATGGCGGTTTTGGAGCAGTGGCTTCTTCCTTGCTGAGCGGCCTTTCAGGTTATGTCGAAATAGGACTCGTTTTACTGTGGATATAGATACTTCTGTACCTGTTTCCTCCAGCATCTTCACAAGGTCCTTTGCTGTTTCTGGGATTGATTTGCACTTTTCGCACCAAAGTATTTTAATCTCTAGGAGACAGAACGCGTCTCCTTCCTGAGCAGTATGACGGCTGCGTGGTCCCATGGTGTTTATACTTGCCAACTATTGTTTGTACAGATGAACATGGTACCTTCAGGTGTTTGGAAATTGCTCCCAAGGATGAACCAGACTTGTGGAGGTCTACATTTTTTTCTGAGGCCTAAGCTGATTTCTTTTGATTTTCCCATGATGTCAAGCAAAGAGGCACTGAGTTTGAAGGCAGGCCTTGACATACATCCACAGGTACACCTCCAATTGATTCAAATTATGTCAATTAGCCTATCAGAAGCTTCTTAAGACATGACATCATTTTCTAGAATTTTACAAGCTGTTTAAAGGCACAGTCAACTTAGTGTATGTAAACCTATGACCCACTGGAATTGTGATATAGTGAATTTAAATAATCTGTCTGTAAACAATTGTTGGGAAAATTACTTGTGTCATGCACAAAATAGATGTCCTAACCGACTTGCCAAAACTATTGTTTGTTAATAAGAAATTTGTGGAGTGGTTGAAAAATGAGTTTTAATTAATGACTCCAACCTAAGTTTATGTAAACTTCCGACTTCAACTGTATATCTGCCATACTCATTCATAACATCAAAATGTTGTCTATTAAGTCTGCTCTCCTTCTAGCCTGACATTGCATGACAAGCTGCATAATGTTTTAGTTAAAGCTACAGTCTGGGATTTGGGAAGCTGTTCAATGTTCAGCTGTATACCAAAACAAGTGGTGGGGAGGGACACCACTTTGTGGCGAATCACAGACTGTGTGGATGGTCTAGATTAGACAGTTTGATAGATGGGGCTTATACAGTATATGAATGTTTCAACAGTCAAAGTTGCTTAACTAGTGTCGTGTCTTTGGCATCATTAAAGCTGAAGACATACTTCTCAAATAACTCTGTAATTATTATTACACGATTAACCTGATTAATCATGTAACTGTAATTAACTAGGAAGTCGGGGCACCAAGGAAAATATTCAGATTACAAAGTTATAATTTTCCTAATATAACTTTCAGATATTTTAATATCTGATCAATTAGTCTTCGAATTAATGAATTATTATTTACCTCACGCCAGTCTCATTCCAAACGTTGTAAATTGTTGGTTATCTGCACGAACCCAGTCTTCACTATGAGTCATCCATACATCAATTGTCTTACTAAGTAATTCACAGAAACGCATAACAAACATTAGATATGTCACGATTCTCTTAGTCAGAAGATATGTTGAAATTGCTGTCGGACAAAGTGGACCAATATGCAGTGGATTGCGTGCTCATCATCATTTATTTTGAATGTGAACACGAGGAAAAAACAATAAACAAAACTCACGACAGGAATAGTGTCGCAGGCTAAACAAAAGCAGTGCTAACATACAACTACCCACAAGTGACAAACAAAACACACACCTACTTATAGGACTCCCAATCAGAGGCAACTAGAAACACCTGCCTCCAATTGAGAGTCCAGCAACCAAATCTGCACATAGAAAACTTAACCTAGAACCTACTCATACTAAAACATACACCACAAAACCCCGGAACACATAAATAACACACCCCTCTAAGCTATACACAAAAAAAAACACCATACAAAACAAACATACCTCTGCCACGCCCTGACCAAATAATACAAATAATCCTCTATACTGGTCAGGACGTGACAATAAGTTTACAAGGAAAAGATAGGAGAATGTGCCCTAGTGGGCTAAACCGGCATGGCGGCTTGTTAGACAAAAGGGGAGTGGGGTCAGCTGAGAAGGCACTACAGAGTTGATAATTATAACAATTGATATACTAAGTTTTTGGACATGAACGCTCACTCATTCGGGAACAATTGCAATCAATATATATATTTACGCTCAGTGTGTCGTCGGGATCTCTGTTGAAAAGGTTGTTTCTATTGGAGAGTTTGTCTGCTCTCTCTCTCTGTTGTGGTTAGAATGGCTAGTTCAGAGTGACATTCATTAATGTCGTTATAGGACAGTTGTTTCGGCGGTTGTCGGTCTTCGCGTTCAATGATACCGAATTCCTAGCTGCAGACTAGTAATTAATATCAAAGACTTGTTCTTATTCTGTCGGTATCGATAGTCTAAGAGTTTAACCACGTGGTATGGTTAAAAGTTAATCAAGAGGTAAGCTGGTCTCCAACCTTTAGCCATCTCGTAATTGAGGTAAGCTCAGTCTGGTGATAGAAAACCTTGGTGGGGGTTTTATTCGGAAGAGCAGAAAAGGGCCTGTCCCATGACGCCAGACCATAACTGTGCTCATGGGCGATCCTTGGATTTAGTTAAGACTCCAAAGGGAATTGGAGTTTCCTTCATTAAACAGTCCAAAATCACATTACACAATTTCACAAACAGTTCCATCCTTATTCATTCATTTTATACAACCATTTAGATGTAAGTCTCATACCTGAGACTCTTCTATAAACATGATTATGGTAATGTAGCCATATTGTCTCTCATGAGTTTTACAAAATTGTACCAAACGGACCAGTTCGTTGCTGGATTGTTCACCGATCTTTTATACCTTCTCCAGAACATAAATGTACTTTGGTTCTCCAGTTCTGTGAGGTGGAAGAACTCCTTTGTTCTCTCTATACTGGGGCAATGAGGAGAGGGTCTCCTCGTAGGAATTTACGATCGCTCTTACAGAGCCTGGTGTCAGAAGTATAGAGGTCGGGGGATGGTGCTCGCAGTGTCCAAAGTGGGCAACGTCATGACACTAGTTTTGGTGAGATAGAATGAAACTAGGAAAAAAAATATATTGTCTTTGTTTTACGTAATAAGTTGAAACATCCTTAAAACATTGTCTTAGTCCCAGTGAGTCCGAGCTAATTTGAGGAAGAGCCACTGATTTAAATGGGGCAAAAATAACATGGATTTTTTTTCTATTTGCATTTAGTATAATGTGGATGATACTGCAATGGGATGCCTGCCAATCTTAAAGAAATTATATGTGATTTTTTTTAAATATAGTTGTTAAACCATGAACAATGCTACATTATAGCTTAATCAATGAGCCTAAACGTTAGCTTGACTACTGCTTCCCTACTGTATATTCAGACCAGAATCACTAAATAATCTGAGTAAATGTATCCCCCTGTATTGGACCCTCAAGGCATCACAAAGCCAAACCTGAGCTTGTCAAAAAAACTTGTCAAAAACACTACACTGCACTATCTACACTGAACAAAAATATAAAATATAAAACACAACATGTAAAGTGTTGGGCCCATGTTTCAAGAGCTGAAATAAAAGATCCTAGAAATGTTCCATACACACAAAAATCTTATTTCTCTCATTTGTTTTGTTTACATTGGTTAGTGAGCATTTCTCCTTTGCCAAGACAGGTGTGGCATATCAAGAAGCTCATTAAACAGCATGATCATTACTGGGGATGCAACGGTACAGTGGGCCCACGGTTTGGTATGTATCACGGTTTGTGGGCCAATGTACAGTTTCGGTATCTTTATATTTAAGAAAAGTGTGCACTTGTATGACTCTCATACAGGGGACGAGTTTGCAACACGTAGCTCTTTATCTCCCAATCCAGTGCATAGTGAACCGTCACAGTGAGGTAGCTTTGAGTTGCTCGTGTGGTCCAACTATCAGTGGAGAGAGCTAGATAGGGTGTCTGTGTAAATTCGTTTTCAATTTCTCTCCGTGATGTTTCATAGAGTTTGGGAATTACTTTGCTGCTGAAATGTGTGAGGGAGGGGACATTGTAACGCTGTAAAAAAAAATATCACCAGGTGACGAAATCCCGAGTCAGTAACCACCGAATAAGGATGTTAATCTTTGGCTATGACTACTCCCACTGCTTTCATTATTTCTTTATGTTCTTAGGAATTTGTCGCAAATTGTTGTTGGAAGACAGCAGCGAGAGATTGTTGTGTTTTCGCTAACAAGTGGACTCTCCTTGCTCCAGCTCCACCTGCAAGGGATACGGCCAGGTGATGGCGACGTAAATGACATGTCATGTTATAAGTGTTTCCACTCGAGTAGCCGACAGTGGCAAAGCATTGCTTTCAGACTGTACTTTGTTTGTTTACGGTCTTCTTATCCTCATCATTGTATTGAACGCTGAATCCAAAATGTTCCCACACAGCGGATTTGAAAGACGGCAGTGCCTCTTCAAATTTGCTTCTCTCTGTCTCACTAGCGCTCGCCATTGTCACGTTGGAGCTGAGAGAATATTTGTTTTTAGTTTCCCATCTCTTCATGGGGCCCCTTTAGGGAGCTTTCCTACTGAGATGTCGTTGCAAATCGTCCATTGGTTGTTTAAGTGGGAGGGGGTTGGACGTACACATTTTGAGGCATGTGGAGTAAAGTTTGTCAGCCCTCAGAAGACCCCTAACGGCCTGGAGCCCCAAGCCTTTTCACAAACTGCGTCTGGTTCTGTGGATCTGAATGTACAACGTGCGTGTAGTCTGCAGCGCAATAAGCAAGTTTTGGAAATTGTAGGAAAATGACAGGCATATCCTAATTCCGCGGTTCACGTGTGCGTATTGAACCGTAAGGGGGCATACCGAACGGTTCGACAACATGCTGCGTACCGGTGCATCCCTAATAATTACACAGGTGCACCTTGCACTGGGGAAATAAAAGGCCACTCTAAAATGTGCAGTTTTGTCACACAATACAATGCCACAGATGTCTCAAGTTTTGAGGGAGCGTGCAATTGGCATGCTGACTGCAGGAATGTCCACCCGCGCTGTTGCCAGAGGTTAATGTTCATTTCTCTACCATAAGCCACCTCCGTCATTTTAGAGAATTTGGCACTGCAGTTGCCACATTTTGAGACATGTAGAGTAAAGTTTGTCAGCCCTCAGAAGACCCCTAACGGCCTGGAGCCCTAAGCAGTTGCCTGCCAAGCCTGTTCACAAACTGCGTGTCTGGTTCTGTGGATCTGAATGTACAACGTGCGTGTAGTCTGCAGCGCTGTAAGCAAGTTTTGGAAATTGTTGGAAAATGACAGGCATATCCTAATTCCACAGTTCACGTGTGCGTATTGAAGCGTAGGGGGCATCCTGAATGGTTCGACAACATACTGCGTACCGGTGCATCCCTAATAATTACACAGGTGCACCTTGCACTGGGGACAATAAAAGGCCACTCTAAAATGTGCAGTTTTGTCACACAATACAATGCCACAGATGTCTCAAGTTTTGAGGGAGCATGCAATTGGCATGCTGACTGCAGGAATGTCCACCAGCACTGTTGCCAGAGGTTAATGTTCATTTCTCTACCATAAGCCACCTCCGTCATTTTAGAGAATTTGGCAGTACGCCCAACCGTCCTATTAAGCGCAGACAACATGTAACCACGCCAGCCCAGGACCTCCACCACCTGTCTGATTGTCTGAGACCAGTAACACAGACAGCTGATGTAACTGTGGGTTTGCACAACCAAAGAATATCTGCACAAACTGTCAGAAATCGTCTCAGCGAAGCTCATCTGTGTGCTCGTCGTTCTCAACCAGTGGTGGAAAAAGTACCCAATTGTCATACTTGAGTAAAATTAAAGTTAACCTGTTGGGGGTAGGGGGCAGTATTTACACGGCCGGATAAAAAACGTACCCGATTTAAACTGGTTACTACTCTTACCCAGAAACGAGAATATGCATATAATTATTGGCTTTGGATAGAAAACACCCTAAAGTTTCTAAAACTGTTTGAATGGTGTCTGTGAGTATAACAGAACTCATATGGCAGGCAAAAACCTGAGAAGATTCCTTACAGGAAGTGGCCTGTCTGACCATTCCTTGAGCATCTTGCCTCTGTTTATTGAAGACTGAGGATCTTTGCTGTAACGTGACACTTCCTACGGCTCCCATAGGCTCTCAGAAGGCGGGAAAAAGCTGAATGATATCGAGGCAGCCCCAGGCTGAAACACATTTGCGCTTTTGGCAAGTGGATCAGAGGACAATGGCCTTAGGCGCGTGCACGAGTCGACACCATGCTTTATTTTCTTTCGTCTTTTTACCTAAACGCAGATTCCCGGTCGGAATATTATCGCTTTTTTACGAGAAAAATGGCATAAAAATTGATTTTAAACAGCGGTTGACATGCTTCGAAGTACGGTAATGGAATATTTAGAATTTTTTTGTCACGAAATGCGTCGTGCTCGTCACCCTTCTTTACCCTTTCGGATAGTGTCTTGAACGCACGAACAAAATGCCGCTGTTTGGATATAACTATGGATTATTTGGGACCAAACCAACATTTGTTATTGAAGTAGAAGTCCTGGGAGTGCATTCTGACGAAGAACACCAAAGATAATAACATTTTTCTTATAGTAAATCTGACTTTGGTGAGTGCTAAACTTGCTGGGTGTCTAAATAGCTAGCCCTGTGATGCCGGGCTATCTACTTAGAATATTGCAAAATGTGCTTTCACCAAAAAGCTATTTTAAAATCGGACATATCGAGTGCATAGAGGAGTTCTGTATCTATAATTCTTAAAATAATTGTTATGCTTTTTGTGAACGTTTATCGTGAGTAATTTAGTACATTTTTAGTAAATTCACCGGAAGTTTGCGGGGGGTATGCTAGTTCTGAACATCACATGCTAATGTAAAAAGCTGGTTTTTGATATAAATATGAACTTGATTGAACAAAACATGCATGTATTGTATAACATAATGTCCTAGGTGTGTCATCTGATGAAGATCATCAAAGGTTAGTGCTGCATTTAGCTGTCTTCTGGGTTTTTGTGACATTATATGCTAGCTTGAAAAATGGGTGTCTGATTATTTCTGGCTGGGTACTCTGCTGACATAATCTAATGTTTTGCTTTCGTTGAAAAGCCTTTTTGAAATCGGACAGTGTGGTTAGATTAATGAGAGTCTTGTCTTTAAAATGGTGTAAAATAGTCATATGTTTGAGAAATTGAAGTAATAGCATTTCTAAGGTATTTGAATAACGCGCCACAGGATTCCACTGGCTGTTACGTAGGTGGGACGACTTCGTCCCGCCGACCCTAGAGAGGTTAACTTAAACCTGTTAGGGATAGGGGGCAGAATTTTCACGGCCGGATAAAAAACGTACCCGATTTAATCTGGTTACTACTCCTGCCCAGAAACTAGAATATGCATATAATTAGTAGATTTGGATATAAAACACAAAAGTTTCTAAAACTGTTTGAATGGTGTCTGTGAGTATAACAGAACTCATATGGCAGGCCAAAACCTGAGAAGATTCTATACTGGAAGTGCCCTGTCTGACAATTTGTTCTCCTTCTAGGGCATCTCTATCAAAAATACAGCATCTCTGCTGTAACGTGAAATTTTCTAAGGCTTTTATTGGCTCTCAGAAGGTTCCAGAAAGTGGAATGAGAGCTCTCCAGTCTCTGGGCAAAAAACAGCAGGGTTTTTTGTGAGTGGTCCTTCTGAGAACAATGACACTGGAGCACGCGTGCACGAGACGACTCCATGTTTTTCTTTCTCTCTTTGAATCAATACAACGTCGCCCGGTTGGAATATTATCGCTATTTTACGAGAAAAATCGCATAAAATTTTATTTTAAACAGCGTTTGACATGCTTCGAAGTACGGTAATGGAATATTTTGAATTTTTTTGTCACAAAACGCGCCAGCGCGTCACCATTCGGATAGTTACCTGAACGCATGAACAAAACGGAGCTATTTGGATATAACTATGGATTATTTCGAACCAAAACAACATTTGTTGTTGAAGTAGAAGTCCTGGGAGTGCAGTCTGACGAAGAACAGCAAAGGTAATCCAATTTTTCTTATAGTAAATCTGAGTTTAGTGAGGGCCAAACTTGGTGGGTGTCAAAATAGCTAGCCGTGATGGCCGGGCTATGTACTCAGAATATTGCAAAATGTGCTTTCGCCGAAAAACTATTTTGAAATCGGACACCGCGATTGCATAAAGGAGTTCTGTATCTATAATTCTTAAAATAATTGTTATGTATTTTGTGAACGTTATTCGTGAGTAATTTAGTAAATTCACCGGAAGTTTGCGGTGGGTATGCTAGTTCTGAGCATCACATGCTAATGTAAAATGCTGGTTTTTGATATAAATATGAACTTGATTGAACAAAACATGCATGTATTGTATAACATAATGTCCTAGGAGTGTCAACTGATGAAGATCATCAAAGGTTAGTGCTGCATTTAGCTTAGTGGTTTTGTGGTTTTGGTTTTAGTGGTTTTGGTTTTTGTGACATATATGCTTGCTTTGAAAATGGCTGTGTGATTATTTTTGGGAGGGTACTCTCCTGACATAATCTCATGTTTTGCTTTTGTTGTAAAGCCTTTTTGAAATCGGACAATGTGGTTAGATAAAGGAGAGTCTTGTCTTTAATAGAAAATGACTCAAGTAAAAGTGAAAGTCACCCAGTAAAATACTACTTGAGTAAAAGTACAAAAGTATTTTTGATAACATTTTTGATAAAAGTATCAAAACTAAATGCAATTGCTAAAATATACTTAAGTATCAAAAGTACAAGTAAAAGTATAAATAATTTATTATTCCTTATATTAAGCAAACCAGACTGCACAATTCTCTTGTTTTTATTTATTTATGGATAGCCAGGGGCACACTCCAACACTCAGACATAATTTACAAATAAAGCATTTGTGTTTAGTGAGTCCGCCAGATCAGAGGCATTAGGGATGAACAGAGATGTTCTCTTGATATATGTGTGAATGTGAGTATTTTCCTGTGCTGCTAAGCATTCAAAATGTAACGAGTACTTTTGGATGTCAGGAAAAATGTATGGAGTAAAAAGTATATTATTTTATTTAGGAATGTAGTGAAGAAAAAGTTGTAAAAAATATAAATAGTAAAGTAAAGTACAGATACTCAAAAACATGACTTAAGTAGTACTTTAAAGTATTTTTACTTAAGTACTTTACACCACTGTCTTGACCAGACTGCAGTTTAGCATTGTAACTGACTTCGGTGGGCAAATGCTGACCTTCGATGGCCACTGGCACACTGGAGAAACAGATGAATCCCGGTTTCAACTATACCGGGCAGATGGAGACAGCGTGTGTGGCATCATGTGGGTGAGTGGTTTGCTGATGTCAATGTTGTGAACAGAGTGCCCCATGGTGGCGGTGGGATTATGGTACGGGCAGGCATACGTGGACAATGAACACAATTTCATTTTTATTGATGGCAATTTGAATGCACAGAGATACCGTGACGAGATCCTGAGGCCCATTGTTGTGCCATTCATCCGCTGCCTTCACCTAATGTTTCAGCATGATAATGCACAGCCCCATGTCGCAAGGATCTGTACACAATTCCAAGAAGCTGAGAATGTCCCAATTCTTCCATGGCCTGCATACTCACCAGACATGTCAGTCATTGAGCAGTTCCGCCAATAACCAGCCACTCCACACAGCCATTTTTATTATTATTTTAAATTTGTATTTCACCTTTATTTAACCAGGTAGGCCAGTTGAGAACAACTGCGACCTGGCCAAGATAAAGCATAGCAGTGCAACACAAACAACAACACAGAGTTACACATGGAATAAACAAACATACAGTCAATAACACAATAGAAAAGTCTATATACAGTGTGTGCAAATGAGGTAAGATTAGGGACGTAAGGCAATAAATAGGCCGTTGTGGCAAAGTAATTACAATTTATCAATTAAACACTGGATTGATAGATGTGCAGAAGATGACTGTGCAAGTAGAGATACTGGGGTGCAAAGGAGCAAAAATAAATAAATAACAATATGGGGATGAGGTAGCTGGATGGGCTATTTACAGATGGGCTATGTATAGGTGCAATGATTTGTAAGCTGCTCTGACAGCTGATGCTTAGAGTTAGTGAGGGAGATATGAGTCTCCAGCTTCAGTGATTTTTGCAATTCGTTCCAGTCATTGGCAGCAGAGAACTGGAAGGAAAGGCAGCCAAAGGAGGAATTGGCTTTGGGGGTGACCAGTGAAATATATCTGCTGGAGCGCGTGCTATGGGTGGGTGCTGCTATGGTGACCAGTGAGCTGAGATAAGGTGGGGCTTTACCTAGCAAAGACTTATAGATGACCTGGAGCCAGTGGGTTTGGCGATGAATATGAAGCGAGGGCCCGTCAACGAGAGCATACAGGTCGCAGTGGTGGGTAGTATATAGGGTTTTGGTGACAAAACAGATGGCACTGTGATAGACTGCATCCAATTTGCTGAGTAGAGAGTTGGAAGTTATTTTGTAAATGACATCGCCAAAGTCAAGGATCGATAGGATAGTCAGTTTTACGAGGGTATCTTTGGCAGCATGAGTGAAGGATGCTTTGTTGCGAAATAGGAAGCCGATTACAGATTTAATTTTGGAATGGAGATGCTTAATGTGAGTCTGGAAGGAGAGTTTACAGTCTAACCAGACACCTAGGTATTTGTAGTTGTTCACATATTCTAAGTCAGAACCATCCAGAGTAGTGATGCTAGACAGGCGGGCAGGTGCGGGCAGCGATCGGTTGAAGAGCATGCATTTAGTTTTACTAGCATTTAAGAGCAGTTGGAGGCCACGGAAGGAGAGTTGTATGGCATTGAAGCTCGTCTGGAGGTTAGTTAACACAGTGTCCAAAGAAGGGACAGAAGTATACAGAATGGTGTTGTCTGCGTAGAGGTGGATCAGAGAATCACCAGCAGCAAGAGCGACATCATTGATGTATACAGAGAAAAGAGTCAGCCCGAGATTGAACCTTGTGTAACCCCCATAGAGACTGCCAGAGGTCCGGACAACAGGCCCTCCGATTTGACACACTGAACTCTGTCTGAGAAGTAGTTGGTGAACCAGACGAGGCAGTCATTTGAGAAACCAAGGCAGTGGAATCTGCCGATAAGAATGCGGTGATTGACAGAGTCGAAAGCCTTGGCCAGGTCGATGAATACGGCTGCACAGTATTGTTTCGTATCGATGGCGGTTATGATATTGTTTAGGACCTTGAGCGTGGCTGAGGTGCACCCATGACCAGCTCGGAAACCAGATTGCATAGCTGAGAAGGTACGGTGGGATTCGAAATGGTCAGTGATCTGTTTGTTAACTTGGCTTTCGAAGACCTTAAAAAGGCAGGGTAGGATAGATTTAGGTCTGTAACAGTTTGGGTCTAGAGTGTCTCCCCCTTTGAAGAGGGGGATGACCGCGACAGCTCTCCAATCTTTGGGGATCTCAGACGATACAAAAGAGAGGTTGAACAGGCTAGGGGTTGCAACAATTTCTGCTGGTAATTTTAGGAAGAGAGGGTCTAGATTGTCTAGCACAACTGATTTGTAACATCAGCTCTCTGAATTTGAGTGAAGGAGAAATGGGGGAGGCTTAGGCAAGTTGCTGTGGGGGGTGCAGAGCTGTTGACCAGGGTTGCCAGGTAGAAAGCATGGCCAGACCTAGAAAAATGCTTATTGAAATTCTCAATTATCATGGATTTATCGGTGGTGACAGTGTTTCCTAGCCTCAGTGCTGTGGGTAGCTGGGAGTTTTGGAGTTTGCTAGGAAAGCACTTTTAATCTCTCTAGGGTAGGTGGCACCAAATCGTCCCACCTACGTATCAGCCAGTGTAATCCCGTGGCGCGTTATTCAAAAACCTCAAAAATGCAAAAACTTCAATTTTTTAAACATATGACTATTTTACACCATTTTAAAGACAAGACTCTCGTTAATCTAACCACACTGTCCAATTTCAAAAAGGCTTTAAAACGAAAGCAAAACATTAGATTATGTCAGCAGAGTACCCAGCCAGAAATAATCAGACACCCATTTTTCAAGCTAGCATATAATGTCACATAAACCCAAACCACAGCTAAATGTAGCACTAACCTTTGATGATCTTCATCAGATGACAACCCTAGGACATTATGTTATACAATACATGCATGTTTTGTTCAATCAAGTTCATATTTATATCAAAAAACAGCTTTTTACATTAGCATGTGACTAGCATGTGACTAGCATTCCCACCGAACACTGCCGGTGAATTTACTAAATTACTCACGATAAACGTTCACAAAAAGCAATAACAATTATTTTAAGAATTATAGATACAGAACTCCTCTATGCACTCGATATGTCCGATTTTAAAATAGCTTTTCGGTGAAAGCACATTTTGCAATATTCTCAGTAGATAGCCCGGCATCACAGGGCTAGCTATTTAGACACCCAGCAGGTTTAGCACTCATCAAAGTCAGATTTACTATAAGAAAAATGTTATTACCTTTGTTGTCTTCGTCAGAATGCACTCCCAGGACTTCTACTTCAATAACAAATGTTGGTTTGGTCCAAAATAATCCATCGTTATATCCAAACAGCGGCGTTTTGTTCGTGCGTTCTAGACACTATCCTAAAGGCTAAATAAGGGTGACGAGCATGGCGCAATTCGTGACAAAATAATTCTAAATATTCCATTACCGTACTTCGAAGCATGTCAACCGCTGTTTAAAATCAATTTTTATGCAATTTTTCTCATAAAAAAGCGATAATATTCCGACCGGGAATCTGCGTTTAGATAAACAGACAAAGGAAAAGAAAGCATTCGGTCGAAGCGGGCACGCGCCTAAGCCCATAGTACTCTGAGTGGCCACTTGCCAAAAGCGATAAAGTGTTTCAGCCAGAGCCTGCCTCGATATCGTTCAACTTTTTCCCGGGCTTTGAGACCCTATGGAAGACGTAGGAAGTGTCACGTTATTGCACAGATCCTGAGTCTTCAATAAAAAGAGCCAAGATGAAACACTACTTCTCAGACAGGCCACTTCCTGCTTGAAATCTTCTCAGGTTTTGGCCTGCCATAGGAGTTCTGTTATACTCACAGACACCATTCAAACAGTTTTAGAAACTTTAGGGTGTTTTCTATCCAAAGCCAATAATTATATGCATATTCTAGTTACTGGGCAGGAGTAGTAACCAGATTAAATCAGGTACGTTTTTTATCCAGCCGTGTCAATACTGCCCCCTAGCCATAACAGGTTAAGAGGCCTTTTCGACCTGGACTTGGCGCTCCGGTACCGCTTGCCGTGTAGTAGCAGAGGGAATAGTCTATGACTAGGGTAGCTGGACACTTTGACATTTATTAGGGCCTTCCTCTGACACTGCCTGATATATAGGTCCTGGATGGCAGGAAGCTTGGCCCCAGTGGTGTACTGGGCCGTACGCACTATCCTCTGTAGTGCCTTGCGGTCGGAGGCTGAGCAGGTGCCAAACCAGGCAGTGATGCAACCAGTAGGGATGCTCTCGATGGTGCAGTTGTAGAACCTTTTGAGGATCTGAGGACCCATGCCAAATCTTTTCAGTCTCCTGAAGGGAATAGGCTTTGTCATGCCGTCTTCACGACTGTCTTAGTGTGTTTGAAACATGATAGTTTGGATGTGATGTGGACACCAAGGAACGTGAAGCTCTCAACCTGTTCCACTTCAGCACCATCGATGACAATGGGGACGTGCTCGGTCCTCCTTTTCCAGTAGTCCACAATCATCTCATTCGTCTTGATCACGTTGAGGGACATGTTGTTGTCCTGGCACCACACAACCAAGTCTCTGACCTCCTCCCTATAGGCAGTCTTATCGTTGTCGGTGATCAGGCCTACCACTGTTGTGTCATCGGCAATGATGGTGTTGGAGTCGTGCCTGGCCATGCAGTCATGAGTTAACAGGGAGTACAGGAGGGGACTGAGCATGCACCCCTGAGGGGCCCCCGTGTTGAGGATCAGTGTGGCGGATGTGTTGTTCCCTACCCTTACCACCAGGGGGCGGCCCGTCAGGTAGTCCAGGATCCAGTTGCAGAGGGAGGTGTTTAGTCCCAGGGTCCTTAGCTTAAAGATGAGCTTTGAGGGCACTATGGTGTTGAACGCTGAGCTGTAGTCAATGAATAGCATTCTCACATAGGTGTTCCTTTTGTCCAGGTGAGAATGGGTAATGTTGAGTGCAATAGAGGAAGTAACATATATTACAGGAAGTAGCCTATATTACAGGAAGTAACCTATATTACAGGAAGAAGCATATATTACAGGAATTAGCCTATATTACAAGAAGTAGCCTATATTACAGGAAGTAGCCTATATTACTGGAAGTAGCAAATATTACAGAAAGTAGGTTGACATTATGTTCATTTTCTCCAGTTACATTTCCTTGAACAATGTTAAATAATTGAACCTTCACTTCAGTGCAGTGTTCAGTACAGTGTCATGTCACCATCTGTGATAAACCATCATGCAGGTCATACAGTATTGATTCCCTCCATGAATTCTGATGGCAGCTATCGTGAGAAAAATGGTAAAAGCCACTGCCATAGTGATTTCAATCAATTATTACATCAAACTTGGACACAAATATGTTTGTGTTGCAGTTAGGACATCACTCTCTGCAACTGGATCCTGAACTCCCTGACACGTAGACCACAGGCTGTCAGGATTGGCAATAACACCTCCTCTACACTGACCCTTAACTCAGGGGCCCCCCAGGGTTTTCCTCAGTCCTCTGCTGTACTCCCTGTTCACCCACAACTGTGTGGCTTTGCACAACACCAACTCCCCCATGAACGTTGCTAACGACAACACGGTTGTAGGCCTGATAACCAACAACAACGAGTCAGCCTATAGGGAGGAGGTAAGTGAACTGGCATTGTGGTGTCATGACAGCAACCTCTCCCTAAAAGTCAGCAAAACAAAGGAGTTGATTGTTAAGTTCAGGAAGCAGAGGTGGGAACATGCCCCGATCCACATCAACCGGACTGCAGTAGAGAGAGTCACTAGTTTTAAGTTCTTCGGTGTCCACATCACTGAGGACATGTCATGGACCAACACCACCACAACTCTTGTCAAGACGCCACAATATCATGATGCCCCTGCACCATCAAGAATGTCCTGACCGGTTGCATCACGGCCTGGTATGGGAATTGCTGCGACCGCAAGGCCCTCCAGCGGGTGGTGAAGACAGCCCAGTACATCATGGGACCATGCTCCCACCCAAACGGTGCCTGAGGAAGTCATGCAGCATCATCCAGGACCCCACACACCCCAGCCACAGTTTATACACTGCCCCCCATTCCCACCTTCTCCAGTAAACGTGTAAATATTGGTCTATACTGTAAATAGTGCTTTCTTGAAGTACAATTTTTTTTTTTTAATGCATGAAATGTACGAAATGTATGCATTCACTACTGTAAGTCGCTCTGGATAAGACCGTCTGCTAAATGACTAAAATGTAAATGAAATACTTATGCTACTATAAAATGTTTATTTTATTCTACTGAGCCATTTAATTGATGTTCGTATTCTTAACTTTTATTATGTCATATCGTTGTTGCATCGTCGAGAAGGAACACGCAAATAAGCTTTTATTTTGGACGCTGTATACAATGCGTATCCCGTAGCATACAGTTTGAACCTTGAAACTTGACTACTTACTATTTCTGCGAAAACGAGGAGCCCCGAAGCATTGCGAAGAAAGTGCATGTCGTAAACCAGAGTAGAGGTGGAAAAATTATCCGTGCTGCTGCTGGTAGACGTTATCACAGTGCGCGTCGCTGCTCCTTCCATCTTCAATATCAATCTACCGCTTTTGGATCCTGCCCCTGAATTAAGAAAAACATCAAAGGAAGGTGGGAAAGATGACAATGACGCGTCTTTCCTTAGTAGGCAACAAGACATCTGCGGAACTCTGTAAATTTGTGAAACAACTCGTTTTTGTTTATTTTAGATAATAATATCTAGGACCTGTCTGAATGTTATTCAGTCGTCATAACAAAGCCTACTGAATGAATTTGGTCAGTTAGGCCTATACCGTTCCCAAAATGTCACTGAGTTGAGAGTTTGCATAAAGCGCAACTTATGTTTGATGGTAGGTAAATCGGCCTGCCAGAAAGTATTGCCTTTTCATGCATGTATGGTAATGATTTGCATAGGGTGCTTTTTTTCAGAGGACACGAGCAGGAGCAATCTACAGCCAAAGACTGAAGAGAGACCTAGACAGTAGAATGCAGATTGCAGTTTTGAAACTGCAGTAAAAGTTCAGTAACTGCAGTCGGCTGTGTTATTTCGGATGCAATAGTTGCTGCATACTGCTCTTATACTGCACTCGGAGTGCAATCTTTTTCCTTGCGGGCAATGACAGCAGGCGGAGTCTCACTTCTAAAGGAGTGCATAATGCTGTGGATTATTAATTTACTAAACTGTAGTTGCACCCTTGCTCAAACAGATACAGTATAGTGTGCCTTTTGGTCAAACAGAACAGTGTGTGTTCAGTTAACCACTTTCTGGACCTGCTGGGGCATGTCCTATAAGGACCATAGTCCTGGCCTAATGTACCTTCGCTAAATCAGACAGTTGTTGATGTAGTTTTCAATCATTGATTAGTTACTACTCTCTCCAGTTAGAAACGCGATATCCATCACCATGTCCTCAGTGTGACAGCAATAAATGTGTTCTGTGGTGGTGTCTAAACTGTACCAGCAGATGGCAGCATATAGACAGACAAAGATCATGGGGAAAGGCAAAGGAAAATGTGAAAACAGCTTGAGGCTTAAAACTACAACTTGTGTATAGTTTTAACAACCAACGTAACAGGCGATGTAATTACATCAAAACTAAATATTATACACGGGTTAATACTGCTAAGAAATGTAGGTATGGACACTTAAGTTCACCCTGTAACAAACTGAACGGGATTGCATGGCCAGGTTGAGAGGCATTTTGTGATAATATATTTTTAATCTAGGCAAGTCAGTTAAGAACAAATGTTTATTTACAATGACAGCCTACACAGGCCAAACCCAGACAACACTGGGCCAATTGTGCACCACCCTATGGGACTCCCAAACACAATCACTGTGATACAGCCTAGATTTGAACCAAGGTGTCTATAGTGACCCCACTAGCACTGAGATGCAGTGTCTTAGACCGCTGCGCTACTCGGGAACCCCAATCTAAGAAACCTCATCACGAATAAATAAATGCAAAACAGGACTTAATCAATTCATTCACAAGTGACTGGTGTTTGACTGCGCTACATCTTGTGACATTGTCATTTAGAATATTCAAAATTATGTTTATTTTTTTTGTCCGCTGTACATCCTCAAGGTTATAGAAAAGATCACTCGGACACTCCATAGTAACCTTCATCAAACGCACATCCACTTTGTTCTTTGCATTCTTTATTTATGATTTTAAAAAGATGAAGATTCGAATAATGCATTTTATTGTTGCAAGCATTCCGTTGCCATTAGTAGGCCTATCTTTTCCAGACAGGTGGGTATCTCTCCTCAGACACACAGCAACATGAGATTCCCCGATTCATTTGAGGAGTATACGTAGATTTTTCTCTTTTAAAACATGTTTAATGGTGGTTTCTATACAATATGCAGAGTTCATTGCAGATAGATGTGCTGGTGCCACTCAGGCAGGTTAAATTATTGATTTCGACCTCTATGTGATTGCTTTTATTATATATCTTTATTTTTGTTTATTGTGTGCTGAATTATATTGTTTTATACACATATATGGGTATGTTGTTTTCATATCCTGTTTTTATTGTAATGTATACAGGGCTCTCTTGTAAAATAGATGTTTAATCTCATTGTGACTCCCTGTTTAAATAAAGGTAAAATACAAATTAAAAATAATTAGCAGGAAGAGTAATGTTATCAGTCAGTGTGGTAGTGAATACAAAATAATGGACCATCAATTATTTATGTGTCTGCAATCCAATGCTTCATCAAGGCGTATTACCCCCTTTCCCTTAAATTACTGATATTACCCCCTTTCCCTTAAATTACTGATATTACCCCCTTTCCCTTAAATTACTGATATTACCCCCTATCCCTTAAATTACTGATATTACCCCCTTTCCCTTAAATTACTGATATTACCCCCTTTCCCTTAAATTACTGATATTACCCCCTTTCCCTTAAATTACTGATATTACCCCCTTTCCCTTAAATTACTGATATTACCCCATTTCCCTTAAATTACTGATATTACCCCATTTCCTTTAAATTACTGATATTACCCCCTTTCCCTTAAATTACTGATATTACCCCCTTTCCCTTAAATTACTGATATTACCCCCTTTCCCTTAAATTACTGATATTACCCCCTATCCCTTAAATTACTGATATTACCCCATTTCCCTTAAATTACTTACACATATATATTTAAGTTAAAACAAGCAGCTACAATATTGCAAGTAATTCACCTTTTAAGAGGTATTATGATTTATAGATGTAGAGTAAAGAGATACTTCAGGGATACAGCCTGATAAATAAACTCATAGTATGGAGATTCATTCTGTGAATTCAACAGAGACACATTGATCTCAGTGAGATTATAATAGAATGATAGAAATTACCTGCAGTAAACAGGCTTTGCATTAGTCAATACTTAATCCTGCCTGAGAATCCATTTTAGATTTAACACAATAATTAATACGTATAACCTCCATTGTCTGGCTGTAGTTATAAGTCTCTATATTTCAGATTAATACTATAAAGCCTTGGTAGAATAACACAGGTCCAGAGGAACGTGAAGGTTTAAAAACATTGTTTTAATCATTATCCTGATTTCCTATGTGTCCAGCAAGAGACATCTTGATGATGCCAGGATTACGTGCTAAACCTGTATTATAATGGTGCATTGTAGAATAGGTTATAGTTATAAGATGTCATGTACAAGGCCCAGGATAAATAACAGTGTTTTATCTAATCATACTGAAACTATAGCAATAGCAACGCTATAGTACAGACATTTTCCCCTGTTTCCCTAGATCTTCAGATTTAATTATTGACAATATAATTGTTTAGCTATTCAGTACATCCATCACTCACTATATAACTATATATCAAATATGTATTATCCTTCTCCACAATGAAACAATGATATGTTTCATGATGCGTGCATTGTTGACATTAGATCTTACTTTACATGTGTTGGTATAAGGCTATACTTGTATGTAATGCAATGAACTTGTATTTTAGTAACGTGTGATTTGCGTCAACAGAAGGAAAGGGCGTCGTAGAGTACATGTACGTGCTCCTCTTGCACTTCTCAACCATGGAAATTATAATCATGGAACAATAACGTTTTTGAAGTGGTACAATAAAGTTTTTGGAGCATAAATGAAAAAGAAAATGAAACTAGCAGAATTATATTTTTATCACGAGCAGAAGGTCTTTTATGGTCTCCGGAGCGGATGATTTAGAAGAGAGGAGGATGGAGAGAAAGGATGGGTCTGGAATCACTTTTATTTCCTCTTCCTTCCTCCGCGTCCGGTTCTCGAACAGAACAAGTAAGCCATTAGGAAGAAGCATTGAAGAGCTGAAAATGCAGCCAACACCAAGGGAATTAATTAACTCAATTTCTTTAGACCAAACTGGATGTTCAAAACCATTCTCAGAGACCTGGCAAATCCTTTCACCTCTGTATAAAACAAAACCATATCCACACATTTTACAGTCAGTTCAGTCAATTTCAAGTGAATGGAAAAGACGGTTATATGATGAAAGACTATAGAAGTCTATAGACGAATATAGCTACATTGACCTAAACAAATGGGAATTTTGAAGTCATCTGGGTTTTGGTATATTCATGTAACTGGTATTTTGTTTAGTATATATATTTTTTACAATCCTATCAGTGGCGTTTATTGATGGATGCCAGGCCAAGTAATTGACCAAGAAAAAAAGAAGGAAAGATATAAATAATGTATGTCACGTCCTGACCAGTAAGGGGTCATTTTGTTATGATAGTTTGGTCAGGGCGTGGCAGGGGGTGTTTGTTTTGTGTGTTTTGGGTTTTTTGGGTTGATCTATGTTATTCTATTTCTATGTTTAAATATCTAGTTTTTCTGTTTCTATGTTGGAATTGTTTGGGGTTGGTCTCTAATTGGAGGCAGCTGAATCTCATTGCCTCTGATTAGAGACCATATTTATGTAGGGGTTTTCTCATTGTTTTTTGTGGGTGGTTTATTTCTGTTTAGTATTCTTACCTGACAGAACTGTTTGGCTGTTGTCTTTTGTTTCTCTGTTTATTGTGTTCTCGGTATAATAAATTCACGATGAACACTAACCACGCAGCGCCTTGGTCTACTCCTTCAGACGGCCGTTACAATGTATCTTTTGTCTCTCTTTGTTTATCTGAATTTTGATAGTTTCGCTGATAGTGTATCATCATCAAGCCTAAAATCAATTTTCATTTCTCTCTTTTCATTTGTATCTGTTGTGTATTGTTCTTGTATGGGTAAGGTATTCCTTTGCAATCTGTTAACACGTTGTGAATCAGTGTACTGCTCTCTTAGTCTGCACAGTGGGCAGAGATGCCTGATGGCCTAGACTGGATACACTTAAGAACACTGTTATGGATATTATTTGCCTATACAGTGGATTGCTGTGTGTGTGTTTGGAGTGTTCTGTGTTTTAAATCATTATTTTTAAGGCAGTGTTTCTAAGTGTGTCTCACCACACTGTAATATTTAATAGAGATAAATAATGTATGTCTTATACCCCTTCTAGATTTGGACTAATATGCAGCATCTATTGGGGCCTTTGTTGAACTTTGTGTCCATTTTTGGGGGGCTGATCAAAATATTCCCCCTAAAAGCAATGCCAAGCATTTTTCTGCTCCATAAAGTAGTCAAACAGGTTAGACACGGCAGTGAGATCATGAATGTAGGTGACACTTTCTGGCTCTGGGTTGGACTTTCCTGTTGTTATGATGATTAAGTTCAGTGACAGACAGATATATCCCCATTCCATTCTATTCATTAGGCAGGCAGGTTGTGGGAAACTGTTCTAATCGTCAGAATCTGTTTCTCTTGCCAGACAGGAGAGAGATATATCTCCACACACAGGTGTGTTTTAGAGTAGTGAAACATTCACATTAAATGTTAGAGATAGCAGAAAATTGCTGCCATCTGTCAGTTAACCAGTATTGCAACCAAGTCACTTGTGGACCTATGGTAATTTATAACAGTGTATGACTGTTTCTGTCTGCCTCTTCTACACCTGTCTTTAGAAGAAAACATGCGTGACATAATTTCCTCATCAGGAAAGGATTGAGGAAGTAATGGCAGTTCCTCATACATGTGTTTTTATAGCAAACAACCAGGTGAAATTCAAAGCGTTTACAATCATCTGTCTTTTTCTTTGATTGATGACTAGATAATGTGTTGTCAGATGCTGAATGTCATGTTTTTCTTGAGACTAGTTGGCTAACAAGTTTAACTGAGGTTGGCTAAGATAATCCTGCCAAAAGATGTCAAACCAGTACATGGTTCATGTAAGACAGTTAAAAATATTGTTTTGGGAATCTTGTAGGTACTGTACATCTACAGATAGGAGGGCTTACGAGGCAGGGTGCAATACTACGTAGGATTACTTTAAGAATATACATATGTGGAGGTATAATCATAACTCACTCTCATATCAAATGGAAGAGCGGCTACAGACTCATCATCAGAGTTCACTCACAAGACTAAAGGTGACTATTTTATTTTTCACATTCTAACATTACACTATCGTAAGCAGCATGAGTCCATGGACCCATCCTGCCTGGTGTCAACGGTACAGGCTGGTGGCGGTGGTGTACCGCTGTGAAATCTGTAGCAACTGTGTGATGCCATTGTGTCAGCATAGACCAACATCCCTGTGGAATATTTCCAACTTGTAGAATCAATTCCCAGAAGAATTCAGGCTGTTGTGGAGGCAAAGGGGGGTATCCAAACCAGGACTAGATGGGGGTGCCTAATAAACTGGCCGATGAGTTTATAATTAGTTAATAATATGCATAATGGTGTGAATTTATGCTTTTTCTTGTTATGACAACATATCTCCTATATTGGAATGCAGAATATATATCTGAACACATTGTCACGTCCTGACCAGCAGAGGGCGTATTGCTTAGTCTTGGTCAGGATGTGGCAGGTGGTTTGTGTTTGTTGAATGTTGTGTTGGTGATTGGGACTTCCAATTGAAGGCAGGTGTGTATAGTTGCCTTTGGTTGGAAGTCCTATATAGGTGTGTGTGTTTGTCTTTGGGGTTGTGGGGAATTGTTCTTGCACTGCGTTTTTGTATGCCTGTAAGACTGTTCCTGTGGTGTGCATTGTTTTTCCAGTGGATGCTTTACTCCTTTTTTGAATTAAAACATGAGCATCCACAATCCCGCTGCGCCTTGGTCCTTCTCTCTCACATACGACATATTCGCCGAAGAGTACGACATATTCGGTGACAGAATTCCCCACCAAACCAGGACCAAGCAGCGGAAGAAGTCTGGCGAGGACTGGGGAACACGATGGGTAAGGGAGACCGAGAGGCACCCCCAAGATTTTTTTAGGGGGGGGGCACAAGGGCTGTTTGACGGGGCAAGACTGGAGTGCCAGTCAACAGTCACCAGAGCTGCCCGCCAGTCAACAGTCGCCAGAGCTGCCCGCCAGTCAACAGTCGCCAGAGCTGCCCGCCAGTCAACAGTCGCCAGAGCTGCCCGCCAGTCAACAGTCGCCAGAGCTGCCCGCCAGTCAACAGTCGCCAGAGCTGCCCGCCAGTCAGTCACCAGAGCTGCCCGCCAGTCAACAGTCGCCAGAGCTGCCTGCCAGTCAACAGTCGCCAGAGCTGCCCGCCAGTCGTACGTCGCCAGAGCTGCCCGCCAGTCGTACGTCACCAGAGCTGCCCGCCAGTCAGGAGTCACCAGAGCCGCCCGCCAGTCAGGAGCCGCCAGAGCCGCCCGCTAGTCAGGAGCCGCCAGAGCCGCCCGCTAGTCAGAAACTGCCAGAGTGGCCCGACTGCCAGGAGATGCCAGAGTGGCCCGACTGCCAGGAGATGCCAGAGTGGCCCGACTGCCCGGAACTGCCAGAGTGGCCAGACTGCCAGGAACTGCCAGAGTGGCCAGACTGCCCGGAACTGCCAGAGTGGCCAGACTGCCCGGAACTGCCAGAGTGGCCAGACTGCCCGGACTGCCAGAGTGGCCAGACTGCCCGGAACTGCCAGAGTGGCCAGACTGCCCGGGGCTGCCAGAGTGGCCAGACTGCCCGGGGCTGCCAGAGTGGCCAGACTGCCCGGAGCTGCCAGAGTGGCCAGACTGCCCGGAGCTGCCAGAGTGGCCAGACTGCCCAGAGTGTAGCACAGTGCCGTCGGTGACGGCAGCCACCCTCCCTTCCCTCCCTTTTTTGTTTAGTGGTTATTGTTTCTTGGTTTTGTTGGGGTATTGGGGATTTTCTTGTGTTTTTCTTTTTTAGGAACAGGGATGGAGTGTCCTGGTGTAAAACTACAGGAGGGTAGCTCTCCAGGAACAGGGTTTGAGAGCCCTGCATTAGAATATGTCAAAACAGTGACATTTGACCGTTGTAGCTGCATGTCACAAAGCACTTACGGGAATGTATCACTTATAATGATGATAGTAAGAAATGATGACATGCTTGTATTGTCTACACAGCCCAAAGCCAGTATAACTACTAATTGGCTGCAATGGGCCAGGAGAGTAGAAACCCTTTATGGTCTGAGGGACAGGGGCGCATTGCTACTACTAATCAGCTGCTATGGGACAGGAGAGAAGAAACCCTTACTGGTCTGAGGGACAGGGGCGTATTGTTATTCCTAATCAGCTGCTATGGGACAGGAGAGTAGAAACCCTTACTGGTCTGAGGGACAGGGGAGTATTGCTACTCCTAATCAGCTGCTATGGGACAGGAGAGAAGAAACCCTTACTGGTCTGAGGGACAGGGGAGTATTGCTACTCCTAATCAGCTGCTATGGGACAGGAGAGTAGAAACCCTTACTGGTCTGAGGGACAGGGGCCTATTGTTACTCCTAATCAGCTGCTATGGGACAGGAGAGTAGAAACCCTTACTGGTCTGAGGGACAGGGGCCTATTGTTACTCCTAATCAGCTGCTATGGGACAGGAGAGGAGAAACCCTTACTGGTCTGAGGGACAGGGGCGTATTGCTACTCCTAATCAGCTGCTGTGGGACAGGAGAGTAGAAACCCTTACTGGTCTGAGGGACAGGGGCGTATTGTTACTCCTAATCAGCTGCTATGGGACAGGAGAGTAGAAACCCTTACTGGTCTGAGGGACAGGGGTGTATTGTTACTCCTAATCAGCTGCTATGGGACAGGAGAGTAGAAACCCTTACTGGTCTGAGGGACAGGGGCGTATTGCTACTCCTAATCAGCTGCTATGGGACAGGAGAGTAGAAACCCTTACTGGTCTGAGGGACAGGGGCCTATTGTTACTCCTAAACAGCTGCTATGGGACAGGAGAGTAGAAACCCTTACTGGTCTGATGGACAGGGGCCTATTGTTACTCCTAATCAGCTGCTATGGGACAGGAGAGTAGAAACCCTTACTGGTCTGAGGGACAGGGGCCTATTGTTACTCCTAATCAGCTGCTATGGGACAGGAGAGTAGAAACCCTTACTGGTCTGATGGAAAGGGTAATGATTATCGGTGTTCATCACAAACAAGCCATACTGTTGATCAGTGACATCACTGGTAATGATTATCAGTGTTTATCACAAACATGTCATACTGTAGATCTACTACATCACTGGTAATGATTATCAGTGTTCATCACAAACATGTCATACTGTAGATCAACTACATCACTGGTAATGATTATCAGTGTTTATCACAAACATGTCATACTGTAGATCAACTACATCACTGGTAATGATTATCAGTGTTTATCACAAACATGTCATACTGTAGATCAACTACATCACTGGTAATGATTATCAGTGTTTATCACAAACATGTCATACTGTAGATCAACTACATCACTGGTAATGATTATCAGTGTTTATCACAAACATGTCATACTGTAGATCAACTACATCACTGGTAATGATTATCAGTGTTCATCACAAACATGTCATACTGTAGATCAACTACATCACTGGTAATGATTATCAGTGCTCATCACAAACATGCCAGACAGTAGATACATGTTACAATGGGTCTTACAAAGATGTTTAGAAAGAAACATATTCCTTCTGCTCCTCTTCACCCTCCTCCTTCCTCCTCTTCTACTTCCTCCTCCCCTGCCTCCTCCACCTGGTCCTCCTCCTCAGTTTCCAGTTCATGAATGGCTTAGTCACAACTAAAGATGACAAGACTGACTGATTCTAAAATATAATAACAAACATTCTAATAAGATTTAGAATTACATTTTTCGTGTGTACCTACATGATCCAACAGACAAATGACAAATATCGCGTAAATCACATGACTGTATCTTTCTGTCTGTGCCTAATGCCTGTACAGAGCTGGGTAAAAAACAGCTGGGTTAAAAACAGAGCTGGGTAAAAAAGAGCTGGATAAAAACAGAGCTGGATAAAAAAAAGTATTCCAGTTGTCTTCCCCTTCCACTTGGAACTATAAAGGTAAAATAAAGGTAAAAAAATAATATTCAAACAATACATTTCAAATTCATCTGATATTGGTATATTTATGTGATTGATCTTTTGTTTCAAGTGTATCTTTTTTGAATTCCTATTTCAAATAATTATATTGTAACATTTAAGATAAAAGAACATCCTCTAACTTATTTCCTTGACACACCCTCCCAAAATAGCCTCGACCAATTAGAAAACAAGCCAATGATATGTTCAGCATGTATAAATGCAGGAGTTCTAAGAGGAAGCAGTAGACTAGAAGAACCTGACAGACACCGAGAGATGAAAAGCTCTCACAGGTTTTCACACAGATCTCAAGATGTGGCTAGGTACACAACTAGAAAATGTGCAATTGTAACGCTAGATACTGGTCTGGGAGCCCTGCATTAGAAAATGTCAAAATAGTGACATTGTAGTTGTATGTCACAAAACAAGGGATTATATCACTTATAATGATGACAGTAAGAAATTATAACATGTTGATACTCATCATCTCTTGGTACTTGGCCGTATAATATCCTCCTAGAGTCGAGTGACACACCGGTGCATCCATCTAAGTAATATAATAATAAAAAACATAAAAATACGTCAGTTTAAGCTAGATATATTCTTTGCATTGGATGCGTTTCAATCGACCGCTTCGGCCGATATAGCACTTCCGCATCTGTGGTGAAAAGTGTCAGAGCTAGAGCTGTGTTTGTCAGACCATGAAACATGCCAAACATCTGTCTCATCGCAAAAGTATTATGACCACTCTATTGAAAGATGAGACTCTCATGAACACGATTGGGGTCTCTGTTTTCCTCTACGACTGTGGGTCCCAAACTTTTTATAGTCCCGTACCCCTTCAAACATTCAACCTCCAGCTGCTTACCCCCTCTAGAACGAGTGTCAGCGCACTCTCAAATGTTGTTTTTTTGCCATCATTGTAAGCCTGCCACACACACACTATACGATACATTTATTAAACATAAGAATGAGTGTGAGTTTTTGTCACAACCCGGCTCATGGGAAGTGACAAAGACCTCTTATAGGACCAGGGCACAAATAATAATATATAATTTCGCTCTTTATTTAGCCATCTTACATATAAACTTCATTTGTTCATTGAAAATTGTGAATAACTCACCACAGGTTAATGAGAAGGGTGCGCTTGAAAGGATGCACATAACTCTGTAATGTTGGGTTGTATTGGAGAGAGTCTCAGTCTTAAAGACCCGTGTGTTGTCCTTGTTAATTCAGACAGAGAAGAGCTCCAATTTCTTAATCACAGCCTCAATTTTGTCCCACACATTGAATATAGTTGCGGAGAGTGCCTGTAATCCCTCCTAGATTCAAATAATTCAGGCAAAAAAAAACATCACTCAGATAGGCCAGTCGTGTGAGAAACTCGTCATCATGCAAGCGGTCAGACAAGTGAAAAGTACGGTCAGTAATGAAAACTTTAAGCTCATCTCTTAATTCAAAAAAAACGTGTCAATACTTTGCCCCTTGATTACCCATGCACTTCTGTATGTTGTAAAAGCGTTACATGGTTGCTGCCCATATCATTGCATAGTTCAGAAAATACATGAGAGTTCAGGGGCCTTGCTTTAACAAAGTTAACCATTTTCACTGTAATGTCCAAAACGTCTTTCAAGCTGTCAGGCATTCCTTTGGCAGCAAGAGCCTCTCGGTGCATGCTGCAGTGTACCCAAGTGGCGTCGGGAGCAACTGCTTGCACACATGTTACCACTCCACTATGTCTCCCTGTCATGGCTTTTGCGTCATCAGTACAGATACCAACACATCTTGACCACCAAAGTCCATTTAATGTCGCAAAGCTGTCCAGTACTTAAAAAATATCCTCTCCTGTTGTCCTGGTTTCCAGTGGTTTGCAGAAGAGGATTTCTTCCTTAATTGACTCCCCATAAATGTAAATGGTCCAGGACCTGTGCCAGGCCCGCCATGTCTGTTGACTCATCCAGCTGTAATGCATTCACTGGCTTGTATGCAAAGCAGTAATTGTTTCAAAACATCTCCTGCCATGTCACTGATGTGTCGTGAAACAGTGTTGTTTGATGAAGGAATTGTCTGTATAGTTGTTTCTTCGACAGCAGGAAAAAGTAAGTCCTCCACAATAGTATGGGGCTTGCCTGTCCTAGACACTCGGTAGCTCACCATATAAAACACTTCTAGCCCCTTCTTATTATTGGTATCTGTTGCTTTTATACATGTCTTACTACTCGAAAATCATCTTAATTCTCGCTCAAAAAATCTCATGGCTTATTTTTCAAATTGGCACGTTTTGTTTCTAAATGTCTGCGCAAGAGTGAAGGTTTCATTGAGTTGTGAGATAGTACTTTTGCACATATAACACACTGTGCCTGAGGAAAGGCACTACTCCCAGTATACAGTGAAGGGAAAAAAGTATTTCATTCCCTTATTTCCCTCATTAAAATGCAAATCATTTTATAACATTTTTGACATGCGTTTTTCTGGATTTTTTTTGTTGTTATTCTGTCTCTCACTGTTCAAATAAACGTACCATTAAAATTATAGACTGATCATTTCTTTGTCAGTGGGCAAACGTACAAAATCAGCAGGGGATCAAATACTTTTTTCCCTCACTGTAATTGAACCCCAAATCAATGTATTTCTCATCATTTTTGCGCCTCTTTGATGGTCGTCCCTGTCTGTTATTCGGTGCTTTCCCGGGTAAGGGGGCAGTAACTTTTCGGCTGCATTAGATTCACAACTGTCAGTGTCCGTGCCAGCTGGGCTAACAACAAATGTATAATTACTGATGCTGGCATTGGATGTGCTCGTGGAAGCAGACCAACTTGTGTCGTCGACAGGTGCAGGTGTAGTACTGCTGGTAGTAGCAGTACTACCAGTAGAGCTGGTATGTGTCTCTATGGGCCTTACTTTTTTAACCATTTATCAATTTTCGAGCAAACGGAATGAGCAGCAGCTACATTTGGCTACCATTAGTGGAATTCCCACGAGAGAGTAACGGTTAATGTGATTGGATATAAATTATTTGACTAGGCTACCTGTATTTGCCATTGTGTTGTTATTTCGCTAAACACTACATGGTTTAATTTGATCATTGGCAGTGAAACGAGGCTACTCAGGCGAGAAAAAAACCTCACCCAAATGTATAGCCCCGTTGCAAAATATAAATGGACTGTTTGAAAATGTGAAGAATGCGTACCCCAGTTTGGGAATACCTGCTCTACAGTACGACAAGTGTCATGGGACTCATCTGAAGGTAACCGGTACCGGTTTTAAAAAACGAATGGAAGTACAGTATGAAGGTAGTTTTGTGCCTACCCAGAAAATTGGTTAAATCTGAGTATTTATTTATTTCCTGAGATTTTTTATATCTCCTAGAACTAGGACACACACTTCAAAACCTTGATTCTTATCATTTATTTTTGGACTGTCCTTTTTGCCATTTTTTGAATGTGTTATTCAATGCATTTCTACGGGCTTTAGCAGCCAAAATCAATATTTTATCAAATCATTGTTTTACAACATGTGGGGATACCTAAAGGGGTCCTAAAATTAAAAAAGAAATTGCTAAATAATCCATAGTATGACCATCTTGAAACAATTCCATATGTCAGTTTACACCCACCATGCATTGTCTTAGACACTAAATTAATAAACATTTTGTCCCTATTGTCTCTAAATGTAAATTATATGATCGGATATTTATATGGCAGTAGCTTAGCACTGCAGGAGTGACTGTAGGAAACAAGAGTAGGTTAAACTTTTTAAAGCTGTTTCATAACATTTCACGTCCAAGAAGGGTTTGTAGTTTGTAAAGTCACATTTCACAATTCAAACCTTTATTTTATTTTAATCTCCCAAGGAAACGTGGTTGACAGATAAAATGCCTTAAAATACCTGACAGATAAAATGCCTTAGTTGTTTTTGTGAAATACTATAAACACCAGGTTAAAATTATTTGAAGTTTAACCATTGGAAGTGAAATGGAGTGAGAGTTGAATTGAGTGAAATGAAAGGTCTTCGAGGTCTTAAGTATTGATGCCTCCCATCAGCAGAATGTTCTGAATCCTGTTTATCACTATGTTCTTGGCCAGCTGTTTGGCAATGAGTGAGTAATAAAAATACTATTCTGAATTATAATAATTAATTAATACGTTTTGTGTTTTCTCTTCAACTCAAAGTTGGGGTGTTGCTATAGGCCACCAAGTGCTTACAGTCATTATGTAAATACTATGTGTGAAATGCTTCCAAATGCCGGGCCTAAAATAGTGCACAAGAGATCATCCAAAAGATTTTGCTGTGACTCTTATGTGACTGATGTAAAAAATATTTGTTGGTCTGATGTGATTAATAAAGAGCATCCAGACACTGCACTTGGTAACTTCATGAAATTGCTTCTTCCAATATTGATTATCACACTTTTCTTTAACCATTTATGTTCTTTAATACAGGGCCGACATACAAGTTCCTTACTTTTTCCCCCTACTACTTGCCTCTTCCATTTTTGTGGTAATGCTGCAATTAATTGGTTGTAATTTTGGGTAGAGCAGACATTTCCATTTGTCTGTGTTAGCTGTATGTGTGACATTGTCACGTCCTGACCAGCAGAGGGAGTAGTTGTTTAGTATTTTGGTCAGGACGCGGCAGAGGGAAGTTTGTTTTGTATGGTGGGGGTTTTGTGTGTGTTGTAGAGGGGTGTTTGATTTATGTGTTCCTGGGTTTTGGGTGTATGTTCTAGGTTAGTATGTTCTAGGTTGTATTTCTGCATTCTGTGTAGTTTAGGTTTTCTATGTTTAGGTTTGGGTGCTGGACTCTCAATTGGAGGCAGGTGTTTCTCATTGCCTCTGATTGAGAGTCCTATATATGGGTAATTGTTTGGTGTAGTGTTGGTGGGAGATTGTTTCTTGTTTTGCGTGTGTGAGCATGACAAGACTGTTTTGTTGTTCGTGAGTTCTTTGTTTGTTATTTTGGTGTTCTCTTGGTTGAAAATAAATACAAGATGAGCATCCACATTCCTGCTGCGTTTTGGTCCTCCATTCCCGACGACAACCATTACAGACATAACTCCACCAGTCCCATTTATGATATCATTCACTAAAATTATACCTTTTTTAAACATTTCTTCGAAAAATGTTTTTTAAATTAATTAGTATATTTGAGTTTAACCACAATATTTGTTCTATTATTTGTTCTGTCTTTTCAGGTGGATTAAACTGAAACTGCAATCAACTTTCTAAGGCTTGTTTAAAAAATAACGATAGTTTGGAGATTATTTCCTTTTCAAACAACCGAAAGTGAGCAGGTGTAATCTGAATAAAGGGAACAAGGCCCTTCTTGAACATAGGATGAGACATTCTTACCAATTTACTAGAGAACCAGTTTGGATTTAAGTATAACTTTTGTATGACTGATGCTTTAACATTTCATCATTTCTGCCCTCCGAATTCATATTCGTTATATAAATAGGTCCTTTTAATTTTGTCTGGCTTGCCGTTCCAAATAAAATTAAATATTTTTTGTTCATATAAGTTAAAAAGCAGGTCACTAGGTGTAGGCAAAACCATAAGAAAATAGGTAAACTGTGATATAACTAAAGAGTTAATCAGGGTGATTTTTCCACAAATAGACAGGTATTTTCCTTCCCATGGTAGCAAGATCTTATCTATTTTTGCTAACTTTAAATAAAAATGTATGGAGTGAGATCATTTATTTTGGGATTTGTATACCGAGTATGTCCACATCTCCGTCAGACCATTTAATTGGTCAACTACATGGTAATGTAAAATTAGCATTTTTTTGTGATCCAATACGTAATAATTTGTGATCCAACACTTATCATAATTTGGTTTTAATCCAGAGAGGATAGCAAAAGTATCTAGATCCTCTGAGGCCGTGGAGAGATTGTAATTGTGGTTTTAAAAGAAAACATGAATCATCAGCGTACAATGACACCTTAATCCATTAATATTATTGTTTGATCTCATTTTAACTGCTAACATTTCAATGGCAATAATAAATAGATATGCCGATAGTGGACAACCTTGTTTTACTCCTCTAGATAGTTTAAAACTTTCTGAGATGTAGCCATTATTTACTATTTTACACCTACGGTTACTATACATAATTTTAACCCATTTTATAAGAGATTCCCCAAAATTAAAATATTCTAGGCATTTATATATAAACTCCAGTCGTACTTTATCAAAAGCTTTTTCAAAATCAGATATGAAAACCAGGCCTGGTGTCCCCGATATTTCATAGTATTCTATTGTTTCCAGTACTTGTCTTATATTATCTCCAATGTATCGTCCATGTAAAAAACTTGTCTGATTAGGATGAATAATATCTGACAATAGTTTTTTAATTCTATGCGCCAAGCATTTTGCATCACAACACTGAAGTGTAAGAGGTCTCCAATTTTTTAAATAGACTGGATCTTTATATATACCATTTGGGTCCTGTTTCAGTAATAATATCAGACCTTCTTGTTGCGTGTCTGATAATCTGCCATTTATATAGGAGTGGTTAAAACATGCTAATAATGGTCCTCTGAGTATATCAAAAAAGGTTTTGTATACTTCCACTGATATGCCATCCAGCCCTGGAGTTTTCCCATCCTTAAAGGCCCCAATTGCCAGCAACCTTTCAGTTACTGGCCCAATGCTCTAACCGCTATGCTACCAGTTAAGTATTACAAGGAAAGACCTAGTTAAGCTGCAGCTGGTCCAGAACAGAGCTGCACATCTTGCTCTTCATTGTAATCAGAGGGATAATATTAATAATATGCATGCCAGTCCCTATTGGCGTCACTTCTTGTTTTTATAAGGAACACTAATGTGTTGGAATTTCCTAATTGTTTGCATAGTCAACTTACACACAGCACTGACACACACACTTACTACACCAGACAATCCACCAGGGGTCTTTTCACAGTCCCAGGTCCAGAACAAATTCAAGGAAACATACAGTATTATACAGAGCCATATGAGTGCATGGAAGTTCCTTCCATCTTATATAGCGCAAGTGAACAGCAAACCTGGTGTAAAACAACAAATATAGCAACGCCTCTCCCCATGTGACCTACTTGTTGTGTGTATGTACTGACATGTATGTGCAACTGATAGATGCACACACACACTACATGTTCATGTTTTTAAATGTATGTTAAGTCTTTTTGTCTGTAATGTATTTTTCGTTGTATGTCACATATGTTATATATATATGTGTTAGCAGTTGATGTTATTCTTCAATAACACAGACCCCAAAGCAGATCAGGGGGAGGAAAATAAGTGTATTCAAAGAGGACAAATCATGGCTGTTATGCTGAGAGGTTCATTCTCCCCTGTCCTCAGTGATTCTCTCCACAGAACAAAGGGACAGGATGTAGTTGTATAACCCCCAGCCATAGCCTGTGGTTGACCAATTAGAATTCCTTGCAATAAAACTGGGCCAATGGCCAAATAAGTACTATTTCAGGCTCAATATATAGACAAATTCCTCCCATGTCTCTGACCCATTGCTCATTAATTCCCTATTACAGAAAAAACACTATTTCCATTGATCGTTAGTACTCTATTGACTTTTAGTCCTCTTGAGCTTTAGTCCTCTCTTTACTTTTAGTCCTCTTGACCTTTAGTCCTCTGCGTTGTGTATTTGTCTTAAAATATTCTTACACTCCCCTTAGAACATTTTACAAATAAATATACTTCAATAGAAAACATGAAAAAATAGACAGTATAAAAAACATAAGCAGTAAGCATAAAATAATTTACATTAAACACCTTGCATTTCTATAAAGCACAAAGGGCATATTTTACTTGCTGTTACAATAAGACATCGATTTCTAACAAAGTTATAGAAAATAAGCATTAACAGGTGTAATGATGATGTCCCTTACGATTCCTATCACATCCTGTATTAGGAGGAAACTCACAAAATAAATAACTGTCTGCAAGACAATAAAACTCAATCGTCCTATTGGCAAGGTACTCATTCACCAAGTCCTTTAAAAGTGACCAGCTCTTCCACACTGATATCAGTCCCACATAGATAACTATTAGAAATTATATTCTGACAGTCTGCCAGTAGTGAGGAATTCTTCTTCCGTTCCACTGGTTGATAAGGACTTCTCTAATGAACACTTCACCGGTGATCTTGTATCGTTTCAGGTATAGGCCTTGGGTCAAGGAATATTGCTGCAGCCTCAGATGATAGATTCTCATAACCTGTAAGAAGGAAACAAAAAAGTGAAAGTAACAAGTTCTGGTTTCAAGAGAAATTGATATTTCACATTGATCTCCCTACGTTAGCATGTACAGATTTTCGGGAAAAAGTTGGACATTTCACCTAGATATCCCTAATGTGATGACTGTGGTGTACAACATACAGTAGAAGCTTATCAGGTTCTGATCATCTTACTATGCTTCTTCACCCGAGATTGGCCCCGATTGCTAATCAATCAGTTCTTTATTCTCCAGGCTCCGCTTTGTCATCAAAATGGACAACCTTGCAATGAGTGACATGCATCCATCGTGATTTTCACTGAACTTTTACTGCTGACCTCGTTATGAGCAAAACTTGATAAGGACCTTCCCATTTTGGCCCTAATGTCATGTCCTCCCTCGCGTATTATTCCCCACGCCTCTCTTACTTGTCTGTCTGCTTCCCCTACTGCATTAGAGAGTTGTATGCAATAGTTAAGCATTGTGTCACTCATAAAGTGAACGTCTGCTTTTCTCAAATCTAACGTGCCTGGTAGTGACATGGGTCAACCTGTGACGACCTCAAACGGACTCAACCATGTGGTTTTGTTATGTGTTGCCCATTTACTACATAATAAACAATGCATACGATGTGTTTCCTAATCAGTTTAGGTGACAGAGGTGTTCTCTTGGCAGCCGCCTTGGCAGTTCTGTCAGCCAGATCATTACCTTTACTGTCGTCTGTAAAGATTTTTCCATGTGCTTTCATTTTCAAAATTGCAACTTGTCCAGGTAACTGGAGAGCATTCAGTAGAGCCATCACCTCTGGTCCATTCTTCACAGGAGCTCCCAGTGATGTCATTTATCCTCTGTTTTTCCATATTTTTCCAAAATCATGGGTAACGCCGAAAGCCTACCTCGAATCTGGCTTCTGTCAAAGCCACCAATTCCGCCACCTGTGCTGATGTTCCTGCAGGTAACGTGCCTGTCACTATCACATTATCCATTGTAGTAACTGCCCAGCCTGCCTTCCTTACACCCTCCTCCACAATGCTTGAACCGTCTGTGTATAAGATAAACTCAAGCTTTTCCAACGGATGACTCTTAGTAAACCTATCAGAGAGCTGATCCAAAACCAACTCACAACAGTCATGTTCAAGTAATGTGGTATCTGGAGGAAGCATCAGAGTAACTGGATTACATGGTGTGCCACGTTGCATGATGATGTTAGGAGCCTCCACTACTTTAGTAGCGGCCATAGCTTTCTTGCTAATGGGATATTGTCTTGTGCAAGGTGGGGCAGCACCTGTCAAGCACACTGGTTCCATATCCAAAGTTCCACTCTCATTTTTCTTCGTAGTCCAAATAGGATGGTTCTGAACTGTAGTTCCCTGCAGTTGTCTAATTTGCAATGTCACCTTTCCTTCAGAAATGTTCAGCTTTGAGTCAAGTTGCAAAATAACACCAAGGCCTAAAATAGGTTGTTCAAATGAGTCTATCCAAACCCCTGCATCAATCTTCATATGTACACCAGCTGAGACGGGACGTAAGGGGGGTCTATTAGTTTACCTCCACAGCCGCCGGAGAGAGCTTCTTAAATTTCTGCATCAGCATTGTGTCGTTGGGGCTGTTGTCCTGTTTCCATTTTCCCTTAGACGGACCCTTCTTCTCCTGGCCACTTCTCATAAAGGCACGTTTTCTTTCCCGACATTCTCATTCCCAGGGACCAGAAATCCCACAATAATGACATATACCAGGTTTCTCTTCTGCTGAACAAATAATGTTGTTGGTTTCACTCTGTTACCCACGTCTCGTGGATGGTTCAAAGTTTTTGACCATTCATACAACTGTTTTGGAGATGCTGATTTATGTGTGATTACTGTCACTGGAGGTTTGTCTTTACTTCCTTTCGCAGCCTGTGTTCTGGTTGGCCTAAGACATCATTCATCACTACTGTCAAAATCTGTTGACTCAAAGACAGGCAGTGCTGACCAGATGTTTGAAACTGATCTGCCTTGCGCAACTCAGTGTGAGGATAGATGGAGGGAACAGAGAGCCCAAAGGTGGGAGTCACGTCTGACTTTTTCAACCATGTATCCTCCTCTACTTTGAAATGGTTCTTTATATCACTAGACACTGAATTTAAAATCTCATTCATGCTCACATCTGGAGGAGCTGTTCCGCCCTTCTCCAGAGTGGTTTTCTCACCTAACAATGGCATTACATTAACTTCAAAAGTTGTATAATATATATCTCTATGTTTATATATATATTTATAACCCCTTGAGGACTCACACCTCCTATCTATAGAACACAAATTGTTTCTACAGGGCCTGGTTACACATAAAAACATGTGTTCACTTCAAAAGCTTGTTGAAGGCTTATAAGGCTTACATTAAACACAGGTGTAAAAATTTCTACTCAACTAGCAACTGTCACCATAGGTATCAGCTAATGGGGATCAAAATAAAATAAAATTGTCACGTCCTGACCATAGTAAGATGTTATTTTCTTTGGTAGAGTAGGTCAGGGCGTGACAGGGGGTGTTTTGTGTTTTTCTATGTTTTGTATTTCTATGTTTAAGTTCTAGTTTTCTATTTCTATGTTGGTTTTTATTGGGATGATCTCCAATTAGAGGCAGCTGGTTCTTGTTGTCTCTAATTGGAGATCATACTTAAGTAGAGTTTTTTTCCACCTGTGTTTGTGGGTAGTTATTTTCTGTTTAGTTATCTGTTACCTGACAGAACTGTTGGCCGTTTGGTTGTTATTTTGTCTTTAGTGTTCTGAGTTAAAATAAATATTCATCATGAGCAATCAACACGCTGCGCTTTGGTCCCCTCTCTACGACAGCCGTTACAAAAATAAAATCTTTCCATTTCAATCACGCTATAACGCAGAACTTCTGCTATACGGATTGAATCTAGCCCTTAGACAACCTCTGATGGATTAATGCATTGCAGAATGTACTTTATAAATACAAATGATAAACTGGGTGGTTCGAGCCCTGAATGCTGATTGGCTGACAGCTGTGGTATATCAGACCATATCACAGGTATGACAAAACGTATTTTAACTGCTCTAATTAGGTAGCCAGTTTATAATAGCAATAAGGCACCTTAGGGGGTTGTGATATAGGGTCACTGTACCACGGCTAATGGCTGTGTCCAGGGAATTCGCTTTCGTCTTCCATAACAACACCCCTCAGCCGTGGTATATGGGCCATAGACCACACCCCTTCTGGCCTTACTGCTTAATTACACTGTCAATTATATTTTACATTTATTAGTTCAGCTGGAAAGTTGAAAGCTTCCAAAGCCTTTTCGGAATCAACAGCTTTTATTGATAAATCTATATCTTGTTTTTAAGCATATTGTATTAAACTGAAACATGTACTTGTATTTGCTTGTAAGTGTCACACACCCTGTTTGATTAATATGTTTCAAGTCTGGTAAGACTTTTGACATTCTATTGCTTATGAGATTTGTTAATATTTTATTGTCACAATTTACTAAACTTACAAGTCTGTAATCAGCAGGGAACGCCACAGATTTTCCTGGTTTTAATATAACTAAAATAACGGTGAGACATTGAACTAGGAAGCACTGAATTGAGTGGCATGTGTGTTGTCAATGTGTAAATAGGGGCACTACCTTGTCCCAAAAAGTTAAATAGAATTCTATAGGAAAGTCGTCCATTCCTGGTGCATTTCTCCACACTAATGTTTTAACAGTATCTAATATTTATTTTGGGGTAATCTCTGTTTTTAGTGATTATTTTTTGTCTGCTGATTATTGCTTCACGGTTGTTGAGTGCAAGAACGCTGTAGGATCAGTCCGACTGTTGTTTAATTCTGAGTTATATAGAAGCTTTTAAAATTGCCAATAATCAATTTCTTGTTTTTAATCAACACACTTGTGTCTTTATCTTTTAAAATTACAAGTGGTTTACCATTTATTCGTTTTGTGAGGGCTGCAAGATATTTACCAGGTTTATTTGCCATTAAGTATTATGCTTTATTTGAGTTTAACCTGTAGTTGTTGGCTCTCTTCAGAAGTAAAAGATCATATTCCTGCTTAAGTTCAGACACTTTATTTTCTTCTTTACCTTGTACAGTTATGTTTATTTTCTAAGATAGTGATTTTAAACATTTTTCTTTCATTTTCATTTCTAACTCTGATTTAACTTTTGCAGAGTATTTAACTTTATCCTCTATGTCTACATTTGAAATGCACAGAAAAATATGGTGCTTTGAATTTAATTAATTAAAATCTGTACATCGGTTCCAAATGAATGAAACATGTTAGATAAACACAATTATTATTTTTCAGTTTACTTCTTTTCTTTTTGTCAAGCAAATATAATTTGTTCAAGTAAATGCATTGTAATGGAATAGAATCAATTTAACATGATTTGGTAAAGCTAATTTTATCTGAATTAAATGTGTAGCTTCAAATGGATTTGATCATTTTCCCTAAACCTAATCACTACTTAATAGTTAACATTCTTTTATTGATGATATTACTCATAAATTATGTAGGACTTCGTCCATAATTCATATTATAGACCAGGTTCTACATAATTATTCATTTAAGCACAAGATGAAATTCTGCCACTTTCTACCTTAGTGTTTGTATCTACACTAATGAATAGGGAAATATAAAGTACATGCTAAAGATGTAGAACCAAGGAGCAAGAGACCATTTGCATCAGTGACAAAGAAGGCAAAAGACATGAGTTTCAAAAATTATACTGTATTTTTTGTAATGGTTCAGCACTTTGGAACGACAAATGTCCATTCACTGACATTAAGTGTTCAAAGAATTGCACAGGTCTAAATCACAGTGCTGTAGGCTATATATCTGTATAAAAAAAAATAAGAAGCCTTGTCCTAACAATGATTGGGCACTCTCTCCAATGCATTTTGTTACAAAATGAGGTAGTTCTTTTTCATAAGGAGTAACAGATAAAGAATGAGGTAGGTATGTGTACATATTTGTGCATGTTAATTCTATTGACTAAATGTCACTACAAAGGGAAACTGAACTTTCTCCATAAGGAGCAAAGAAAAAGAAAAATATCAAATAAAATCGCTATAGCACCATCTTTGGACATGCTCATTCTGTTTTGAGTTTTTGTGAACAATCTAACAAGTTTAACATAAGTTAAACATAGTGTGAAAAACAACATACAGTCTGAAACAACACACAACAAAACAGCTCACTGAAACAGCCTGTTTTTAAATGCAACAGCTTTGTTAGAAAGTTTTTCCCCATTCAGTTCTATAAAAACCTTCTGTAAGACTTCAAAATGTGAAGCGGAGCTCAGTAGGCTAACTGAGGTTCATGGTATACACGAGGCCGAACAGCATTGCAACAGCAAATGCTATGCTGCCCAGATCCTGCAGCACCTTGATGCCTTCAAGGACAATCCCAGTGTCCTCTGGTTCCTCAGTCGCGGGTTGGTCTTTGAAAATGTAGATCCCCACAGTAGTGTCCTCAATGGCTGCCTTGGTGGACTCTTCATCCATGCCCTGAACAAGACACAAAGACAAAACTTGTCAATCATACAAAATGAATCATTCATCAATTAACTGTTTACAGTTAGGGACTGTAAATTGCAAAAAATGTAGCTGATGAAGCACAAGAGCATGATACAGACAGAAATAAATCAAGATTGGAGTCCTTTTAAGTGTCAACTAAATCAAGAACTGCTGGTAATATTTGAACACCGCCTATTACAAGGCTAAAATTAAAAGTGGTTCTAACCAAGATTTATATTCTATTCAGATTACATTTGAGACATTTGATCACTGTATTCAGCATTCAAACAAACAAAAAAGACATGGAGCCTTTAATCTGAATAATAAAATTCAGAAGGAAAAAAAATGGTGCAGCTAACCGCAGCTAATGAAATAAGATGGAAGACAGAGGAGATGACGCAGTAATAAAATAGCTAATGGTAGAATATGAAGGTGGCACAGAACAGGAGAGGAAGATAAAGAAAAAGGAAGGAAGAAGGAAACACTTCAATCTATTAATATCCCATATATTCCTGAACAAGGTTTTCTGGGTCTTCACCCATATACACTCACTCTCCCTTTTTGATGCACTTTCATCCCACATCTATGTTGTTATTCTAAGAAAAGAGAAGGATTTTTTAATTTATGTCTTATTTTGAAGTCAACTTTTGGTGTAGAACCACATATGAATGTGTCTTTTGAAGCATAAGGAATTCTTACATCAGCCATAGGTGCCGTGATATGAGTCTTCTGCCCAGATGTCCTCCTCTTCTTTGGAATAACTTCAGCAGGTTATCTGAGTGTATATCAAGTTGAGAAAGACATTTGGATGGGAGTGGAGTTGTGGTGATAAACAAATTTGATTTTTTGTTTTTAACTATAGAGAGAAAAATAGACTGGAGATGATCACGCAAGCAGCAAACTAGAGGGTTCTCTATAAGGAGAGAAATAACTAGTCAGTCAGCACAAATGGTGAGAACTCTGAATAAGACTCACTTATGTGGCAAACTGAGGGAAAATAATCATCTACCTTCACCAACAAATCCCAGATAACATACCCAATAGATCAACAATAAGACAACCATGGCTCATTTACCTCAATGACTTCAAAGAGAGCAGGCCATCTTGCCATGAAGTCCTCTACCATGGGTCTTCACTGTCTCTTTGTTGTTCCTTTTCTTCACATTGGACAGTAGATCTTTCCACATGTCCTCGAGGCTCTCTTCTGTTTCTCCTGAGGGATATAAAAGCTCTCTTTGGCTTTTTAACAATGTAGGCTGTACTTGACTTCCCTGCAGGTTTGTGCTTCAAGGAGTTTATCGTCACCTCTGGACATCCCAGTCTTCTCAGGCGAGTGAGGTAGTTTGCCAGTTTGTATTTCAAACTGGTTTTCCATCCGCCACATCCAGTGAGGAACACTTCTCAGTTAAATATGGATGCTTCTTGACTGTGTGAAACATATTCTCTCTCCATCAGTGGCATAAACGTTAAACTGGACAATTTCTTGCAATAAGCCATCGATTATGTCTGATTTCAACTTAGGCTCTGGAACAAGTAGAGTGCCACTTTCAAGGTACGCTGAATTGGCCTGCTGAAGTTTTAGCTCAGCATCACAGGAGAATTGAGGCACACAGAACAAAGAGAGAACCGTGAGCTAGTAGACTCTGGAGTGTCAACTGAGCCACTGGATAGTGTTGATGAGTCATCGATGTGGTGATGATTGAAGGCGGAGGTTTTCGGGAGTGGAGTGTTGATACTGCTGGAGGTTTCAGCACAGTGAATTGTGAGGGTCTCTGACATGCAAAGGCTCTATAATGTTCTCTGTACCAACCACACAATTCCTTGACAATGAAAAACACACTCATGGAAAATGCAAATTTGAACAATTTCACCAAAATCTGCTAATCCACCTGCTAATTTATGGGCAACTATCATTCCCTTCCTGTAGGTTATGCCCTTACTTGTCACACACGGGGAAAGATAAACCTCAGGTGTGTCAAGGTACTTCTGTCTAATGGCTTCCGCTATTTCATTTTTGAGTAAATCCACTGGGAGAGTGCAGACAGTTGAGACCTCAAGTTCAGACTTGCTAATATATGGAGAGCTCAACTGGTAAGCAATCATCTGATGTGTGGAGGCTAATGAAAGAGGCACATTTTTGAAGCACCTTGAAGCACTGCTTTTTTTAAGCAAGTTATGTTTGGCCTCAAACCGCATTGTCCAATCTGTCCTATGAAGCAAAAAGGCAGTAAATGCTCATTTGGTCAAAAATGTGTTAATGTCATTTTTGCTACATTAAATACATGCTTAATCATGTGGACAAGTATCCTGCCTATATTGTATTGTGTTTTGGAAAAAATGGGGGGTCATGTTAGCAGTAACTGCATAAAGTTACTGTTTAACCAAGGTAAATAAAAGCCATTTTTCTCAGTTCCACGCTATGAGCAGTTACTGCCTTTTTGCTTGGTAGGACACCCTAGCCTTACAAGAGGACCAAAAAAACAAATCATCTGGGGGTAGTGTTCCAGATAATGATGCTTCGGTAGAAAGGGGGATGCCTAGTCAGTTGTCCAACTGAATGTATTCAACTGAAATGTGTCTTCCGTATTTAACCCAACGCTTCTGAATGAGAGATGCGGGGGGCTGCCTTAATTAACATCCACGTATTCAGCGCCCCTGGAACAGTGGGTTAACTGCCTTTCTCAGGGAAAGAACAACAGATTTTTACCTTGTCAGCTTGGGGATTCGACCCAGCAACCTTCCGGTTACAGAAGTCTAACACCAGGGAACAACTCTTTGTATCTATGCCTGTGCTCAATTATTTTGCTTTCTAGATAAGAAATACAGTCATCACTATGCACAGGGGCAACAACAAGCTCAATTATGTCTTTCAGGTCCATTAGTACAAGCCATGCTGGCTCATCTTCAGGTACAAGGGGACGATCAAAAATGGTAACCTTAGCAAGCACCAGTTTTCATGAGCGTTTCCACCCACTGTTTTTCTACTGGACAATCTGTGTGGTAACACGTGAGGTCTGTTTGTCTTGTCTGACCTCTTCTAGGGGAAATTCAGAACAACTGTATTCAGGTAATCCAATGTAAAAAGTTGTCTTGATACAGGTAATGCTAAGCAGTGAGACAGCTCGTTTGGGACAATACCCCCAAAAATATTGTGACCAAGATGTGGAGTATAGCCAGAGATGGCGTGAAAATAAGTTAAGTTGCTTGTGAAAACACAGTCTTTCTTCACCCCAAAAATGTTTGTTTAAGTGTCTCCAGCTTGTTTTACATGAATCATTAAGTTATTTTGTTCTCAAGCTGAAAGCACCAGATGCAACTTCATGTAACTGAATATCACAACTTTTTCCTGTGCAAAACATGCAATAGTACTCCCCTGAGAAACACTCAATGAAACCAGATATGCTGTGAGCTCCCAGATTGTCAACCACTACACTCTATACTGTACCTTTGACATATACACCTAGTAAAGGGGCATAAACACCAAGGTGCTCCAGAGTTCATAGATCTCGTAGAAAAGGTTCTAAAACCTTACCATAACCATAGGTTTTAACATCATTGCTCTTGCACAGAACTGCTAAATAAATGGATGATAAAGCGGAATGAGGCAAGTTAGCCAACACCCAATAAACAGCACATAGCTTGTGTTTCTTCCTCGAAGTGTCAAGGGGATTACACATTTCGAAGTCATCCACATAAAGACCTAAGAGTATCCTTAGCTCTTCTCCAGAGAGAAAACTGTTCTCCTTAAAATGTGAACCATCTTTGTAGTACTTGTATTGATATGATGGTCCAATATTAATGTCCTGCTGTCCCCAATGACTCTCAACTACTTTATCAACAATGTCCCTTCTACTTAAAAGCTTCTGTAATTACTTCAGT